>NC_091821.1:443477897-443845397 GCF_038994185.2 Dermacentor albipictus
CTAACAAATGTTTACAGCAAGTCTATACACAGTCAATAGACATTTGCATATGCAGTCTATAGACTGTCTATATATTATGGCCATACACTTTTTACAGACTAGTCTATGAAAAGATTGAGTCGATAGGCTGTCTGTAGACTGTCTATCGATTTATGAAAATTGATGCTTGTAGACAATTTCGGCAGATTGTCTATATACAAGTGTATAGGATTAAACAGTTCTACTTTGCTAGACTGAAGTCTATAGAATGTCTATAAAGAAATGTCTTTAGGCTATCTATAGACTGTTCCTATACACCAGTCTATAGACAGTCTATAGTCTTATGGCCATACACTTTTTATAGACTAGTCTATAAAAAGCCTGAGCCTATAGACTGCCTATAGATTAATGAAAATTGACGTTTGTAGACAAATGTCAGCTCAATGTTTATAGACAGAAGTGTATAGGCTTATACAGTTCTACTTTTGTAGATTGAAGTCCATAGAATGCCTATAAAGAAATTTCTATAAACTATCTATAGACTATTCGTATACACCAGTCTATAGACAGTCTATAGACTTATGGTCATACACGTTTTATAGACTAGTCTACAAAAAGCCTGAGTCTATAGACTGTCTATAGATTATTGAAAATTGACGTTTGTAGACAAATGTCTGCAGAATGTTTATAGACAGAAGTGCATAGGCTTAAACAGTTCCACATTTGTAGACTCAAGTCGATGGAATGTGTATAGACAAATGTCTATAGACTATTTATAGATATTTTATAGACTTAAGTAAAGTACCTTTGTAAAGTAAGTCTATAAAATGTCCATAGAATATCTGTAGACATTCTATGGACTTTAATCTACACAACGTCTATAAGCAAATGTCTATAGGCTATATGTAGATATTTAATCGACTTCAGCCTACAAAAATAGAACTCAATACAGTTCTCCTATTGTAGACTGAAGTCTATAAAATGTCTATAAGCAAATGTCTACAGACTACTTATAGACATTTGTCTATCGACATCCTATAGAATATGTCTATAAAAACAGAACAATAGAATCCTGTACACATTTTTCTGACATTGTGCAGACATTTTCCAACAAACATAAATTTTCATTATTCTATAGACAGTCTGTAGACAGACATTTCATAGACAAGTCTACATGGACTGTATAAGGACACAAGTCTAGAGCTATCTGTTATCTGCAAGCTAGTTTACATTTTTGTTTACACATGGTAGCAAAAAATTTTGAATGTATTTATGCATGTGCACCTGTTCCTTTTCTTCTGCCCTTGTGCATCAAATTTAGTAGATTAATAATGCTCCTGCAGCAGCTGTACTGTCATATATGTTGCGTCAACAGAAAGAATTGAAGTGCCGAATAACGCAGTGCAAGAAAGAAAACAAGCGCAATAGCAATGAATTAACTGCTTTTATTACACGATACAGTAGACGAATTCCTTAAAATTCATTTCATGTGCTAATATAGAAAGAGGCTAAATATTTACACTTCTTCCCTATGGCAAGCATGATCTCCAGGCTGGCCTTAATTATTGTGTCAATAGTCCCAAAGATGCTGCGAGTGTATGCTGCAAATAAGTAGATGCAAAAATGTAAGCCAAAAATGACAATTGCGTATTCGTTGTTCATTAGGCAGCTTCATATATTTACTCGAACCATTTAGGTCAATACTCAATGCGGCTTAAGTATGACTAATGGCTGCTTGTGAATACAAATCAGTACTACTCTGCAATGTTTCATTTTATGGCATGATGAGCAATTAAAGAGTCCCAACTGCTGCTGGTGCTACACCAACAGTATGTTGCTTTTAAGACAAGTTCATATATGACACATAATTGTAATAATCCCAAATGTCGACAGACTAGTAGGGGGGGCACGCTACCACGCAGGCACCTGTCATGACTGTCCCTTTCTTGACGCAGGCCTACCTTGTGTTGGTCTTTCGAAACCTTACCGCCTACCTGGCAAGCATCGAGGGCACAGCATATCACCGCTTCACAGTTTCTGGCCAATTTTGCAACGGAACAAGGACAGAGGCTGCTACGTGGCCGCTGATTCCCGCCATTACTGATGCTCTCATCTGGCAACCTGGAGCCACCTTGTGCGCGGTCAACGCCACTGGTCTATTAAACCCACCTCCATTCCGCTGCCAGTCGGGGCACCCTACCGCGCAGGTAGTTATCATGACTGTCCCTTTCTTGATGCAGGCATACCTTGTCTTGGTCTTTAGAAGCCTTCCCGCCAACCTTGCAAGCATCTAGTGCACAGCATATCGCCGCTTCACTTAATCCTGGTCCTGATCATAACACTGCACCGTCCCTTGAATCCATTTCTAATACCTGGTCGCGACTTGAAGCGTCGCAAACTACCTTGTTATCGGAGGTAACAATAATCCTGGTTGCCCAAAGCAATATTAAGCACCTCATCAACAGTTTTTCAAGTCGTTTTTATGCCTTAGAAAAACTTGCTGAACATAACCGTTACGCCACTTCTGGGTCAGTCTCCTCCCCTAATGCTGAAATTAACAAACCTAATGCTCAAGTACATGCCGTAGCCAGAAAGTGCGACGACTCAGAATACCATAAGCGCCGATCAAATCTGCTATTTTTTGGAATTCCAGATGAGAATGGGGAGAGCTGGACGCGATCAGAGTTGCATGTTGTCTCATTTTGTGCTAATAAGCTAGTCATTACCATTAACAGCAGTGATATTGAAAGGGTGCATAGACTAGGACGTTACCAGGTTGGTAAGAACCGTCCGATAATTGCAAAGTTTGCGAGATTTAAGGATAAAAGTTGAGTTCTTTCTGCAGCATCAAAGCTGAAGGATACACCCTTTGCAGTTCGCGAAGATTACTCGGCACGTGTCAGAATAGCCCGCGAAAAGCTTTTTGCACATGCTCAAAAGGCTCGGTCCACTTCCTTTAAAATTTGTTTTGACAAGCTAGCAATGAACAACAAATTATTCATTTACGACTATCTGACTGACACCGTTAGATAACTAGAGTCCTAGCGTTCACCGCAAACTCGCTCGCTCTTATCCTACCACACTACATGGCCACATTCACACCAGCCTAAAGTAGCAGATACGACAGTATTTCATTTCTTCTGGGAAACGTACGAAGCTATCTTCCTAAAAAAACCTAATAGAAGCCGTTACTTATGACAGTGCTGCCCACATTGCAACATTTACAGAGTTGTGGCTTACTACTGATATAGACACGCAAGAACTTTTGTCCAATCACGTGTTCAACGCCTTCAAAATTGACAGGGTTGGTCGCAGCGGGCGTGGTGTTCTCTTATTGATTAAATCTGGTCTGTCTTCCTCCACAATACCAATCAACAACGAACAAGAAATTCTTTGCGTTAAAGTGTCTTTTCGTTTCTGCACAAATATTATTATCGCGTGCTACCATGCGCCCCACTGCGATAAATATTTTGCGAAAGACTTGCACAACTTGCTTTTGCATTTATTTGCTACATTTCCCAAAAGTAACTTCATCCTCTGCGGTGATTTTAACCTTCCTGACATTAACTGGGATAAAATGACAGCATCTTCTCAGCTATCTAAAGAATTTCTTGACCTTGTTCTAACATTTAACTTCGCACAAATGGTGTCTACGCCGACTCGCGGTGCCAATATTTTTTATTTAGTTTTGGTTTCCAACGCCGGTGCTGTTCAATCGTTAACGTGTATTGATGGCCTAATTGTTCACAAGATGGCGTCATTTGACCGGACCTTTCAGGTACCAACCAGTCAACCTTCAACAAAATATATCCGCGATTACAACTAAGCAGACTTCTCAAAAATAAATCAGGAATTAGATGTTTTTTTTTCTTTCTTTTGAGCAGTTCACTTCCTCACGAAATGTAGAGAGCAATTGGCTACTTTATAAACAGAAGATATTGTCTCTTGTCGAGAAATATGTGCCACTTGTCCGCACTCGGGACGATGTCGATAAACCATGGTTCACCAACTCTCTTAGGAAGCTCGTAAATAAAAAGAAGCGCCTTTTTCGGGCAACTAAACACTCGGACTGCGATTCCAAATGGGAAAAGTATTTCGCGTGCCTCCGTCAATAAAATAATTTGTTAAGGCAATCAAAAAAGACAATTTTTCATATCGAACTTCGTAGCATCCTTCGTGAAAACCAGAGAAATTTTGGGAACTTCTACCCACAAACTGCAGTGCTTCTCACAATATAGCTTTGTCATACCCTGATGGCTCACCTGTCTCTACTGATCATCGATACGATGTCATGAATTCTTATTTCTCTTCCGTTTTCACTAAAGTTTTCGCCTTAGGTAACAATACCCATCCTGACTGCAACTTTTCCTGGATGCCTTCAATTGACGTCACATCATGATACCTTGCTGGTGAAGCAGCGCACAGACACGGACACAGTGAAGAGAAACAGGAACAGACGACACTCTTCACTGTGTCCGTGTCTGTGCGCTGCTTCACCAGCAAGGTATCATGATCACACACCAACTAGCCCAACTTTCCACTTTACTGACGTCACATCAGAGGGCATTTTGGCCCTGATCGATAATATCGAGGTCTCCAGTGCTCCCGGCCAGGATAACATTCGCGCTAAAGTTGTCAAAAGCACTAAGGTGCTTACTAGAAAAATTCGACAAATCATCTATACGCAGTCCATAAATACCAGTACCATTCCTAGTGACTGGACATTAAGAAAGGTTGTCCCGGTTTTCAAAAGTGACGACAGAACTGATCCATCGAATTATCGCCCGATATCACACACCTGTATTGCCTGCAAACTTCTTGAACACATAATCTATTCTCATGTTGCCTCTCATCTTGAAGCTCTTTCCTTTTCTGTAACCAGCATGGCTTCCGACCAGGTCACTCATGTGAAGCTCAACTCTTTGAATTCACTACTGACCTCCATTTAAACCTTGATTCTCTCTTCCAAACAGATGCAAGTTATATAGACTTCTCCAAAGTCTTTGACCATGTGCCTCACGAATGACTAATGATCAAAGTGAACAGCTTGTGTCTCCATCCTTTAATTACGTCCTGGGTCCGGTGCTTCCTAATTGACCGATCACAGTTTACAGTGATTGGACACTGTCCCTCTGCAGTCACCGAAGTATTATCTGGAGTACCACAAGGTTCAGTCCTTGGACCCCTTTTGTTTTCAATTTTCATTAATGATCTCCCCTCTGGTATTTCGTCATCCATCCGGATCTTTGCCGATGGCTGCGTGCTGTACCGCCGTATAAACTCATACAATGATCAGTTGCTTCTACAGCGCGGCGTCACTACTATTGAAAAATGGTGCACAGAGTGGCTCAAGCAGCTAAACGTCAAAAAAATGTAAGTTCATGTGTGCATCAGGGAAACACTCTGTCATGTCATACTCTTACTCTTTGTATACCCTTCCTATTGCGCTGGTTCAATCATACAGCCACCTTGGTATCACCTTCACTCGCAAGCTTACATGGCCAGAACATATTCAAAATCTCGTTACTGTCACTAATCGATCCCTGAGATTCATAAGATGGTCACTATCATCATCACCCCCTGTAATCCGTCAACTAGCATATGAAACATTTATCCGTACTAAACTGGAATTCGCGTCGGAAATATGGAATCCCCAACAAGCGTACCTCATTGAGCTACTGGAAGCCGTCCAAAATCGCGCAGCCCGGTTTATTACATCCCAGTACGACTATCGGCTAAGTGTTAGAAAGATCAAATCATCCCTCCACATCCAATCATTAGCACATCGTCAAAACATCTCACGCTTATGCCTCTTTCAAAAGCTCTATTACAATTTCCCGCATTTACGCGACACACTTCTTTGGCCACCCAACCGTACTCCGCGCCGTCTCTCACGGCTCTGCTAAATCCTTCAACAGCTCTTTCTTGCCGGTAGCTATTGCAGAATGGAACAGTTTACCGTAACCCTACCAAGTTTCGAAACATTCTAACGAACTTTCTGAGTATTGATGCCTAATGAATTTGACTTATTTTTACTACATCACACATTTTTTAGTGCATTGGTTATTACTTTTTGTGTTTGACATTCATTTGATTTTTACCCCTTATGAATGTTACTGTTATTGTTTCTTACTTTAGTCATGACTGTCTGTACCTTTCTTTTTCTTATGTATGCTCCCCCCTTATGTAATACCACAACAGGGGCCTTTAAGGGTCAGTAAATGATGATGATGATAATGATGATGATGATGATATCTACATCAATCGCTCAAACAAGGTTACCGAGGTGAACTGTCTGTGCATTTTTTGGCTGGTAATTAAATATGCCCACGCAGAGGGATATGCCAAGCAGAGTGACTGGAGTAGTGACAGTATCATGCCAAAGATTGTAATTTATTTTGCTTAATGCACATTTAAATGTATTTCTCGTACACCTAAATGAATAAGTCATTGGCTATAATTTAAACAGAAGACCGATGGATTGATTGTATTGATATTGGTACACGCTTGTGGTATTTCATTCTTTGAACGACTCGCGTGGGCACCATCACTCGAAAAAAGAATAGGAAGAACTAACTGGGCTCACGGTGTGATTCTAACTGCTCAGCGCTACAACCACTGTTGGAAATATAACCTGTAAATAGTTGCTCGACTTACTGACTCATCCTTCGCGTAAAAATATGGTCACTCAGTTTCTTACAAGTAATGAGGCCTCTTGGGCATGCTAACAGGTTTTCAAGTTAGGTATACCATATGAGCACCCGGAATACCATGCGAGCACGTTGTGTCATGGCACGAAAGATATGGACCTCCTAGGAAACAAAACTGAAACTGTAGTTCGAATGAATGCTATCACAGGAAATTATTTTAGGCGCTCTCAAAGATGAAAATTTTTTCTAGGGTTTCGAGGCTCAGGACGGTCAATTAACGCAAGAAAAAAATCTAATTCTGTAAGAAATGTCGTGTCAGTATGCTTGACTTTCAAGTTTTTTTTTTTCAATAAATTAGACCAATATGCCTGAACTTTTCATGAGGTGGAATGTTTTAAAAATATATAACAGAGAAATTCTCCGGAAACTTTGTATGACATGACAAGACAGCATACTTATGTGGTCATTTTAAAATTACCCGATTTTTTTTCAAAGCCTTAGCTGGCTGTTCTCATGAAAATTCGCTGGTAATTTATGACGCCCGCAGCTTAAGTGCAATAAAAAACATTTTGTTTTATTGCTCGCCAAGTACTGCCAGTTCATAATATTTAAATAAAATTAAGAACACGTCAGTCATTTGAAATGCAGTATTAGATTCAACTGAATTGAATCCCTTGTTTAATAAAGCTGACAAGGGCTTGGACAAGTTTGTAATTGATCGCCACCCGGGCATAGCACGGGAGACAAGGACACAGAGACACACACGTAAAGCAAATGCAACAATGTGAGGGAAAACTATTCAATGAGTTATTCTTACGGTTCAATATTTGTTTTCAATATTATTTGCTCCCATCACCTATGCCTCTAGTTAACTTTGTTTACCTCTGATTAAAAGACTCCAAGGCAATATGAATCAGTACGATTATGATGTTTCGTTATGTTACAGTATGATGAGCAGTGATGAACCGTAATGGTCAACGGTGCCAGCAACGGTACGTTTCGTTTCAAGACAGGTTGATGTGACACACAGCGTACTTATAAAAATTAAAGAAACGCGAGAATTCCGAACAATTCCTATAATAATAATTGCTCAAATAAAGATAGCTGGCTAGACTGTGCGCATGTTGCAGGTGTTAATGCAATATGCCCGGGCCGAACGAACATGCTCAGCATAGTGACTGCAAATTTGAACAATCACGTTAACAAGTGCAATTTCTTTCCGCTTAGAATTGTCTGAAAAAAAATGAGTGGGGGCGTATTGATAAGGTTACTTATCAGCTAAAACGTTACGATCTCTTAGGTGTGTTGATAAGGGTAGAGCAAGTGCAATGTCCACTAAATTATTTGAATAATCTGTGCGTCATCTACTAAGAAAAGACCACCAAATGAATAATCTGGCTCTTTTTCGTTTCGTACAGCGAATGTAGTATACAGTCTGTCCAAGATGACGACACTAAATGCAATGGTAATAAAAACCGGAACACTTATTGCGCACGACGATGGCTTCATACCATGCACAACTGGCACAATGCAAATCTGCGCCAGCAGCTTCCTAGTGATTAACAGCACGTAAACTCGTAAACTGCATAACCCCGAAGCATCGAAAGGCGCTTAACGCTTTTCAAATAGCCCGAAAGATACCTTCTATGGCTAAACTGTTTATAAAAGAGGCAAAAAAAACCTTCCAACTGTTGTCATACGCAATGCTTTCCGTTTGAAACGTGTGAATGTGCTTCCCCGAACGCCTTATTTATTGTTGCCTTTTTTTTGCCTAAGTTGCGAAGCTGCGAGTGACGGAGCTTATCGCAGGTTTCATGCTCCAAATGCTTTTGTGGTTGGATATATTTAGATGGGGTGAATCTATATATTCCTTCATGTGTCGTATTTTGATTGCGGTAACTTCCGAAAATCAGTTAGGTTGGTTGCCAGGAACTTTAAAAATGCTGTTACATTTAAACTATACGCCTGAAATTATTTTAAAAAACACGGTGCTGGATATGAGTTTAACGCCAGCGGTATTCAGTCATCATATGTCGGCCGATCGAACACAGTAGTTCTTAAACCTATCCTGCGCCGTGCCTTTTCCGCTGAACAACTTGGTGAAGGTTGTCTATGAGACCATAAGTATATAAATACAAAAGAGGTAAACAAAGCTGCAGGAGGATGCCCATAGTTCATGAGCTTTTAAGGCAAACTCTTTTCAGCACATACAAAAAAGAAAAGCTTAAAAAGCCACCTAATGGAACGATTGCCCAGTGCTTTCAGCACCACGTGTTTGATTGCATTATACAGCACTATATGTACATTTTTTCCGCAGTCTGCCAGATGTGTGCCGTGTACAATGAGCAAAGCGCTCCAGTAAATTTTCGGCAAACAGGCAACGGGATTAGATGGAATTTGCTAAATGACTTTTTATACGGTATAGACAACAAGCCTCAAAAAATTTATTTTGGAATTTTACGTGCCAAAACCACTTTCTGATTAAGAGGCACGCTGTAGTGGAGGACTCCTGAAATTGCGACGACGTGGGGTTTTTTAAAGTGCACCTAAATCTAAGTACACGGGTGTTTTCGCATTTCGCCGCCATCGAATTGCGGCTGCCGTGGCCGGGATTCAATCCCCCGAACACGTGCTCAGCAGTCCAACACCATAGCCCCTGAGCAACCACGGCGGGTGTGACAAGCCTTCTACAACATGTGTGCTGAATGCAGGTATTTAGACGGAGACATTACGAGTGGCTGCTGCGTCAACTGACCCAGCCACATTGCAGTTTTAGGTGCTAACTTGTAGAATCCAGCACAGCGAATCTGGTTTGATTCCAAGAGCCACAATTACTAGCCACAATTATGACAGTGCCTCCATCTTCATAGTGGTACCATCTTCAACTGCAGAATAATAGTAAAGAGTCAATATTTTCTTGCACAAGCGTCAACTGAAAACTTCTTTTTCATTGCTTTGTAGTTTGCTTGAAAAATGTCTTAGCGCAGAACAACAGAAAAGAACACAGTGCACAAGACAAGCAAGCGCAACATGCTTAATTGTTTTCGTCTGTTACCGCATACATTTTTTGTTCGAAGGAAGCTACGTTTGAGGACATCATATGAGTGAGCACTGCGCAAAAGTTATGAAGTCAGATTAGCAATGAATTCTGCCGCTTACTCTTTTAGACCTCCGATCGACGACATGAATTTGCCTGATTGAGTGATACGTATGACAGTTGGCTCTGTCGCAGTTATTGTATTCACAGACTCGAGTAGATATAACCTCACGGGCCATAAAGAAACTTTCCCTTTATATAGAGATGGATTATGCGAGAGTTACGCCTTGAGTACTACTTTGCAATATCTTCCGCACCGTACATTGTTTCAGCATGAAGAACACACATGCCCTCCTTCGTGTAATGATAACTGAAAACTCGCAGTAAGGATTGTAAATGACAAAGCAAAAAAGGAGAAAGAGAGAGAGAGATCATCGACACACACACAGCCGTCACAGAAGACATGGCTGTCAGTCGCGAAGAGGCGGTGTCATACCGCAGCTGTTCCTAGAGTTTATTGGGCGCTTTGGGAAAACATAGGCACCTGCCACACTCAGTTTAGGGTGTTCGGAAAAGAGAAGAAAGCGAATAAACCAACTTCCAGAATGACGGCAAAAATAAAACAGGGACGGATAAAACGAGGCAGCAAAAAGTAAGAAGAGCACGGTTATGCTTGGGGCGCCTGAAACAACGGTGAGGGAGGGAAGCAGAGGTGTTCAGCGGGCGGGAAAAAACGTGATGAAGATGGAAGATAGCTTCCAGACGCAGCCATGCCTGCGTAATGAAAACTGCCTCACCACCGCAAACAACTTGTCCGCTTTGCCTTTGCGGGTGTGTGCTTCGGTGGGTTTGTTTGCCTCTGTTCTGCGTTGTTCCCTGTAATTTGGGCAGATGTAATCTGTTTCCCATGGGCACGGAAGAAAATGCACGTGGCTTCTTTAAGGTGGGTGGGTTTTAATTAACGTACCAGATTGTGGGACTCAGAGGTATGGGGCAGCAGACTTAGATTTTACGCTGTCGTGCAGGTATGACAACAAAATGACGGCAAGGAAGCTCTTATGAACCACGCGCCAAGTCAGGAAAGTAAACTTCGCCTCTACGAATTTAGATTTTATCTTTTCTTGGGATCTTCGTTTTCTTACTCCCACGTGTGCTGTTCTTTTTTGATAAAATTAAGTGCAAGATGGCCTGCCTGTTCAGGACAAGTGGTGTTGTTACTAGCGTTCAATTCACTAAGAGTAAATAGGAAGGGCAAGGTAGAGTAGCTAGTTTACGTTTACATCCTCCATCGACAAGTGCTAGAATATTTGACCTAATGTCCGCGAACCTGTGTTCGTGTTTTATCAATTGGAAGAAAGCAGCAACGAGCTAAACCATGAAAACGGTTCCTAAAAGAGAAGCAAAGCCCGAGAGCCTTGCTGCTCATAAAGGCCCTAAATTCCAAATCTCCAGAAGGCATGGTTGGTGATAAAAAAGGGGTTGTTGATAGTGCAGTGCTACAGTAGAAAATGCGCTGTGATTTGCTAGCTCTGTTCGAAAATTTCATATATTCGAGGTGGGCGAACTAGTGTGCCTTGTTGCGGAAAACGCGAGGAGTCGCAAGAACATTGCAACCCAGAAAGTTTTCCTGTGACTTTTAGTGTCTCACAAGAATTGAGCTTAAGTAAGGCGATTTGCCTGTGACCCATTCCAACTAACAAAGTTTTGAGCTCTAGGTCCATTTCGCTATGTCATATTTCTCAAAAAAACTGCCTTAAATGTTTTACCATGTCCCATATTCAAGTAGTCACTGGGGATTGAGTATTTTTAACGGCAATTATTGCCGTTACACTTACCTAATCCTTTTTTAGGCGTTGAAGAAGGCCGATGGTTTTCCTTCGCTCTCATCTCGTGCACCATTAACGTACCATGCGTGCCTGAGAAACGCAGGTGGTGCTTCTTGTCATGCCAGTTTTCGTGGAAACCTCCAACGCACCGCAACACATTGCAATTGCTTTCTCTGCGTCGCCTTCGTGTGACACTGCAGCGTTTTTGCAGGAGTTTATTCTTCCATAAATTGCAGAATACAGGTTCGCTCACTCGCAGTCCTTTATTGCTCAAACTCTTGTGCTATATGATCGGACCATTTGATGGTACACAAGGTTTCAAGAATGGGGCAGCCATTACTGGTAGCCAAGTCATAATCATTGACTACTTTATACTGAGTTCTGTTTTCCTGTAGATTCCTATGGCGCTCTAAAATATTTACAGGTGTTATAGCTGGATATAATGTTTGATTACGCAGAGAAGAGATGCGCTCACTCGCACTACGTTGTTGGCATATATGGAGTGGCTATAGAAGCATGTGCCAACACATTCACAACCATGTCCGGCGAGATACGGACCGGCGAACGCTGAACTGTGGTAGACTAGGCAAAATTAACGCTTCGCTTTGAAACTCCAAAAACTGTCAGATAGTCTGATCTAAGGGTGGAGGGAGAGGGTCTTCGGCATTGTGTTAGCTATAGGATCGCCCATTGCCATGCGGACGTGATCGGTTGCTTAAGTCAGGTGGTTAGAGAAAACATATCCCGTACAACCTCAATGGTAGTTACAGTTTTCAAAAAAACTAAAGTGCGGCCTCGCCATGATCGGGCTGCCGTAGAGAGGTAAAGGATGAGCAGCCCACTGATGGGAACTAGTGAGCTCGAGGTGAGCAAAACCTTCAACGTAGTCCATCAGATCATTCATCGTAAAAAGCCGCGCGACTTGAACGCGGACGGACAGAACCAATACGCGCCCACAAAAATTGAGTTTGTGAAGAACGTGGAAAAGAATACCTAAACTTTCCTCAATATTTCTGTCCAATTCTGGGTTTGCTGATCGTTGGTCACCAACCTGTGCTATCAGTCTTCTAGCGGTGACTGTCAGAGAGCTCTTACGTGCGGCGCATCAGGAACCTGCTCCACCAGCACTATTTGTTGTTGCTGCCAATTTAGCTAGCGCAATGGTTGAACTTTGTGGTTGCTAATTATCAGGTGGGCATGTGATTACGCCTTCAGTTTCGATTAAGCAGCTGCAATGGTGCCGCTTCTCAGAATTGGTACTCCCAAGAAAGGTAAACCGCTCATGCTTTGACGTACCAGCACTCATGCGTTATAGAATATCATCTCAGAGCCCCAAATGCACGCAGTTCCCTGGTAAGAAAACTGTTCGTGAATCGTGTATATAAACGAAAATTTATGCATATGAGGTCTCACTATGTTCCAAATGGTATCTTCCTTCTTACCGTTTTATTTTTCTAATAACTGGAGCTATTCATTCGCTCAAGTGTTGCGGCTTTAAAACAGCGGGAAAAGAAAAGTAAGTCAATCGGACGTCCATGTAGTGCACGAGTCTGAGAGAATACTGAATAATAATAAAAAAAGAAACAACGTCCAGAAATACCAATACAGAAGCGCAAAATTAATGCCCATGCACACACGAAAAAGTTCTCATATAAGTGCAAACGTGCACTTGCACAGATGCCTATACGACTACGACGCCAACGACAACAGTACGGTGACGACGGGGATGGCATGGTAATTGGTTTATTCCAATTTGTTTTGGGGGAAGCGGGGGCGGGATTGATTCCGTGGCAGTGTCTCGCTGATTGCGGCATTCCACTAGATGCGTTGTATCGGTGAGCGTGGAGCTGTCTGAGCCGTTTAATGCCTCCCCAATTTAGAAGCCCATTGCGGGTCCATGCAGTGCCAGTTAGCCGCATGAGTGCAGTGTCCGCAAGGTAGATTTGTCACAGGGCCGCGGTGCAGAAGATCGCGGCTTTTCGCGTTCCTAGTGATCCTGTGTAGAGTTTTGTACGTAGCTTCAATGAGAAGGAGCCATCAACTCCGCTCTTATTCTGGCAGTCTCTGTGTCTGTCCTTTTCTTCTCCTCCCTTTCCTCCCCTGCGCGGACCGACGTTCAAAGACATTGAAGGCGCAATCAACTGGTTTTACAATGCTTTTCGAGCAATCATTGAATCTATCATTCTGTCGCATTAAAATTCCACGCACGTTAAATAAACCAATCTCTTCAGCTATAGTCTATAGGGACTCGTACAAAAGCGACCGCCTTCTAATATTTGGCGCTTTGTGACGTAATGCCCTTATTATTTATTAATTATTTCGAATAATAATTTATCGCTGATACATCCAGCAAAATACATATGCGAACAGAAGCGTGTGGAGGAAGGGGATGCTAAGCGTTTACATGTATGATACATAGCTGTAAGAAAATCAACACATTTAATGCACATTAGCAAGCTGTCGCAGCTGCATCCTGAAGAAAATATTTCGTACATTTTTTTACCCACTTGCCCACTTCCTTTGCCCAGTTTTGTTTTACCAACTTTACCATATTGCGGCCTAGAAAAAGTAACTCCAAGCGACTTAAAGCTTCTCTCCCGAAAATTAGGCGGTGGGTAAAAAAAAGTAAGCAGATCCAACGTACCTGTTAGATTCTACGGGATTTGAAACTTCTGTGAAATGGTCAATAAGTACCAAACGCCAAAGGCGATTCGTAAAATAACCATTACTGGCATCCTATATAACGCGCAACCTCACGCAATATTTGTGCTTACGCACCACACACGTCGCAGGTTTAACGTTTTGCAGTGCTTATAATAACGCACTGCACCGTTCACACGCTATGCCGACAAGCAATCACTAGTTCATGCGAAGGAGTACGATGAGACAGAAATGCAGTGATGCGACGACGACAGGTATTCAGTGCGCATACGACGCCAGAAACGGAGCGCAGGTAGCTTATAAAGGCTACTAAAGTAGGTCGTCGACATCAGCAGATAGCCAATCTTCTAGCGAATTATTGGCCAGTGCCAAGCCATTCTTATGACTGATAAAACAGTGGGAATTTGCAAAAAAATGCTTTAAAATAGGCTTCAACACCGTTTTTTGCATATCTTAAATCGTTCACAACTGGCTACCAAACATGGAGGTACACAGAAGCGAATTTTGCATAAACGTCGTATGTGCTTGATTAGCGGTTCCGTGTTATCCTGCCAGTAAGCGGAGCCTTAAATATCAGCGGGCTTGCCGTAAGCCCCAAGCTAAGGTTCCGACAAAACAAGTTACTGTAAGATTTTTCATAGCCTCCGATAGAGTACTGCTGTTTGCTCCTCGGGGTAAGTCGTGGAGTCACTTGAAGATGAGCAAAACGGAAAAAAGCGTTGAATAAAAATGAGTACGATTGTACATAGTTTATCTTCTTTCATAACGATGTTTAAGATCTGAAGTCATTAGTGCAGAAGAAAGCATTCTTCAACCAGTGTGTGTATTTCTTTACTAGATTCAACAAAGAAGCTAACGTTACACCGTGACCTGAGTGGCTCCTTCCTTTTCGTAATCCCCTTCTCCAAATATTTTGATCTTTTTTTCATCTCTAGCACTTTTGCGCAATACTTTTTTAGGCTGCAGCTCCCCCATTTCATCGAATAGCCGGTTTTACTGTTGCCTCGATAGCTCTTACCAAACTGCATTTCACCTTAAAGGCAATTCTCCTAAGATCTTCCTGATAAGGGACGGTCAGGGCGCACTTCTATTCTCTCGGCTAGCTTTATTGACTCAGACACTAGTTTAGTCAAGAGAAGAAAGAGGGGTAGTTTGGCGTGAGTGGTGCTATTTTTCTCGATCGCTTCCCTTTTAGCCTAAAGTTTAAATACCGTTGAGCCTGGTGCCAATCAGTAGCAAGGGCACACGCCTGAGTCTTTGGAAGAGGGAAGTACGACACTGCGGATCCTTATTTATCCGACACGCAGTTCAATATCTTCATATATAACACGACTGTTTGCTGCACATGCGTACGAAGAAAAATGTAATTTTTGCATACATAACATACTTTCTATCCAGCTCGAGAAACTGCAGCACACGAAAGATGTCTGAAAGAATGAATGGTCATTAGGAGCACTGCAATGCAGTGCTGCACGAGCGTTGGTACTTGTGTGACCTGTCGAATCACAAATCTCTAAAAGTTATCTTGTCTGATTACACTACTTTTCCTCTAGGATAACTTTCTATTTGCGAATCTAAGAAAAAAGTTCATCTGGATACCTTACGGCAACTACTCGACAAAAAGAAAGTGGCTTAAAAAGCATAATGACAAGACAATAGACCATGGACGGAATTCACAAAGCCTCTCATTTGTAAGTAGTTTTTGCCATTGACCGACACTCTGCGAAAAGAAGTTGTGAAGCACCCGAATTGGCTTAAATTTGGTCTTACAAAGAGTTATAGTGGAAGACGTTCTCGTGAATACGAACCCAAGGCTATAACCGTGTCACTATGTCCAGTGTGCTGCAGAGCCAGTAAAATAGAACTGGCAGGAGCGACCCTTGCGATATTGGCGTCTTCATTCCTGCCAAAAGTGGCGTCTTCATTGACAAACCACTCCCCGCAAGAAACCCTACACAGAGCAGCGTCAAGTTGTCAGCAGACGCCTTGGAAGAGATGACAACCACACCTCGGTAAATTGCGAAATTATGTGCAAGAGGGCCTTACGTTGTCCCGTAGAACGCCCAGACACATGACGAAAAAGTAACATCACAAGGCTGAAGACGACAAGCCACATTCCTTGGTGCGTTCATTGAATCATACGCCATAAAAGTGGTCCCAATTGAACGACTAAAACAGTGAGGTAGTCACTGACGGATGTAATTCTAGACAACCCCTCGCCGAGCTTAAACGAATTCATTTTAGGTTGCAAATAATGCAATACGTTCACCATCTCAATAAGACATGCTATAAGAGTGGACGTATATTGTGTTAATGGTATCGTGGCCACACTTGAGAATGAGACCACAGACGTATCGTCGACGCAGACTACCAATAGCGCAGACCCAGAAGACACATTTCGCCTTATAAGCGAAAGCGTTAAGACAAAAGCCTTTCTAGGCTCATGGTGAAGCTTGTGTACGCAGACATGACCGCCGGAGTGTTTGCCGAAGCGTCATCACGCCATATCAAGACATATTAAAGAGAGATTAAACAATGAAAAATGGTTGACAGTGACAGTTAGTGAATGAGAGCGTTGTAATAGAGATTGGTAGAAGTTGATAACACCTAATAATGCCTATTACTTACTACTAATGACTACGATATGAAAAATGAGCGTACTCACGGCTTGTAATGACCACAATTGATTACGAAAGACTGAAATACAAGTGAGCAGTAATTACTAATAATGGCTGAAATGACTTGTGATGACTAGTAATGACTATGAAATGACCGATATTTCTAACGGCAACATGTAATGACAACAATGGATTATAGATGACAAAAATGCTTAGTAATGACCAGTAATGACCAATAATGTCTGAAAGGACTTGTGATGACTACTAATGACTACGAATTGACCATTATGTCTAACGACGAATTGTAACGTATACAATTAATTTGAAATGACGTAAATGATTAGTAATGATCAGTAACGACTAATAATGCTTCGAATTACTCGTAATGACTACTGATGACTAGGATATGACCAACGTGTCTAACGACGGCTTGTAGTGACCACAATTGATTACAAATGACAATTAATGACTGGAATGACTAGTAATGATTACGAAATGGCACTATGTCTAACGACAACTTGTAACGACAACAATTCATTAGAAATGCCTAAAATGCTTAGTAATTTCCAGTAATTACTAATAATGACTGTAGTGACTTGTAATAACTACTAATGACTATGATATGACCAACATGCCTAACGACGGCTTGTAAGGACCAGAATTAATTACAGATGACTAAAGATGCCTAGTGGTGAGCAGTACTGACTAAAAGAAAGAAAGGAAAGATAAGAGGCAAAGAGAAAGAGGCGAACGATAAGAGCAAGAAAAGTAGGCTTTAGCCATTCTCCTCTGACGAGAGATTTTACGAGACCCTGTAATTTTTTTGTTCCTCTATTACTCCATGACGATTCCAAACCAAGCTATTTAGCCCACCAAAACCATATTAGTGCGTAGGCAGCGCTTTAATTCCCCCTTGCTATGTTTCCTTATGAATTGGCTTGACGAGGAAAGGTGATCTTGTGCAGGCATCATTTTCATGTCACACTTGCCCTTATGCGAAATCACAGCTGATAACATCGAAGTACACTTGAGGAGTCGAACCAACTGACCAGACATTCTCCATATTGTCATCAGAATAACGGGCCTGTGAACGAGCCACGCTAGCTATGGACTTGCCCGGCAACTACTATTACTCGGTGTTGCCACGTCGTGCAAGCTCGATTAGCACCAAAAACTAATATTGTCCACTAATTTTGCTTAATTAACTCTCCTGTTGCACGCTCCTTTCTGTTTGTCAAAAGTAAATTGCGCCTCCCTGATATGATCCAAAATGGTGATACTTACGCACACTCCTTCATTAGCCTGCAAGTCCTCTCTGCTTGAAGAAAGACGATTTCGTTGCTTAACCTATTTCCTTCTCCAACCGCGCATATTAAGCCTTCTTTGAGCAGAGGAGAATAATGTTTGTGGTAGGAGAGGATAAACTTTTGTTCACGCCTGTTGTGTATGGTGTGACAACGCCATGGAATCAAACTCTTGCAAGCTAGGTTCGTCGTTGCAGTAAAAATATTTTCCCAGATGAATTACACTTTACAACCATTTGCAATATGATGCGATGGAGTAAAGCTAAGCATGAAATATTGCTTTTAATAAATAGAAAATAGTTTTTCATAGATATTTCGCTCCATTTAAAAGAACAAAGGGTATAAAAAATCCTACTGGCAATTTGAAATCCATGAGAAGCCATGATATCGTGAAGCGCCTAATTAATTGCTGTACTAGTTAATGAGATTTGTACAATTGTGCTTATTTTCATCCTATACAATGTGTAATTTTCTGCAATGTTTATTCTAAAGCACTACACCTTTCATAAACGATACCAAGAGAAAACGAAAGCAAGGAGTGGAAAGGCAGGGAAACTCAACCAGACGTCAATCCGCTTTGCCACCTGACACTCATGCTATTGAAGGAATGTCCCGACATCGCTATTGACTCGCATAGGCATCTTGCAGAGCGCATGGCATGTACCTGCTTCTCAGGCAAGCTGCAGCCTAATTGTTTAGTTATGGTATTGTTCCCGATGCATAATAGAGGCGAGTGAGGGTTATTAAAGTAAAGCTCGCTTCGGAAACCCTCAGCAAATATTGCTGACTGTGGCGGTTGTAATGGCAGCTGCTGTTTGTTGCTGTCGTTCTTTGTTGTCTTATCTTATCTGGCCGAAAGGCTAACTCACACATTGTGCAGAACTCGTATGCAGGGAACTGGTCTATATGCAGCCTATTCTGCACTACTCGAGCAGATGTGTTGATTGCTTCTGCTTATGGGATTGGGAAATGAAACGACAAGTGCTACCTAAATATTCTCCCTCCTACAAACACCTTGAAGCACATCATTCCTTCAATAAAGCTGACCTTTCTATGAATCTCTATTTCTATAAATGTTGAACTGGTCCTGTACAAAGTGCTTCTCCGCAAGATGGCGTGATGAAAAGGTGGCTGCTCCCGACGACAGTGTGGGTGGTGGTGTGGGGTATGTTTCCACGTCTTGCTGGTGTACTGAGCAAGCGTGTGGCCAAACGTGTTGCAGAAGATGAGAAGTGTGATGGCGTGTATTTTCAGAGGTGAGAGACTTTTTGTTCTGGCAGAGTCCAAGACGTGCATTGGATCTTCGTAACTTCTAGTCTTTCGTTGGACGCTACTGCCACCCACCCTGAACGTCATTGCACTGGAGGGACCCTATATATCTACCAGCTATCGCGTTCGAAACCCGACGCTACGCGAGCGACGATATTACATAGGAAGAACGATAGAACTCAGTAAAAACTCTTGCTCTTTCTCCTCTTCAGTAACACGCGTTTTCTACTTTATGTTTGACCAACTCCCAACCAAATACTTCCAATAACAAGCCATAAAATAAACATCTGAAGCATCGCGAACCCTTTGCCAGTGTAACTCGAAACGCATCAGAAAAAAAAAACAGTCTGGCTCCCGAAGAACATTTAATTACAGGAGTTTAGGTGGAAAGAGCGTGAATTTCATTGAAAGTGGGTCGTGCGTGTAATTGTGTGCGCACAAGGTAACTTGCGCAGTACATGCCCGTGGTATAGAAACAGAAAAAGGAATACCAGACCACATGAACCATAAGGCGAAGCTCCAGACATTGAATTAAGCACATCTGCCGGCGACGTAATGGTATTTTACAGGAGAAGTTTGTCCCTAATGAATCGAGTTCACCCGAAGGGTGTAAAACGCAGGCTGCAATCTGCATATGCACCACGATTACGTGCCGTTATCTTTGCCATGCGCTGTCTCCGCGCAGTACGTTGGTCATTAATTTTGTTATTGTTGCCCTAGCCGTTTCGTTACCGCGACGTTATACCAAAACACCAGCTTGGGAGCTTTCTTGCTGGATGCAACTTCCCGTTTTCTTTGTCCATTTTTTCAGGTATGCGCATGAGATTTTCTGCACGCGGGTGGAAAACACTGCACGTTAATTCTGCCATCAATATTGATTTCTGCTAAGCATACGCCATTTGATCATTCAACTTACCGTGATTCTCTCCGTAACGCAGGGTCTATACATACACCGTGCCCCTGTGACGTACACCATCTCACACTAACGTTTATTTTTGTGCGTTTGCTTTTGCTTTATTTTTCTTGGAATATATGCGTGAGTGCATTATAGTCGAAACGAGTTTTTGTTCGCCTTACACATAAAAAGCACACAATTACGTAGACCTTGATAAATCAGTGCCGCCTTGAATAGGCTTCATAGCTAAGTGTGCCTGGTGGCAGTGGTAAATCATTAACATCGTTGCTTTAGTGAGTTAAATTTATGAAACATTTTAACAGCAGCAGTTCGACCGGTACACAGAGCGTACATATATTAGAGTACATCCGGCAGAAACCGTGCCAAACAGAACTCGACTGCGCATGCCTGCCAGTTGAGCTGTCACTAAGGTACTTTGTTTTTTTGTTTCTTCATTACCACCTTCGTCTAAGTAGGTAATTTAAGTAAGTCCAAAGGCCAGAGTAGATTATTGTAGATCGGTGTATTGGGGCGTTGTTCTGCTTGTTTCTGTGTTTTCACTTTTTACGTATTCCTTTTCACGCAATGGATGTGCACTTATTTATATTCTCGTCCTAATTAGCGCTAACCTCACTATTTACTCCTTTCTTTATGAAAAATAATTCAAAAGCGTTCCATGGTGGGGTACCTATTGTAACATGCATATCCTATGATAAGTGGCGTGTACGGTCAGCTGGCGTTACCGAGAGTACTTTCACGTGTTTTCAGAAAAATAAACAGTAAATTTATGTGTAGATATGTCATATCCTTCAATCGCAACAAAATTTTGTGTACCAAGACCCAAACTACTATAGTTCGTGTATAAATTTTGTGGCAGTGTGTCCTTTTGCTGGTGTATAAAGTTTGTGAACAGGGATGAAGTGCCTCAGACAGGCTGGCCAATGTTTCGATAGGAGGACCTATCTTCGTCAAAGGCGGCCTCGTCATCCTCGGCGTGTTAGTTTTAAAGGGTTAGTGCAGTGACGTCACGTGCGGGTGTTGTCGCTGGCGGCTGGTTTTAAAGAGAGAGATTACAAGAGGGAACAGGCGCTGTCGTCCGTCGTCTGTGAGCCTCATTCTCAAGACGAGGGGACAAGAGCGTGAGAGTGGGCATGCGGGGAGAAAAGAAAAAAATAGAAGCAGAAAAAGAGCGAAAAAAGGGAAAAAAAGGAAAAAAAGGGAGGGGAGCCAGGGCGGCACCAAGACACAAAAAAAGGGGGGGAGTGAAAGAAAGAAAAAAAATGAAATCTTTAAGAAATACGGGGCCTTGGGAGCGTGTTGGGGATGCGAAAGGTTAGGAGGTATTCAGGGGGAGTCGTTGGCGGCATGTTTTTGAGGCATTAGGACGGCCGGTCAAGCGGTCTGTGCGCGAGGTGCGAGTAACACAAGAGGCAGAAGAGAAGGAGAAAACCCAGACACTCACACAAACACATACGCACACACAAAAAAACAGTTGAAAGTGACTTGAGTAGCATACTAGTAATAGGTCGAGCAATTTTGAAATAGTTAAGGTGGCGACGAGGAGTCTGCGGTGCAATGTATGGGGTGACTGAAAGGCAGCGGCATGGTCTTTCAAGGGGCACTGCCCCACGCGCTTAACGTAGGTGTCGTTACGGCGGCATCCAGAAGGCGATATTCTGGGTTGAGGCGCCGAAAAAGGCATATTGACTTCGGAATGTGTTGTTGAGGGGGTTTCAAGAAAAAAAGAAAAAAGATTAAAAAGGGGGGGGGAGGGGGAAAGAGGGGGGCCGAAATCGGTATAACAAACAGGAGGGTGACGCGTGCAGAAGCGGGCGGGGGCAAGTGTACATGGAAGAAGGGGATCGTACAGTTGGTATAGACGTAAAAACCTGAAAGAGTACATTAAATTGAGTAGTAGGGAGGAAATTTTTTTTTTCTCGAAATGGAAGAGTAGGTGAGGTTAAGAATTAAAGTTGGCTGGTGGCCTAATGTGTTTTCTGTATTGGTTGATGATATGAGAGTTTCAGATTTAAGTTACAGCTTTTAAAGATTCTAAGTTGCCGCGTGCCAAATTAATTCCTGTCGGGTGTAGGTAATTAAACTTGTGTATGAGGCATGATTCCGTATTTTTCCTTTCGCGAGGGGAACGGAAATTTGTTTGTAGTATATAGAGCCTTGCTTTGTCAAACATATGTCCATGTTCATTAAAGTGGCTGGCTACTGCTTTGGGTAAATTGTGTTTTGTGCCTGCGCGGTGACCATTGAGTCTTGTATTGATTTGTTGTCCAGTCTCACCAATGTATTGTTTGCTACAAGCGGCGCATTCTAGACAGTAGACTACGTTGCTTGATGTGCAGGTGAAAGCCGAAGTTACCTTGTGTGTGTAATTCGACGCTGTACTTTTTACTGTAGTAGTGGATTGAATGTGTTTGCATGTAGAGCACCTGGGGCGGCCACAGGGATTGGTTCCCAACTTCTTCTTTTTCTGTAGTTTGGCGTGCACAAGAACATCTTTAAAATTAGTGTTGCGTCTGTAGGCCACTCTGGGAGGGTCGGGAAAAATCTTAAGTTTCTGGTTGCTGGTGAGAATCGGGTAGTATTTACTTAGGATGTTATTCACGTTTGGGAGTGCGTTTGAGAATTTAGTAGTAAGAAGAGGCGTTGTTGTTCTTGTGATCCTCGGGCGGGGCTTGAGGACCTCGGCTCGATCAAGTTTGGTTGCAGCAATATAAGCTGTTTGAAGGTCACTGTTTGGGTGGTTCCCGTTTGATAGCGTTTCTTTAAGGTGATCGAGTCTATCTATGTAGTCTTGGTTTTCAACGCAAATGCGACGTAGTCGTGTGGCTTGGCCTTTAAAGATGCCTTGTTTGCAATGCCTGGTATGGTGGCTGGTATATTCTAGGTACTGTTGTTTGTCGAAAGGTTTCCTATACAGCGTTGTCTTTAGTTCACCATTGTCAATGTATATTGTTGTGTCCAGAAAGTTTATGCGCTCAGTTGAGGATTCTGATGTGAATTTTATTGTTGGGTGAACAGAATTTAGAAAGGCTACATATTTATCTAGACTGTCTTGACCATGTCCCCAGATTATGAGTATGTCGTCTATGTATCGTAGGTATGTGTGGGGCTTGGTAGTGCAGTGCGATAGGAAATCTGTTTCTAGAATCCCCATAAATATGTTCGCGTAGGTTGGTGCAAAAGGCGTACCCATGCTTGTACCATGTATCTGTAGGTAGTAAGTCTCTTCAAATTCGAAGTAGTTATGTGTTAGAACTAATTCAAGGAGAGACAGGTAGACTTCAGTAGAGTGTTGTGCACTGTGTTTAGACAGCGTTTGTTTTATCGAAGATAAACCATCATGGATTGGAATGTTGGTGTACAGCGCTGTGACGTCTAGTGTTGCGAGAATTGTGTTGTGGGGTAGTGTGCCTTTAGTATTAATGTCTTCAATAATTCTCAGCAGGTGGGGCGTATCTTGTACAAATGACGGAAGTGCTTTTGGCAAGTCACCAAGGTAGTGGTTAAGGAATGTGGAGATGCTCTCTGTCGGGGTGTTGTTGTTTGATACTATCGGACGGCCTGGTATAATAGGAGTGTATAGTTCACCGGATGGAATTTTATGAATTTTCGGAAGGAGGTAAAAACGGCCGGCAGTTTTGTTGTTTGGTTTAAGAAATTTGTATTCTGATGGTGTTATCAATTCATCAGCCAAAAGTGATTTCAGCCTGTTGGTAATTGTCACTGTGTAGGACAATGTCGGAGCGTTATCTAGTTTGCGGTAATGTTCTGGGTTGTTTAGTTGTCTGTAAGCCTCGTGCTTGTATTTTTCTATTGGCCAAATAACTATACTTCCACCCTTATCTGCTTCCTTAATAACAATGTCATTCCGGCAGCTCAGATTTCAAATGATAGTTCCTTATAGCTTTGTGGCGCAAGAAATATGTAATGAAAAAGCGTGAGGCAGAATCCTTCGTCTAATAAAAGAGGCCAAGTTTCTCAGCGGCTATTTGGAACTCATTGATCTTCACTGCAGTCCTTTATAGCATAGTGTTATGCAATTATCCACAATGATAGAAAAAAAATTCCTTTCATACTTCCTAGATGTTCATTCAGAACATTTGGCAAATGCTCAGCGACGCCCTCCTCGTCTGTCTCTCATCTCCTACGCTCTCTAGAATTCAGAAACCTAGAAAAAAGAACGGCGTAAAAAGTGAGTAATTCATAAGGGGCTCACTACCAAATCTTAGTAAGTTCTTCATCTTTTTTTTTCCTTGTGAAATGAAACTAAGGGAAACAACACTTCGGAGGTGATTTTCTTCTTCCAAGGGACCACATATGCTTTTCTTGTCGCAAACGCAATTTGCCTTGATGGGCCCATGTCTAACGGACTGTGCAAGGGCGGTTTGTTTATTATTCCACGAGTTTTTCCGGGTTCAATGCCCCGGGCCACAGGAACCGCATAGTGATACCCCAGCTCTCTGCGCAGGAAACAACCGCACTGAATGAGCAACAGCAAAAACGAGCCACTAGAGGCCCGTACGCGGACAGCAGTCAACTGCGAACGCCTGTCAGTGCATCCGCGCCGTCGCTAATGAGTCCACATTAATGTATAATGACGAGCAAACGGGGGTGCCGCCTTGGAGCCTTATTGCGCGTTTTGTCCCGGAGCGAAGCCATGAAGCCCGCAGTGAGAAAAAGAGTTTGTTTGATTGTTCTTTTTTTTTCTCGTGGTATTTTTATTGTAGTTCGCTATATTGTTGCTGTTTCGCCTCAATGTTTCTCACTCGTTTTATCATGTCATTGTGAATTCCACACTTATTCTGGCGGTTTGCGTAATTTCTTGCTTTTCTTGCTTGCAGGTAGGTTCTAATGTGATGTTGCTCGATCACAGACTAGTGCCTGCTCTACGTCCCGCGCTACGATGGAGCTTTTGACATGTCTGTACGACACTGGTCCAAGCGAGAAACCTTTATTAACTTAGTTGTACGTTTTGTGCTAGTAATGTATCGCCGCATGTCCTAAGGGTATCATTTTATCTACTATCGTGTTCATTGAAGTCGTCAGGCCAGCGTGCTGCCAAACCAGTCTTAATTAAAAGCACACACCGACCCTTTTTCTCCGAAGTAAAGAGGCCTTGCACGAAAATTCATGTATGCATGCGTGGATTGCATGCGTGATGTGTGATACATGCATATGTGATGCACTTACATGCATGGACTTGCATTCATACATGCACGAGCCGGAAGGTGCTTGAGTTAGCAGACATGCGTATATTTGCGAATTTTCGCGAAGAAAAATGTTAAATGTCCCACAAGCACGCAATGATCACCGGCCACATGAAACTGTCAAGTGGTTTGCATTCGTCCAAGGTATACCGTAACGTATGTGTAAAAGCGCAACATAGAAACTTAATATTTAGAAACTGATATCTGACTAGATTTCAGGGTATCTATATATAAGCGGAAGTATCCCAGAGTCGTCGAAAAGGTGATTCTTTTACCTAACAGTGTCTAACTTCTGAAATGAAATGTAAACTTCATGACTCACATCGATAATCATTCGTAGACTTCTTGACGAGAAATGTACTAAATTTGGCTGTATTGAGTGCACTTGGCTGAAATGTGAAGGTACTGCCATTCTAAGTGCATCTAGTTACTGCAATTAAGAAATCAGTCTTGTTTTTGGTCAATTATCTAATTCTCCGCATTAAGGAAATTTACGCGTCTTGATTCGTTTTCTCTTATATCGACCTCATCAAGACTAGGGAAGGACATAGAACTGGCTGAAAGAAAAAGTTGGCATATCGTGATGTTTAGGAAGCAGATTCATTACATTGTGTGCACTTGAAATGTTCGCAAGTGGCATCCTCAGTCAGCTGTGAAAGCACAGCAAAAATTAGCTCTCTGGCAGTTTAAGTTTGCTGAATTTTCCAGTGAGATCTGACTCCTGTTAATTAAAAACTGAGTGTTCAAATTGCACATTTCTGTGAATCTACACACTACATATCAAATTTGGGGCTTGGTGAAATCACATATGGTCGGCAAGACACATAATCAGAAAGGCGATATCAACCAAGAATTATTTAGTGCAAAATTACCAGTCGTAACGGCCCCCACACGGGAGCCTCGTTCAGAATCTGTTCAAACTTTGAACAAGGCTGCCGTCTTGGAGACCAAACTTCTTTCAATATTTCACTGATTATTTCTTGGCCTGTGTCCACTTTTTTCACACAGCCTACTAATGTTCTACTTCTGACAGTAGCATAGTCTCTGTAGCGTTCTGATCACGTGAGTGACGCTATCTGCACCCTGCTCAAGACAAAAAAGTGGACTACGTATCTGACGCCTCTGAACCTTGAAGACGCTATTTGATAGCTTCTTGGTAAATATGGCTAAGCCTAATAACCTGCACCTTCCAGAAAGCGTTGCAGAGTCCAATAACATGCATGGTCAGTCGTATAGTGTTCTATATGTAAGGTTTGCTTTCCCTTCTGTGTATACCTCGGACGCTTGGGCAGAACAATATGCATACACTTTTTACCATGTACTGCTTGGAACGTTATGCAGTACTCAAGCACTGACAGGAGCTTCATGAACCCCACATGGTGCAACATGTAACCCGTTGAATTTAAGTGACAAGAACTACCCTGCTGATAATGATCTTTTATTACGCTGTTGAAACGTTGAATATGAAGTTTAGTGATAACCTGGTCGCCGAATTTCGTCCATTTTGTAATATATGAGCTTTGCAGTCATTGTTTTATAAAAATGGTTGTATAGAATACAGCTCACGATCAGCGGCCATCAGCGTGCACTTGCATTACTACAATGCCTCCTTCAGCAATCATATGAAAACACTATATAAGTAGGAAAGCTTTCGCGTGTGCCAATAAGGGCGCAACTTTCCCTACACGGACTTGGCGGGCATGTCTTTCTCGTCATTGTTAAACGTGGGTGGGCGGATGAACGTCACCTTGGATATGGTAAGCACGAATGATTCCGTGAAGGTGGCACGCCTTGCTGGACGAGGAATCCTTCCATTTCTCCTTGGCTCTTGCCAAGCTTAGGAAAATACTAGTTTACAAAAACTGTCCAGTCGAAGTTCTCGGTCAGCACAATCGCAGGAGATGTGACCCACCTCAACTTAATCATGGGTGGAAATAGTCTAAGTACATAACAAACACTAAGAAATATTTAGCAGATGACAAGGAAATTGTGAAGTCTGATTGGAACAACTTCCACAAAGAGGCACATGTTGCTCACCATAAGGTGAAACTTCTTTTGCACAAAGACATTTTTATGGCATATAAGTTACTGTCGCTCATTATGGTGGAATATGGCACTGATAAATTTAAAGGAACTTCATATACTTCAGAAATAAAGTTACGAAATATAAGCAATGCGTTATATGACTCCAGTTGAGCATCACTGTCCAAAGAGCACGCTTCATGCAAGTATATTATATTTAAAACTAACACGTACTGTGAAAGTAAAAAATGAAAGAAAATACTGTTGTATGTTATCTTCAGGAAATAGCGCTACTCTGTAAAGAAAGAACTCATACACACAACAAGAACGTCTAATACTTGGCACAGATACTCTTGCAGAAGAATACATGGTAAACAAATGAAAAAACGCACTTTACTTAACCTACTAAATTTAAGACCTCGGTGGTAACCTCAACCGCGTTAAAATAACAAAAAAAGAAGAGATGCGATTTTTCACCTCATGTATTACTTAAAGTCTTCAAAGCAATGTTTTGTTGCTTCTTCTTCTTACTGTATTTCTCTATAGTCATTCTACATGTATCGGTGTTTGTGTTACAGATGGATATGGTTCTTTTTTTTTCATGCGATATTGTAGTTACTCTGTGTATCCGAGCCTGAGCCATCTTCTAACTGCATGTTCCAACTGCAGTATTAGGTAGTGGAATGCTGGGACCTGTTATTGCTCCGTAATTATTATTATTCTGATCTGTCACGTTTGAGTAGTTTTGCCTTGCCCACGCTAATACTGTAAATACGAGAAACAAAATGTGTCTTCGTTCGCGAAGGAAAGAGTAGTTCAAACATGTCCTAACTTTTTTCCCTCCACTTTCCCAATAAACTATAATAAATTTATTATTATTATTATTATTATTATTATTATTATTATTTCATTTCATTTTCACTTTCATTTTTTTTGTTTTTTTTCTTTTTCTCTCATCAATTTTTGTACATCTTTTGCCTTGTCTATCATATTCATTGGCACGGTCCTACAAGCCAACTAAGGCTTAGACCGGCCTGCTTGTGTTGTTTTGTATATTGTGTGGCAATAAACATTATTATTATTATTATTATTATTATTATTATTATTATTATTATTATTATTATTATTATTATTATTATTATTATTATTACAGAAATGGCAGGCCGAAAGAGTCATGGTTCCGGATTACGCAGACGCAGTAGTTTCGCACGGACGCATGGCGGTTTCACATGGACGCATATCAGTGATCGACGCCTGAACCGGTTTGCGCTAATTAGATAGCTGCTGCAGACATTGTGTGAGCTCTGACTGCGGTGCCTGAAGCCTGGAAGAAGTTTCACAAGGCTAGCGCATACGAGGGACAAAGAGAGCCAAGAACGACTGGGTCTGGTGAGATGAGGGAGACACGACGGCCTAAAAAAGAACTCTCACGACAGTGTTAAGAAGGACTCAGCACCAAGAATGTAGTAAATCCGGTCAGTAACGTTGACGTGCTGGCAGCTCCATAGAAATCTGAGATCAGTTATTGTTATGTCATATATATGTCAGCGGAGAATCACCTGTGTCAATACTGCCACAGAATGATTAATTTCTATGTTCCTCCACGTTGTCTGAAACACAAACGTTATTGCCTGCGTCATATGACAGAAGCAACCGAAACAAAGTGTTATACGCAAGCTACTTCTTTTCATGAAAAATATTTTTGTTTCGCATTGACTGACATGAATTACTTTAGAGGGGCTATTTCAATGAAGGCAGAAAAGTAGAACTTCACTGGCGCACTCCAGCCTGCTGCTCTGCGCTGTGGAAGGGGAATGGGGACATAAAGGTGTGATGAAGGATGATGATCATATAAAACAGGGATTCACAATGAGGAAGGCAAGTCGAACATTCTGTTGATAATCAAGACAGCCTATAAATGTCTTTCGGTGATGTCATCGAAGAAAGCCATTGGGTTAAGATTCCGGCTAGGGTCCCTGAATCAAATGAAATTTGCACAAAAAACGCGAATCCGAAAGGCTGGTATGCGGGCGTCTGCTGCATGAGCACTACAGGTTAAAAATTAAAAAAAAAGGCTTTGCAGCATGGAAATATCTGTAATAAGCAGCTTCAATGAGGTGAGTACATCGACAGCGCTTTTAGCGGGTGGAGTCTGGAGATTACAGAGAGAAACACGCATTGATTCTAGCAGATGCTGCAACATTTTTCAGTGCATTCTTTTCCATAATTTCTGTTTCCTTGTTTTGTTTGTAGTATCTCCAGCTTTATTGCCTTATCATTGGCTTCTTGACATACATGACTGCTACGGCACGATAGCGTGCCCATCGATATCGTCATCCTCGGCAGCAGCAGCAGCAGCAGCCAATTTTTACGGAGTGGCAGACTAAGGCCGCACTCAGCGATCTGCAATTATCCATGCTTTATGCTAGGTGGTACCAACTTTAACTTAATTTCGTCACTCCACATTATCTTCTGCTCAGATTTTATCTTACTGCACTTCCCTTCCCATGGCAGACGTTCTGCAACTCTAATGACTCTAAAGAGCAGCAAAGGCCACTTCATGCCAGAATCTACCGGGGACAACGAATGTTAGTTATCCCCTGCTCCTACATAGAGTTCGCAGTAGGAGACGTTACTATCCTCAATGCAGACACAGCAAAATGCAGTCGGGGTGCTTGTAGCCCACTGTGCGTTTCTTAAGCGGCTGGAGGGCGCTTCTTTCTCAAGCATTGTTTACCTTGGTGAACGGATTAAGATTCCTCTCTTCGCGAGCATTTGTCTCTTGTATTTTTTTAACAATGGGAACTTTCTCTTCCATCTGAAGGCCGCCGCTTCGTAAGAGCCAGGAGGATTGAGACATTTGAAAGAACACGCATTGCAATAGGCTGTGTCATGTTTTGCCCCGCAACAGTGGCATGTCACTTCATTTCTGCTGGGCTCGCTAACATGGTCTGTCTTGAAATATTTTGAGCACTGCAGAGGCCTCAAAACCATAGGTGAGACATGGTGTTCCTCAAATCCCGCGTTGCAGAAGATGGTAAAGTCGAAGAAGCAAATGTTATTTACATGTGCCGAGAATTCCCCAAGTGGAGAATCCCTAAATGATCATCTATGAACTGAATAGCCTCTTGAGGCCCGTATACTTGATTTCTATGTCCCGATCTGAAATCACACCATTTATTCACACCTTACCGTAACTTAGAAATGTAAGGATGGGGATAGCGCCTAATCCCGGAAGGGTCTGTATCATCTTCAGTATTGCAGATTTTACAGCGGCGCTGTTGTACCGTAGCTTCTGGCTGTTTGCATGCGCAGGCTAAAAAGACGGTGGCCACCCCAGAGCTAAAAGAGCTAGCGCATTAGGCAAAGGCGTATGGCCGAGTATGCCCCAGCTGCGGTTAATCAGAAGACGTGTCAAAACGTATTAAGAGCAAATAAATGAATTAAAAAAAGTAAAACCGGAGTAGACACTGTTTAGTATGGATTGCGGTTGGACGTCACGGGCTCTATGAGCACACAATGCAACCTTTTTTCATGATTTTGGCTTCTAGCGCGAAGTGAAACACGGACACAGAAAGGAGCAGACAGGACGAGAGCTAACTCTCAACTAAATTTTTATTGAAACGAAGAACATATATATAGGTGATTGCAAAAACCGTAGCATCAGAACATGACAATGTAAAAGCATCAGTTAAACATGTCAGTGGGTATGGAAGTCAAAGAACAAAAAATTATTTCAGATTAGTACACGTATTGCGAAGGTACTGGAATTCGCAATCTAACAGAGACAACGAAGCATGACTGACGCAAGTGTCTCCTAATCTTTTTATGTGGAAAGCCTCGATAATTTCCCTCGTGGTTTGGCATCTGTGTCTAGAAAGAATTTTTGTGTCTTCAAAGAAAGGTTTGCATCCATTATCGAAACAATGTGCGGCTAAATGTGATGCGTTAGGGTTGTTTAGTGAATGTTTGTGTTCTTTTAGTCTAATGTTAATGCATCTACCACTCTGTCCAATGTAAGCTTTCCCACGCTCGAGTGGAATCTGATAAACTACGCCCGTGTTGCAAGGCACTAAAGGGGACACATGTTTAACACCGCAATCATCTTTTCTTTTTTTGCCTTCCTGTTCATGTCTCCTATTTAACAAAGGTCACATGTTAGCCAACTTTCGTGGGGCCGAGAAAACGGTACTGATGTCATACCTATTGGCCACATTCCTTAAACCATGGGATAATCACTGTACGTAGGGTACTACGGCAAACTTTGTTTCTTTTTTCTGTTTTTCTTGTTTCTTACCAGGGCTTTTAACCCTTTTTACAAGTTTTTCGCAGGTTAGTGATAATAAATGCCCGGGATAGCTAGCCTTTCCAAGCCTTTCTATCTGTTGTGAAAAAATGGCTGTGGCTTAGGTAAGGTTAAGCCCAGGATGCGAAGCATACTAGCCTTTATTTTAGTTGTTGAACCACTGTTTAGCCTGGTGAACTGCTGTTGCTTGGCTATATTTGGTTCGGCTAGACGAAGAAACAACTCATGCATTACTTCTTCGCCTTCAAGAGTGGAACGCGACAGCGTTCCCGTCGACCCGCCAAGGGGTGTAAGACAATGGGCTACAGGGCAGCGACTACGCGCCCCGCATTGGACGCGGTGAGCGTCGAGCAAAGCAGCGTTCGGCGCGGCAACGAAATGTGCGCCTGAGCAAGAGACGCACGCCTTAGAAACAGCGCGTTTCTAAGGCAACACCGCATTCACCAGAGGCGCTTTTGTACCGCTTTGAAGCGTTGTACTCGTGGCTCAGTGGTAGCGTCTCCGTCCCACACTCCGGAGACCCTGGTTCGATTCCCACCCAGCCCGTCTTGCAAGAGTTGAGCCAAAGCCACTTCTCCTCTGTCGTGACGTCACGGTGTCACGTGATTTCATGGTCACCGCCGCGCCTGAGGAGCTGGGTTGAGCCCTCGTAATATGCTTCGCATAAAACTTTGTTTCATATTGTGCGGACATGATTTAGTGATGGCAGACCTAAGAGTTGAATAAGCTATCCCCTGTTTAGCAAGTTTAGAATGGCAAGAAGAAAATTCTAGCAGTGGCTTCTTGGCCCTAGGCGAATAATGCCAACAGACATGCTCATCCTGGAACGTTAAGCACAGATCTAGAAATTGCAATTTGTTGCCCTGGATAATTTCTAGCGTGAAACCTAGGCCCCCACCACATTCCCTAAAAACCTTTAAAATATCCGTCGCTTTCCTGGTATAGTTATCGCGATAACTATACCAGGAAAATAAAACCAAATAGTCTGCGTATTTATTGTCAACATAGTTGTCACAACATATAGTTTCATTGGTCAGCCACCTTCACAGAGTGGACAGGCCCTGAATTTATTTTTGTTTTATTCTAGCGCCAGGATGTTCTTTCGAACGCTGATCTCGATTTTCTTGATTTTCTCAGTGGCCCAACTTCCAAAGTTTTCTATTATAAACTTCCTGTCCAGTAAGTACAGGTTGTGTGAAGCCGAAAGCGGGACGTAAGAAGCCGCGAGAAATTGGTGCTCCCTGGTATAAGATAAAATAAGGTCATTCGACATCCTGCGCAATTGTTCTTAAACCGCAGCCCATGGCTACAGTCTATTCGTTTTAAGAGATGCTAACTTCCGGCGTTGAAGTGTCCCATGCAGGAATTGAGCTTGCCCGAGTTTCCAAAGGCACTTCGCCCAAGCATGACAGATGAAGTAGGCCCATTATATTGTTGAGGTTGTCGTGGGAGCGTATTGTTGCTCATCCTTGATAAATGTGCTTTGTTGGAAATGGCAAAAAGGAACTAACAAACTTCATAACACCAAAAGGAAAAAGGACTAGAGTACCGGTGAGCCATGGGCACTTGTTTCTCTTCCACGATTTGCCAAAATTGCCTGCGACCATAATCTAGGACAAATACTTTGATGCTCATACGATCACGCAACCTGCTGTGTTTTTTTTTTCTTTTGAATATTGTTCTTTTTATACTTTTCTACTTCTGCCCGCGCACCTCCTTCTTAGGTTTGCCTTCGATCCTTCCAGTGCCCTGCAAACTAGCGTGTAGGAGATGCCAGCAAGCCTCTCTGTTTTTCAATAAACAACTTTTTCTCGCTCTGTAGGAGACTCGCGTCTGCTACCTTGTAAACAGCCGCACCTGAACCTTTGTTTGCTGCAGTAAAGCACGTCACTTTGTCCATATAAAAACAGCCCTACAGCATTTCCCATGTGGACGAAAAGCAGTTCAGGAAGCTCGGAGACGGGGAAATTCTCACCATAAGCTTTCTCCGAAGCTATTTGCTGTGTTTGCGTTCAGTTATTTCTTTGCCTCGAAATTCTGATGGAGCTTCTTCCGGCCAACGGTTTCGCGCCCTCGATGATGGAATTTCATGGCACGCGTCAGATACGACCGTCGGAAGCTATTTGTAAACCAAAGTAGTTCCGCTCAGCTACAGCCTGCTATACAGAAGCTCCGGAATGACGTCTTCTCCTGACTTATACAACGACTAAAAAAGAGATTGTAACAAATCACTTTCGCTGAAAAAACATGTGCCACGCGCTGTCATCGCCCTTCGGAGCGAACGTGCAGAGAAACGATTTATGTATACCTTGTGGAACAACCTCGTGTGACGAGTGCAAGGTACGATGGCGCACCCATCCTAACAGGGTGACCACCCAAGTATTTTCTGAGCTTCGTTCAACACCTACTGTATCGGCGGGGCACTTGCTTGTACTTTAATGATTTCCAGGTGCTTTGCTACGTGCACACACAGTGTTCTCTCCCTTTATCTCGCTTTCCTTTTTCTGTTCCCCCTTTCCCTTCCCCCAATGTAGGGTAGCAAATGGCACGTTCGTCTGCTGGACCTCCCTGCCTTTCCTCTCCTTATTTTCTTTCTCTCTCTCTCTCGTTCGGCACCCTGTTTTCTTCTGCAAACAGCATGCTCTAGCCGGAACAGTGCAAGTATTTTTATAAGCATTCAGAAAAGATCATCACGACAGCAAAACTTGGTTATTTGGTGCGGCTAACGTAACAGCTACAAGAAATTACAAAGTATCAAGTTTCTTTATTATTCTTGAGTGAGTGAGAGAATAAACATTTATTTGGTCCTGCAAAACACGATAGAACGAGTACCCAGCTAATCCCACGACGGGACTCACAGATCTAGTCTGCCGGCCCAATGGCGGGCGTGCTGGATGGCCAGGATTCGGTCCACAAAGAGAGGACTTCGTAGGAGCGCATCCTACTCTACCTTGGTGAACTTCGGGCCCAGCGACCGGCACTCTCAGAGCATATGAGGCAAAGTAGCTACCTCACCACAGGCCACGCAAGAACAATTCAAATAAATCTCGCGATATATGCTGTTAAAGGACACCGGATTCGGGTAGGAGTTCGTTTGCAGGAGTCTGAGTGTGACCGCCTGCGGCCTGCCTAGTTTGGAGTAAGGCAGCGGGAAAGCCCTTCTCTCTAAGTAAAAGAATTTAGCAAGTTCATTGTGCATTAGAGGAGCGTCTCTGTGTGCGGGGACAGAGTCGCCTGATCCAAGGGCAGCGCGGTCGGTAAAGCCACGCGCAGCCTCGTGGGCAGATTCGCTGAGGTTCAAGGAACCCCCTCATTCGCCTCGACTTGTGCAGAGAACCAAAGGATGGAGTGAATGGCGGTGTCACCGTGTTTGGCGCCTCTCAGAATTTGTATTGCCTGCCGGGCTAGCCGGCCTTTCTAGAATACACAGATGGCCACTTTCGAATCGCTATACACCATTTCTCTCCAACCGTCTTGCATGGCGAATGCAATGGCCACTTGCTCGGCCACCTCGGGGTTCGTCGTCCGCACAGAAGCACAGATGATGACTTTGCCCACCATGTCCACGACGGAAACCGCCAAAGCCTTGCCGTCTCGGCATGCAGCTGCGTCCACGAAGCTTGCTTCGATCTTGTCATTGTTTATTTACTTCAGTATATTCAACGCTCTTGCCTTGCGACGACCTGCATTGTGAACGGGATGAACGTTGTGGCGCAAAGGGGCGACCACAATCTTCTACCCTTTTTATCTGGGGATTTGGGTGTATTCAGCCAAGTTCCTGGTGGGTACGCGTCCGATCTCCTCCAAGATACGCCTGCCGGCCGGCGTGGTGCACAGCCGGGTTAGCTGGGCCCATTCCTGAGCCTCGGCTATCTCCTCCATGGTTTTGTGTACGTCGAGCCGAAGGACGTCCTCGGTGTGCGTTCTGAAGGACAGCCCGAGGGCTCTCTTGATGAATTTTCTTATTAGTGCATTGCGCTTTTCCCGCTCGGCCCTGAGCCAGTTACGCATTGCCACCGTGTAGGTGAAGTGACACAGCAAAAAGGCGTTGATGAGCCGAAGCATGTTGTCCTCCTTGAGGCCGCGATGTCTGTTCGTGGATCTTCGGACGAGACGAAACGCACTGTCGGTTTCGCAATTATCAGCGTAATGCAGTGCCATTCCCGCCGCGTGATTCTGTGAAAATACCCAGGACTCTGACGGTGTCAACCCTCGGTATCGGGTCACCACTCCGAGTGAACAGGTGAATGTCACTTTTGGAGACCTGTTTCCAGCCCTTAGGCTTGCGGCCTTTTTTTTCTATAAAGCAGAAGCTGATATTTGGTCGGGGAGCATCTGAGTCCGGTGGGTAGCAGGTACTTCTCCGTGATGTTTGCCACCTCTTGCATGGCCCTTTCCACTTGCTCTTCGCTACCGCCGGTGCACCAGATCGTGATGTCGTTGGCGTAGATGGTGTGTTTGATACCTTCAACTTCCTCGAGGGGCCGATTCACAGATTGACAGGGCCGATTCAACAGATTCCTCGAGGGGCCGATTATGCAGACGTTGAAGATAGCAGGTGAAATGACCGAGCTTTCGGCGTGCCCCGTGGGCGCAGGAGCACCTAGACGAAGAAAAAGTCGCCGATCCGCAGCTTCGCTTTCCTCCCCGTCAGGAACGAACGCACGTAGTTATATAGTCTGGGGCCCAGCTCGAGGTCTGCGACAGAGGCCAGAATGTATTCGTGGAGAGCATTGTCAAACGCTTTTTCGAGGTCGAGTCGGAGCAGGGCCCTGGTGTCCCTGGTACTGCCGTCGATGATTTGAAGTTTGATCATCTTCATGGCGTCCGGCGACGAGATGCTGGCATGGAAGCCAATCATGTTGTGAGTATAGATGTTTTCTTCGAGATATCTGTTTAGCCTGTTGAGGACGACGTCCTCCGCCACTTTCCCGACGCAGGAGGTGAGAGACATGGATCGGAGGTTGTCCACGTTCTCGAGCCTTGCCGGGTTGGGGGATCAGGACGACGTTGGCGGTCTTCCATTGCTCTGGGACGCTGCCGTTTTTTCATGTCTCGCTGGTCTTTTCGGTGAGGTATCCGAAAGAACGATAGTCAAGGTTCCGCAGCATCTTGTTAGTGATTCTGTTGGCACCTGCCGCACAGTTCCCCTTGAGCGCAGAAATGGCTTGTCTAATTTCCCCCACGGTGAAGTCTTCGTCCATTTCTGGACGGGCTAGGCCGAGGTAGCCAAGAAACCGGTCTTCCTCGTCTCCGTGCTTTACTGGAAGGTACTTATGCATGAGCTTGGCAACCAGCTCGTGCCGGGAACAGGATGTGGTAGCTTCGTTCAGGGCTCTGGCAAGCGCGTCTCTGACTGGATCCGCTGCTGCCCTCGTTGAGGAGCTGTTTTAGCATGCCTCAGGACTTGCCGTTACGCATCTGCCCGTCTATCGAGTCACACACCTCGTCCCATTGCTGCTTACGGAGGGCCCGACAGTGATATTCGATGGCCTTGTTGAGCTCGGAGATCTTTTCCTCTATCTTCGGTTAAACCTTTGCCCCTTCCATCTTAGAAGCAGGGCCTGCTTGGGCTCGATGAGATGGGCCAGCCTGCTGTATAGCTTCTCTACCTCCAAGTAACTCACGATTGTCTTAGTGGATGACTCGGCATCACTCTTGATTCGCTCGAGCCTATCTTCCAGGTCTTTAAAGACGGGTGCGTTCTCGTTGCCGCGGAGCTTGCGAAAAAGGTCCCCGTCCGTTACAGTGAATTCTCTGGATTTCCTTCGCGGGACTTCGAAGTGGGTCTCGAGCACGTAATGGTCCCTGCCAAAATTTATTGCGGTGTTACTTGGCTCGGCTCCCTCGACTTTCTTCACGAACGACAGATCGGGGGTGGTGTCCCGGCTCACCGAGTTGCCAATTCGGGTGGGGAATGCCTTGTCCGCGATGAGCGTGAGGTCTAATTCGCTGACGTTCTGCCACAGACCCCTGCCGTTGCTCGTGTCGTAGACGTACCCCCACACTCCCTACGGTGCGTTGAAATCCGCGACGACGACCAGGGGATGGGTGCTGGCCAGGTCGATGGACTTCTTGAGTATCGTTTTGAACTGCTGTCGCGAGCTCCTAGGATTGCTGAAGATGTTGAGTATAAAATGCTATTTCTCCGCTGGTAACGTTCTCTCGTATTGAACCGAAGCTCCGCCATGACGTATTTCACATTGCAACTCGCCAGTTTGAGGTCGTGAGACAAGTGTGTAAGCCTGTTGTCAACTAACGTGCATAGTCCCCGACCTTCGGACTGCATGGAGACGGCACGATAGCCCCAGAGGTATGGGGCAGAGACGAGGGTTTCCTGTAATGCTATTACTTGTGGTTTGTTAGGTAGCGATCTAAAATGTTGCTGCAACGGAGCCTTCTTATTGGAGTACCCCCTGCACTTCCATTGCCAAATTTTGAACTCCTCTTTGGAACTATTCATGATTAGATAAATTCTCTGGGTACCCGCTGTAAGCACAGATGCACGTAAAAAGTGCCCTTCCCAGTCTGTCGCGCCGACGTGCTCGTAGCCCTGATTTGAGTCCCCGACGCGTTTGGAATAACGACTTGCATCGAAGTTACGGAAGTATTATTTGGGAACGCCAGATCCTCGAGGGTGTCCATGCGATCGGCCAGCGCACCTAGGCTTCACTTCGGGTCTCCTAGGGTGACTGGCACCTGTGCTAAGCCTTGCTGTAACTGCTGCACACTCTCAGTGAGCGTGGCCAGCAGGCCTTTGATGTAATTAGTTTGCGAATCTGAATCTTCCTTACTGTAAACTGCCCTACGCTTGGCGGCGCCGGCCGAGCGGCAGGCCGCAAATGGTGCTTCTGTTGGCGGTCGGCGCCGACGCGTTGGCCGAAGCACTCTGACTAATTACCAATTTATTATTCTCTGTCATTTCGCTTCGCACACGATATTACGACGAGCAGCAATATACTCAGAACATAATGAACAAAGCAAGTTGAGATTGGACAAACGTTAGAAATGCTAGATCTTTTTGTTACCGTTTCTCCTTTACGGGAAGCATTTGCAGTGCCGTTATCAAACAGCACCTCGCATACCCCACCTTCACTGGCCCGCGCAAAACCTAGCGTGCTATCGCCGAAACTCGCAACTAAGTGGTATGTGCGATAAGATATAAATATATGCTTTCTGGCAAATATTTCCAGCTAAAACCAAAACACACGGAGACATATCGAAGCTGGGAGTTTTATCCATTCGACACCCTGCGGCTAGCTCACTGTTTGTAGAGCACCTTTGTGGGAATATATATACATATATATATATATATATATATATATACATATATATGTATAGCGCGGTATGGCAAAACGGTGTTCCCAACACGGGTTACGCGCAATGTGATATGGAGCGCGTCGGCTAAACGGACCCGGAAGGGGGGAACTGATGAAACCATTTCTGATCTGATTTTCATATGTGCATATTGAAGTCTCTAAGGATGCTAACAGGGGTTTGTCACCGCGGCTATACCACGCAAAGTTCACGGTCATGATCTCGATATCACACTTCGATGTGCATAGACATATACAAACAGTGGCTATCACAATTCCGTCTTCCCTTCGTATCGCGCACACATTGTCCTCTTGCAAGTGAAGGGCGTATGGTTCTACGTAATTTTTTTCCTTTGCGTATTAAGCAATGCCTCCGGCTCGTGAGTCCATGTAATGCTCACAAAAAATTCTATTCTACCCTTCGACTTGAAACAATGCACCTTAGCTGCTTTATTATTATTATTATTATTATTATTATTATTATTATTATTATTATTATTATTATTATTATTATTATTATTATTATTATTATTATTATTATTATTATTATTATTATTATGGGTGTAATGCTTGAAGCCTGCTTGACCTCCGGATGGATCAGCCAGGTATTGCACAACCTTGGCGATCGGCCCACATTTTTGTCCCCGCATTGGGGGTTGGAGATATACGGCGTGGCTGTAAACAAGCCCCCATATTGTGTATCATAAGATATATATATATATATATATATATATATATATATATATATATATATATATATATATATATATATATATATATATATATATATATATACATATACATATATATAAGTATGTATATATATATATATATACATATATATATTGTTGCTATGCCTAGTCGGAGCCAAAGCCGAGGTGGAGGCACGTCCAAGGTTACGCATTTTGTCGCCGATGCCCGGCCACCCAGTGCGCCCTCTCGCAGGCCGCTATTGGCGCGGTCCCTCCTTGCTCCACGCGCATGCGCACGCTGTCTCACGCGCGCACCCCCTCGCACACTGCTACTGGCTTAGCACCTCCTGTCCCTGCTCCACTCCTCGGTAATGGTGTTTGCCACACACACACACACACAAACACACAAATGACGTGGTGCGGTTGGAACTAGAGAAGGGACGCATGGCAGAACAAAAGCATGCCAAAGTCGCCGAGACCAAGCGGCATCTATGGTAGGACCTACACCTGGAGGACGCAGGCGCGTACTTTCACAAGCACTCTGCCGTAGACGAATTTAGCGCTGCGTGTCGCGTCCGTGACCACCTCTGGTTCATAACGTACGCTGTCATGATGTTGCTGCCCACGTTTGTGTGACGGTCCTCGAGTGACCGGTTTTCCGTGAGTTCCTTGGGACTTTGTGCCACGCGCTGGAGAAAAATGCTTCTCTATGATTTCGATTGATCTTTAACAGCTTCTTCCTTATTATTTCCTCCAATGCAAGGCGTATTTTCACATAAACCCGAATTTCCTTGCCAAAGAAACGAACTCAAGGCCATCATGAGGTTGTTTATATTGAGGTTACTGCAAACTTCCTAATCTCCTCCATCCACCTAACTTTCTGCCGCCCCCTGCTACGCTTCCCTTCTCTTGGAATCCAGTCCGTAACCCTTAAGGACCATCTGTTATCTTCCTTCCTCATTACGTGCCCTGCCCATGCCCATTTCTTTTTCTTGATTTCAAATAAAATGTGACTAACTCGCGTTTGTTCCCTTACCCAATTTGCTTTCACCTTATCCGCCCTCCCCCCCCCCCCGCCCCCAACGTTACTCCCATCATTCTTCTTTTCATACCTCCGTGCGTCGCCCTCAATGTAAGCAGAACTCTTTTCGTAAGCCTCCAGTTTTCTGCCCTGTAGGTGAGTACTGTTAAGATACAGCTGTAATACGCTTTTATCTTGAGGGATAATGGCAACCTGCTGTTCATGATTTTGGTATGCCTGCCAAACGCACCCCAGCCCATTCTTATTCTGATTATTTCCGTCTCATGATCCGGATCCGCCGTCACTACCTGCCCTAAGTAGATGTATTCCCTTACGACTTCCAGTGCCTCGCTGTCTATTGTAAATTGCTGTTCTCTCCCGAGACTGTTAAGCATTACTTTAGTTTTCTGCAGATTAATTTTTAGACCCACCCTTCGGCTTTGCCTCTCCAGGTCAGTGAGCACGCATTGCAGTTGGTCCCCTGAGTTACTAAACAAGGCAATATCATCAGTGAATCGCAAGTTACTAAGGTATTCTCCATTAACTCTTATCGCCAATTCTCCCCAGTCCATGTCTCTGAATATCTCCTGCAAACACGCTATGAATAGCATTGGAGAGATCATATCTCCCTGCCTGACACCTTTCTTTATTGGGGTTTTGTTGCTTTCTTTATGGTGGACTACGGTGGCTGTGGAGCCGCTATAGATATCTTTCAGTGTTTTTAGATACGGCTCGTCTACACCCTGATACCGCAATGCCTCCATGACTGCTGAGGTTTCGACTGAATCAAACGCTTTCTCGTAATCAATGAAAGCTGTATATAAAGGTTGGTTATATTCCGCACATTTTTCTATCACCTGATTGATAGTGTGAATATGGTCTATTGTTGAGTAGCCTTTACGGAATTCTGCCTGGTCCTTTGGTTGACAGAAGTCTAAGGTGTCCCTGATTCTATTTGCAATTACCTTAATAAATACTTTGTAGGCAACGGACAGTAAGCTGATCGGTCTATAATTTTTTCAAGTCTTTGGCGTCCCCTTTCTTATGGATTAGGATTATGTTAGCGTTCTTCCAAGACTCCGGTACGCTCGAGGTCATGAGGCATTGCGTATACAGGGTGGCCTGTTTCTGTTGAACAATCTGTCCACCATCTTTCAACATATCTGCTGTTACCTGATCCTCCCCAGCTGCCTTCCCCCTTTGCATATCTCTTAAGGCTTTCTTTACTTCTTCCGGCGTTACCTTCGGGATTTCGAATTCTCTAGACTATTTTCTCTTCCATTATCGTCGTGGGTGCCACTGGTACTGTATAAATCTCTATAGAACTCCTCAGCCACTTGAACTATCTCATCCATATTAGTAATGATATTGCCGGCTTTGTCTCTTAAAGCACACTTCTGATTCTTTCCTATTCTTAGTTTGTTCTTCACTGTTTTTAGGCTTCCTCCGTTCCTGAGACCCTGTTCAATTCTATCCATATTATAGCTCCTGATGTCCGCTGTCTTACGCTTGTTGATTAACTTAGAAAGTTCTGCCTGTTCTATTCTAGCTGTAGGGTTAGAGGCTTTCATACATTGGCGTTTCTTGATCAGATCTTTCGTCTCCTGCGATAGCTTACTGGTTTCCTGTCTAACGGCGTTACGACCGACTTCTGTTGCGCACTCCTTTATGATGCCCATGAGATTGTCGTTCATTGCTTCAACACTAAGGCCCTCTTCCTGAGTTAAAGCTGAATGCCTGTTCTGTAGCTTGATTTGGAACTCCTCTATTTTCCCTCTTACCACTAACTCATTAATCGACTTCTTATGTACCAGTTTCTTCCATTCCCTCCTCAGGTCTAGGCTAATTCGAGTTCTTACCATCCTGTGGTCGCTGCAGAGCACCTTGCCGAGCATGTCCACAGCTTGTATCATGCCAGGGTTAGCGCAGAGTATGAAGTCTATTTCATTTCTAGTCTCGCCGTTTGGGCTCCTCCACGTCCACTTTCGGCTATCCCGCTTGATGAAGAAGGTATTCATTATCCTCATATTGTTCTGTTCCGCAAACTCTACTAATAACTATCCCCTGCTATTCCTAGTGCCTATGCCATATTCGCCCACTGCCTTGTCTCCAGCCTGCTTCTTGCCTACCTTGGCATTAATGTCGCCCATTAGTATAGTGTATTTAGTTTTCACTCTACCCATCGCCGATTCCACGTCTTCATAGAAGCTTTCGACTTCCTGGTCATCATGATTCGATGTAGGGGCGTAGACCTGTACAATCTTCATTTTGTACCTCTTATTAAGTTTCACAACAAGACCTGCCACCCTCTCGTTAATGCTATAGAATTCCTGTATGTTACCAGCAATATTCTTATTAACCAGGAATCCGACTCCCAGTTCTCTTCTCTCCGCTAAGCCCCGGTAGCACAGGACGTGCCCGCTATTTAGCACTGTATGTGCTTCTTTTGGCCTCCTAACTTCACTGAGCCCTATTATATCCTATTTACTGCCCTCTAATTCCTCCAATAGCACTGCTAGACTCGCCTCACTAGATAACGTTCTAGCGTTAAGCGTTGCCAGGTTCATATTCCAATGGCGGCCTGTCCGGAGCCAGTGATTCTTAGCACCCTCTGCTGCGTCGCAGGTCTGACCGCCGCCGTGGTCAGTTGCTTTGCAGCTGCTGGGGACTGAGGGCCGGGGTTTGATTGTTGTGTTCATAGGAGGTTGTGGCCAAGTACTGCACCAGGGTGGCCAATCCTGCTCTGGTAAGGGAGTGCGTTACCGGTTCTGGTCACCGGGATCAGGCCACACTCCAGGCCTGTTTGTGCAATTTTATCAACACGGATTTTCTTTCTTTGTTTTTTTTTTAAATCCGGTGGAAAATTGCCGGCACCGGGATTCAAACCACGGACCTCTTGCACGCGAGGCGGGTGTTCTACCTCTACGCCGCCGCTGCACGATGCAAGTAGCACGTACTTAACATTTCCGGCTGGTGGACCAGCCTTCGTCCAAGTAAAATAACGCATTGCTGTACTCTGACGAAGGCTGGTCCAGCAGCCGCAATATACACGGTGTTTCAGCAAAAACTTCCAAAAATCTTTAAAAGTTTCCTGCGGCAGATATCACTATTCTAGTTCAGGATCGGGTCTACCCGAAGCGGCGCACAATACTTGCACAAATGATTGAGATCCAAGATTGGCTAATTATTAAAAATAAGCTAATAAAGTTCTTACTTTTGTAAGGTTAGGGCCCATATTGGAACTTATAAATTATAGCCGTGGAGTTTGCAAGGCGCATATACTTGGAACGAATTTTCAAGATGAGACCACTGTCGAGATATAAATTCCCGAACTTTGCGGAGCAATGCATTGGCGTTCCAGTTAATTTGTTAACATAACTTCGTTTCATGCACTGAAGCACACAAGTAGCTGGAACACCAATGCATTTCTCCGCAAAGTTTGGGAATTTATACCTCGACACTGGTGTCATCTTGAAAAGTCGTTCCAAGAGGATCCGCTTGCGAAGTGCGCTGCTAGAATTCGTAAACTGCAATACGGGTCTTAAGGTAATTACCTAAATAGTTAATTAGTCAGTTCTTCTTAATTAGTCGACTTTGCACTTCAATTTTTGGTACAAGTAATGCCCGCCACATGGTTTAGACGGGCATATATATATATATATATATATATATATATATATATATATATATATATATATATATATATATATATATATATATATATATATATATCGATATCGCTGTATTCTTAGTGTAGACAGAAAAATTTCGTTGATGTACAAAAAGGAAGCGATGTTTTGTGTTGATTTCAAGTTTCCCCTAACACATAAAATAAAGGGCAATAAAACTAACGTGGTGAGTAGGCGATGTAATTCTAGAGCAAATGACCTTTCACGTATAATAGTTACATAATTGGTTCCAATATAAAGAAAGCACTGGTGGAGATTAGGTGGAATGGTAACATTATGAAATCTGGCAGGCATCATGGTACTGCCTCATGCGAGACTTGAGTTACTGGAATTTACCTGAAAAGGTTTACATCGTGAAGTGAAGAAGAAACACGGGGCAGATGACGATGACGATAATATACCATTGAGTACACAAAAAGAATCCCGCGAACATAAAAGCCGGCACAACTATCAACGCTATCACAAACACTTATATATTATCAGCAAAAAAGAGCCCCAGTTTTTTTCCCTTCACTTCTGCCTCTAGGTATGGGACGAAGTAAAACGGGCAGAGAAGCATCACATGATACTGAGAAGGTGGAGGGAATAGCTGCAATAAGGACCAAGATCCCGCAGAACAAAACCTAATATTTGCAACATCCGAGCTCTAAGAGTGCAGCGTGACGTCACATTAGAGAATAAGATATAAAGGAAAACCAAGGTATGTGCCTTCAATTCTCGCAGGTCATTACCCTCTTTATATATCTCTATAGCGTCTCTTTACTTTCTGGACAAGAACCTTTCTCTCTCTTGAGACCGTCCCCTCAAACGTGCGTCGTAGAACTAACCGAGTTATATAAGACCAGCCAGGGAACAAACGAGCAAGAACATGCTGGCTGTAATACTAACAGTCGTAGTGAAGTGTGTACTACGCTGAAAAAGCAACACCAGCTAGCGAACTCTGAGTCGGCGCCGCTGATCCTATTACGTCTTATGGCCAGCTTACATAGGTTCTTCGTTTCCCCGGGGTAGAATAATTTGGGATCGTTGGCGTCTTTCCTGGGCAGTGAGCATTCGTGCACTTTAACGATGGTGTGAAGCAGGTCTCAGGCGAAATGATTCGGCCAAGTGCAACCAAGAGCGATGTAGATACGGCCATTGCGGGTGTCATTTCTGGTAGCGGTCAAAAACACGTATGAGCTATGTCGACTCTAACCGGTGCACTAACTCTCGTTATCATTGCAACGCTCCATATACTTAATTAGGAGAGTCCCGCACCGCATCAGTAGCATATTCGTGCCGCTAATGAGCTTCCTAGGACTAACGAACTTAGCGTCACACTTAATCCCCGTTTCCTCTTGGCGGTCTCTTTGGACCCGGTTAAGCTTTTTGGTTATGGTCGCCTACGTGGTATAAACGACGGATCTGGAGTGAATGTGATACACATCTAGTCAGCTCAAATGTATCAAACTTCCTTATTGTAGTATGCCTTTCTGATTGTGTATCAATCGTATTACATCTGGCATGCATGGTGAGACTTCCGTTCATCCAGTGCCACCATCGTCAGTGGCACCAAGAGATCCTGCGCATGTGATTGGCTCAACTGAATAGCCACGCCTTATTCTGTAGTCAGTACTCTCGGTCACTGGTTGTGCCTGGACACAGGTGGACATTCGCAGTATTTTGCGGCTTTCTTTACAATAATGGCGTTGTACAGTCTCCCTGAATGCCTATCGCAAACCGATGTGTTCAGAATCTCGCTTTGTATCTTTTGATGTGAGCGTCTACCATTTAGTTTTTGTTTTTCGAGTATTATTTGTGTATGTGGAAGAGGTTGGCATCACGGATTGTGCCCCTTGTCTCTTAGTGTAGGCAAGTAATAGGGAAGAATCTTAGACCACACTAAACAGGCAAAGGAGCACCAATTAAACAAACATGACAATAATGAAACAAAATCTGGAAATTCTGAATATACGAACGAAAAGTTAACTGAAAGTCCGAATTGGCACATGGAACTTCTCAACACGCAGAAACTGCATAGAAATTAATGACAGTTTCTAAGAGATAAAATCAAAAGAAAGTTAACACACCCACTTACGTTTCACTAAGTTCAAATAAGCACATCATACAGATGATAATATTTAAGTTTAACGTCATTTTTCAAACATCGACTGTGCCATATAGCCTAATCTCTTGTACATGAGCTGGATTATTCCAAGAGGCGGATATTACTAGTGCGAGAAATCCATGCGAATATTCAACAAATTAACGAAAATTTCATAATTACCTTTTTAATTCATAGTTTACGACGCTTACGGCAATTTAGAAATTGTAGCCGGTGAGTTTGCAAGACGTATCAACTTGAAATGGGTTTCCTGGATGATACCTTCTAGCGAGAGTATTTCCCAATCTGTGGGATGAAACACACGGCCGTTCCATGTACATTTGCGTTACAACGCATAAAATTGCGTTTTGTTAAAAAATAAAGTGGAACAGTGCATTTTGAAGGGGAATTTGATTACGTATATTTTTAAACTAGTGTCATTCTGAAAATTAATTGTAAATAAATCCGGCAAGCAATCTCACCTGCTAGAATTTCTAAATTGCACAATGGGCAGTAAAGCGATTAATCAAGAAGTTACTTAGTCACTTTGTTGATTATTAATTAGGTATTTTGATTGATCATGTAAGTAATGTCCACCTCTCTGTATAATCCTGCTCAAGAGCTAGAAGTATGTTATCTAGAAGCAGCGATTTTCTTAAATCAAATAAAACTTAAGGGTTATCGTCATACAGAGTACAATATCAAGTTACAAAAAGTTGTGAATATACAACGAATCTTCTATGCACATTTCGCAGATGCTTTCAAGTGCAGTAAAGAAATATTTTATGTAAAATCTAATTGATGAAAATATTTTCTTGTTTTCAAATGCACTGTTATTGACTTATACACATATTGTCGGTAGTGATCTGCTGCATTGCCCACCGTATGCAAGGTTGTTTTTCTGTTTAGTTTTCGACGTAGTGAATTACAGATGTTCTGGCAATATGTTCTGTTATTGGACATGAAGGCGTCGCCGATGTGTTGCACAATCCGGCTGTGCATACAGCATAACAGGTTGAGCCCAATTTTTGAAATATTTCCCTCACCCAATATATTTCTTTCCTCTTGCCTTTGTGCTTTTGATTTTCTTCACTTGTTTTAGCTTCTCGCGTTTATTATTGTGCTTGTTAGACCGTCGACATAGTGGTGGCTTGAATTCTTAGTCACACTATTTTGAAAAAAGAAGAGACCAATCATACATGTTTCTCCAGCAGATTCGGCAACGTTATGTTAGTAACACTGACAGTTGAACGAGATGGTAAAGGTTCATTTCTTGCAAACGGCGCCACAAAATGACAATGAACATGGAATGACAGAAGATTAAGTAGGACTATGAGTCATCACACGTGGCGATGGTAGGTCACGTATTGCCTTGCTCTGCCAGGAGTGCGGCTGCACACCTGAGTTCAACAGAGCCCGTGTTGTCTCCAGGCTTCATAATCAGATAACTCGTGATAACATCGAAGCATGGCGCATGCATAACAAAAATAATTGTGTAATAGATTTACATGATTGAGTTTAAAAGTGCGACTGAATGAGGACGTAGACAGAAACAGACGCGCAGAGACAGCACTACCCGTAGCTCTGTATCTGTGTATATGTTTCTTTCTACATCCTCGTTCATTCGCGCTTATACATTCTATCATGGATTCAAACCAACTACTCCGCCAATGAATTTTAACCAAGTAATAGATTTCAAACTAATATGCTGACAAACAGTAATTTTGTATCTCAATTTCCCTTTTTCTTGTTTCTTTTACCACCTGCGGGTGTATGTTGTCCTGCCTATTGCGAATAAACTTCAGTTGATGACGATGCGTTTGTTCGTAGGGTTATTCAATGTTCCTGTCTTTCTTTGGTGCCATTTCGAAGAAAAGACCATCTCTTCGTTTCTACAGAGAGAGTGCTACAGTTTGAAGCAAGCAAAGCAACAGGAGAATTCCTTGCGCCTTCTGGTGCCCATTACAGCAGGTGCAAGAGATTGCTTTGCGTAAAACGATGTGCTCACAATATTTATTGCCTTAGTCAGTGCGAAACTCAATCCAAACAAACCACAATGGGATTACGTATTCGCGCGTGTAAGCTTGCTCCATCGGGCAAATCTCATTTTTACGCTCCTTTTCACACATGCAATCTCAATGTCACGCGAGCGCGGAACATGCAACAACAAAAACGGTAACTGGAAGCTCCACGTTTCCACGCACAAAGCAAAACACCCGGTGAACCAAGTTGATTGCATGTTGCAACAATGGCATGCTTGCTTGAGTCAGTGCACCAACTCTTGTTTCACAAGTTGAGCTTTCCGGTAATTAATTGAAAGTAGAAGGCACTGGAGTGGCAGGCTAACCCCACGGGCACTTTTCTTGCAGATTTCCCCACTTACATTAGAATTTCTAGTAGCTCTATACCAAAGAGTACAAAATAAAAAGTAGGCGGAAGCACAAAAGATATCAAGTTGGTGCAGACTAGATTTTGCCAGGAGCAGGGCCCAGAACGAAGAGCCATAGAGGACAGATAGAAAAAGTTCTGCAAACGTAGAAGGGGAAAGCTCACCTTGGAAAACCTTGGGCGAAAATTCAGCCTCTCACTTTCATTCACGTCATTGTGAAATGCTCACAGCAGAGGTGTTGGGAGCGCTCCTCTAAAAAGCAGATGACTACACAATTGTTTTCAACTTGTATTTTCTATATCTGTAATTGCCATGCTGGGAGTGCTGCTTCTTCACATCCGAGAAACCGTGAGCTTAGCAGTGAAGGGTTTCCAGAGTCAGTGATGCAATAAGGGAGCAAATAAATTGTGTTGCAAGTGCACCTACTGGTCTGGACACTTTTTTTATCTTGGTGGTAACAGCAGAAGAAAACTGCGCCTCTAATAGAAACATGAAAGATATAAAGTTACTATTCTGCACATATTTCTGACATTCGGTTACCGAACGAAACAAAACGGGATGATACGTGTAGAATGCTTATCTTGGCCTTCTTTACTGTTACTTCGTGCAGTGTCGTTTTCAATCGTGCATATTATTTCTCAACGACAAGCGCTGTTTTGCAGAAAAAGTAGGAAATCCGCATCAACATAAATTGATGATTTCGCATGGCAGCAATGCCCACCGTTCTACTGCACCGCACGATGACGCGCCTGGCGCGGCTCCTGTTATAGCCAGAAATTTGGAACCGTTGGGAGAAAGGGTACCCATGTCATGAGATTTGGAGGTGGGGATTATTGTCCTGCGTGCTGACAGCTACACTTTATGCTCGGTCTTTCTCGCAGAAAGAGAGATTCGAAACAGCATACTTGCCTCTAATTTACTAGTAGCAGAGGAGCTACAATAGCAGAGCTATTGTAGCTGCTGCTTCTGTTTCCAAACAAAAGGGCTGAAAATTACGTTTGTGACTCACAACATGTAACAGATCAGGGTGGCTCTTAAGTGCTACTCATGAACTTTAAGAAAGTGAAGTTGCCCCTGACGTTCGGGATCATTTCCTTTGTCACGATTGTGCGTTATATTAATTATATATGTTACTGCGTACAATGCTATGTGATGTTGTGGCAAAGTGCGCGCGCAGAATGATGCGTAGTGATACGCGAATGTAGAGTGAGCGGGATTTGCTCTATTGTTTCCCTTCTGCAGCAATGCCAGAACTTATGTCGAATGAGGGTTGAATCATAGATTTTCAGCCCGTTTTGTGGAATCTGCAGTTCTTGATGAACGTGGACGCTGCGACTGGTCTGTGGGCATATCACGGCGAGTGTCTGAATATAATATTGAATTATTTTACTCCCAATTATGTTCCATAAAGCGCACTTTCTTCGCCATAACCGTGCTTATTAATTATTGTTTCTGCAAGAACTCGTCCAGGAAATTCAAGGGGAAAAGTTTTAGGTCGCATCGAAGCTTATTGTTGGCGTTTTCATGCTCAATAATGAAAGTTGAATAAAATAAAGAAAACTGAAAAAGCCCCACTTTAGCCTACATTCGAGTAGTTGTTAGCGTCTGTCATCGCGGCACACTGTGCAACTCGTTAGAAAGATGCTGGCTGTTTGTTTATTGTGAAACAAATCCTATGACTCTTTTTTGCAAAACGCAGTACATCTTCGATCAAATATTTTTGCTGCAAAGGAAACGAAAGGTGCGTTTATGGGCGTGTGCGGAAAGCTGCTTTTAGATAATAATGAAGAAGCGGCCGAGGGGATAAAAAAGTTCCAGTTGAAGAGAAATTAGTTTTGTGGTTGCCCGTAAATATAACAGAAGAAAAAAAGAACAACCAGCAACAAGAACAACATAACAACAGTCGTTGACATAAAATAGTCTGACATAAAAAAGTTCAAGTTATTTTACGTGAGTCCATCTTATAGATCGCAAGAATAGAGCACCAACGACACTTTACCAAACCTGCAAGAGCTATGCTGGAACAGGAATGAAGGAAACCGGAAGTTGACAGTTATTCCTTATGTGCACGAAATACTGCTGGTCCGAAAAACGGGGGAAAGCGCTATTACGTGCCGGTGGTATTTCTTGCACCAAACAGGCTCAGCAGCATTTGCATCATTAGGCACAGTAGGGCAGAGGTCATATCATTAGCTAATAGAAAAGGCAGCCAGAAGCATATGAATCGCTTTCTCCACTGTGTTTCAAGAATGGTGTACGAAATTCCCCTTTCCTGTGGCCATAAGTGCATTCCCCAAACACGCCGATCTGTTAACCTCGGCCTTAATGTACACAAAAATTAATTAAATAGCGCGTCGTCCTCTCATCTTTCCTTACATTGTCATCCGTGGCAGTGTGAATCGCTCTTTGAAAATACGCTCATTTCGTTCCGTCAGCACGACCAAATCTCATGAGAAATGTCGGGAGCCTATCATATCTTTATAAACGACGCCAGTGATCGTTACTACTGCATGACAGATATTTCAGTTTCATTAAACAATGCTGAACACGTGCCTTGGATGTATGCTTGCTGTACGTCGTCTTTACATGAGCGGTGCATCTATCTTCTATATATGTATACGTTTTCACATGTGCAGTGAAGATTAGTCGTAAGCAACCGGTGTGCTATGCGTTGCTTTTCTTCGTCCGGTGTCTTTTTCTGCGTAAAGTTTTATAATTATGCAACCCCAACTAGCCGAACTAGTCTTGCGAGAGCTATGATGGTTGTGCGACATATACCTAAATGTATTGTATTTTTTTGCACTGTATGGCCATTTTAATTCTTACCGCTGTTTACATCACCGCGAGTTTTTGAACACACATGGTGTTGCAGACATCGTGTGGCAGCTGCTAACGGCCATTCATTTTCTTATATCTGCAAGTTACGCGGATTTATTGCACGAGCTTTCCTTCAGCCACGAAGTCGTGGAACTGCCAAGGCTCTTCTTTCACTAGCCGTTCTTTCCAAATACAACTCTTACATATACTAAATTCTTTCGTACTTCTTATACCTGCTTTCAATATATCTCATAAAATCGTCCAAATAGTGGCAACCTCTTCGTAGCCATAACATTTTATCACGCGGCAATGAGGAAATAGAGGACACTTCATTAAAAGCGAATGTGATATCGAACGGCAATTGCTATGGATCGAGAGAGGGCCAAAGCTTACAGAATGTTGGTTTAGTCCTTCACGGCATAAAAAAAACACCTTCGCTGAATGTTACTTCAAGGTCCGCAAAGCAAGATGCACGATTCTAAACCAAAACTTTTTATGCTTTTACTTAGTCTCGAATGCAACGTTGAGCTCTTAGCTAGGAAAGAATAAGCATGTGAGACAATCTGGGTTGTGTAATATCTCTCCCCGGCATTGTCGCGTACGGAGGCTAGCCGGCTAGACGTTTCTCTGGCAGATTTACTCTATTTGAACAAATGTTAAGCTTCGAAGTTGATTTTTGCATGCCATTCTTTGCGCGTGGGCTACTACGAACTTGGATCCAGTGCATCCAATCCTACTGGATCCAGTGAACTTAGATCCAGTCCTCTGGATCCATTGAATCCATGTCTTTCAGTAAAACATCGTTCTTTCACATTTTACTGGAACAAAGATAAGATGAGGTACTCGGCACGTCATGTATTTACCTTTAGCCATGTTTTACGGAAGTCAATCATACCATTTATACATTGTGCACGTTGCGGAGCGTGTTGCGCTGCGTGAGATATAAGCCTGCCGATATATTCAGAAGTCTGGCGCCTTTTCCGACATATAGGAAGGGCTTGGCTTTTCTTGAAGCTCAATAGCCAAATAAATGCGACATGCACAGATATCAGAAAGGCGGAAAGATAAGAATGACATTGCCTAATATGAGAGAAGATTATTTCAAGCGTGTAAATATGCTGTACACTTAGGGAGATAAAATGCAGGGAAAACATCAATATTTTATCACCGTTATTATTCCTACTTCTATTACATTTACAGAAGTTAACTTGGCTGTTGTCTTTCACAAGCCATCATACCTGTTGTCCAACATTTCTCTTTAGAACATCGATGAACCGCAATACTCTATGCTTCTTTTTTTGGAATTCTATCCGCAGAGGGCTCAGTGATATATCTGCTAGAATGCTAAGTAACAGCGTCAGAAAAACATGTAAAAACAATACTTCGAAAGGTTAAACCAACTGGCCAGTCATTCACAGATATTTTTTAGGCCATGTCCGATGAATAATTCCGACCTAAAGTTGATGACTGGGACAGCAGAGATCTTTTTTTTTTTTTGCGGTAAAAGTCCCACCTGTTTTAGTTATTGTAGTAAAACATGGTTCTTGTCCGTCACTAGAAATTCCCTACGTTGTGCACCATTTGTATAAAAATGTAAATGAAATATTAGCAGCACCTCTCTGGCAAAATTGTCCCTTGGCATTTGTTTAGGTTGATTGCTAGACTGAATACTTGTTTTGTGCGTAAGAACGACGAACAAGAAAGTGAGAACACCGACCGTAAATATTATGCTTATGATTGGTGCGCAGACCAATTCATTAAAACATGCTCCATGAAAATTGCAGCGCTATACTTCTTGCAGTGACAGCAGGAACGCTTTATTGTCTTTGGCATTCTTTTTTCAGTGTTGGTCTTTTTCTTTCGTTTTTTGATGACAGAAAAAATCTTCGCTCCTTGACAATCAATCTGGCGCCTTGTCGAACATTTGTTTGGAAACACGCAAGAAATATAGCAGACAGTGCTGTGACGGCTTGGTATAGGGCTTGATTTGACGAACGCTTAGTTGCAATCTCGTGGCTTATATCACTAGGCGCAACCTTCTTCGAGACGTAAAAAGGAAAGAAATGACAACGCCACTACTGCTATCTAATTAAACCAGGCTTACAGGAAGCAATTGGTGTGCGAGGAACATTATTAATGCTCGCAATCAGTTTTTAATGACAGCTTCATGATAATGGCAGCAAGATCACCTTCAGCAAGATCACAATGCTTCAACCATCCGGCCTTGCTGCCTTCATAAATCTTGATTAATATCACCTCACGCAGAAAACACGTTTTCGTTTAGAAAGATAAGGAGAGATACGAAGAAATTCAACACAGTATAGAGACCGAGGGCGCCACAAACGAAAGCTATTACCAAGAACGTGGGTTTTGATAATAAGAATTTCTCAAAGGTAATACATCGTCTTGCAAGCAAGACATATAGCACGTTTTTATAGCCTAGAACTAAAGAAAGATATCTCCAGACCAGTTTTCTCACTTGTCACCTGTATGTTGAACGAACGTGGAGCTGGGTCCCTTTCCTTTTTATTTGTTACACTCTGTGTACGAACGTTCGTACGTGTTACTGGTAAACATGCTGAAAATTATGTAACAATGTATTTTGGCGTAATTTCAATAATTTACTGCAGTGCCTAACTCCGCTACTCGACCTTTACTAGACATACAGTCTACCATTGCTAGAAAATGAATGCAAGGGAGGAATAGCACGAAAATGCATATATATTTTTTTTACTGTCATCAGTGATATTTCGGTTCATTCAAACAGCTGAAGTTTGGCACGAAATCCAGCGAGGTGCCAATTATAGCCAAGCACTGATGATTCACAGCAACCAGTTAAAAAAAAAAGCTTAGTTGAAGATATCCCGATTTTTACAGCAGTCAGAAAACGCATGTTTGGGGCTACGAATACCAGGTATTTTCAGATACCATCGCGCAAGCAGCGCGCTTGGTGGCTTTGGTGCGGGCATGAGAACCCCAAACCACTACCTGAGAAGCTAGTGCGAGCGGCGGAAAAAAAGGTGGTCACACTCCGTGCTTTCATTGTTGATCTCGCAGCGATCTTATTTCTACTTGATCTTACAATCTCACATTCTTTAGTTTAACTTGTACCCAATTTTTCTTTCCACTGTTGTGGAAGCCTCAGATGAAATGATCGTGTGAGGCTTCCTAGAAGAGAAGTCCAATCTCTTTATAGCCGGAACATTTTTTCTGAAAGACAATCACAGAATTCTTTCGTTTTCTTGGGTGTCCTACTGACAAATTGGAATCACGTTGCCCACTGTCCCAATTCCGTTGATCGCTATCCTGTAGAGAAGAACTTGTATCATTTCTCTAGAGGCAGGCATCTTTAGCTGCGGACTCCAGATAACTGGTCAAAAAAAAAGAAAGAACAGCCGTGATTGCCGTTTGCCGGTTCTTATTCCAAGCTTCATGCCCGTCTGCGCTTCGCCGTCAGCTGCCCCTTCATTAAATTCGCAGCCCAGCACGGGCTGTGAAGTCTGCAGAGGGAACAATGACGGCGATGGCTGCTTGGAAATAGGCGTACAAAACAAGTACACTACATTTAGGAATTACAGTATAAGCCTCTTTTGTAGCAGTGGAACATACCCAGTTTGCACGACTGGCCAAGAGTAAGCGAAACACACCCAGTGGCACATATCGAATGGCTAAATAACAGCAAATTATTCAAATCAACAAGTCCTCTGACGGCACTGTTCCATTGTTCACTGTTCCCATGTTCCAGCGGAGTTAACAAATTAGTGTGTCTGGGAGATACCTATGAGCCGACAATATCATTTTTTTTTTCTTATGCAAAACACTAGGTGCGCTTGCGCGCACGGATTTCCCGGTGGCCGTACAAGTTTTATTTAGGCCTGTTCGCTGGTGCCTGCATTCGGCACCCAAATTTGCTTATATATCGAAAGAAATTCACTCCCCATTCTAGCCCAGGGAATGTGGATGTCCAGCACAGCTGTTGAAAGCCACCACTAAAGCTGCTCAGTATGCGGCGTATGCAAGGCTTTATTGTTCGATTCCTCCTCCGGCAGATTATTCATCCACAGAAGGACGTGGACGTGCTGACTTGCCCTGTGCTTGAATTCCACGGCAATACCAGCAGCGGTGGGGCCCCGCTGCTGGTCGTATTGCCGCTTGTCTTCCCTTTGCCGCTACTCCTATTTACGCTAACGCTCTACTATGCGTTACGTACTCATCGGGGTGCTGCAACAGCTACCAAATATTTGCTAGGCTTGTTCCTTCATGTATGAAAAGCTAGTGATGTCACTCCCCACTTCGCAAGCTGCCGTCGCCGCGGCAGCTGGTGCAACGCTAATCTTCACCGGGAAACGTCTGCAGGGATCTCTACGTGGTTCGCATTGTTAGCTGGTGCGCCTTATCATCAATTATGCCGTTCGGATGCTTGTATTGTACTTCTTTTTGTTAAATTGAATGCTGTTCTACAGGCTGTATGCGTGATTCCAATGAATGTATGCTCTTTTCGCTTCACTTTGCTGTGGGCTTTTTTTTTCATAAGCACGACGCTGCGAAAGATCCCGAGCAACTAGAAACTAATAACTTGTCAAGCCGACAAGTGCAGTTGCGGAGAGTATCAGTCGGTTGAAGTACACTTTGCCAAATCCAACCGTCTTAGATAGAGCGTCACGTGCAGAAGAGTGCACTCCTGTCGGAGTGCGTTCCAGGAACGCACTTTCCTGGTCCAGTGCGTAGTCTCGATGCCCGTGGTTTCAACGGTACAAAGTGTGATTCGTAAAAAAAATGACACAGAAATTCATCTTACTTGTTGAGCAGCTCTTATAAATAAAAGTTTTTTCGCTTTTTTTTTGTTGCGAAAGACATATTGCTTGTTTTTATATATGATGCAACTTAAAATAGTCGCATTTTTTAAGTTTTTTTTTAATTTTTAATCTGCATCTTATTTTTTATGTTCATCTTAACATGTGTTGCCATTCTTTATACTGCGAGTGCGCTCTGTTTAACGCTGCTTAGCCGAAAGTATTACTCAGGGTCCCGAGTGCATTACCCGTAAGTGCACACAACTTTCTCTCTTGACAGTGGTATAACAGCTTCACTGTAAAAGATACCTGCCGAGATACTGACAACCCAGCAGCAGGCAGCAGCAGCCATGCCAAACCCTCCCGCTAAAGGCTCCTAAAAGAAGTGCTTTGCCAGAGGCAAAAAATAGGGGAAGAATGTATTTCCGGCAGACACCACCTGAAATTTCATAAATAGCATTTCAAAGCAAGTTGTGATTCTAGATCACGTGCAGCCTGAAAGACCAATCGTATCTTTTGGACCCACCGTGGTGCCTTAGTGGCTTGGCATTGCGCAGCTAAGCACGAGGTCATGGGGTAAATTCTTGTTGTTAGGGAAGGACACAGTTGTACTTTTTATGGTAATTTGTTTTGCATGTGCGCCGCGATTTGTGAACTGAGTGGATTCAACAGTCTGGAGAACACGGAAACCAAAGCGAAGAAGAAGAGCCGAGGCCAGGTGGCACAGGAGCTGGACCAAAAAGAACGAAAGGAAACAAGTGTTGCGTGGAGAGCGTGCGGAGGCGCTCTAGCTGTGAATTACAAAGGCCCGTCGGACGAGTTCGCCCCTGGAGAAGATGAGCTCGTGCTGTTGTTCCTGCTGCGACCATTTGACCAGAACGTGGCTACGCGTGGCGCATGTGGGGCTTGTCGCGGGAATAATTAGGAGACCTGCTGAGTGCCTCCTGCCAGGCCACAGTTACATAAGGCCGCGTCTTGGAAGAGGCCTACCGAAGCTCGGTCCACGTGGGTCGTCCCTGGGTCGCGGTTCTCGTGAGCTGCTGTTGCTCATCACAGTGGAGACCTCAAGGTAGGCAGGTGCCCCATATGGTAGCGCAGCCGTTTGCTGCGATGGTCCCAGCCGTAGCAATCGCGCCACCTCTGCCTCAGCTGGGGTCATCGACCATAGCAAGCAACGACAAGCAAGCTGTCACGTCCATTGAAACTCTAAGGCGACGTATACGGTTTTCCAAGCAAAGCTTCTATTTGCTCACCAGTGGTGCCATCCTGGTCACGCAAAAAACCCCGCCTGCTCCCAGAGCGGGGCAGTTGCGGGAAAGGGTGGTTTGATGAGTTGGCACCTGCGGCGGTGCTGGAGCGTGAGTCATTAGCAAGGATTCCAGCTGCATAGGCACGCGCTCCCGCCACGGGCACAACCATTCAGTGCCGTTTCCATTCCGCCGGGGAAGGAAAAGGCAGCAAAAGGTTTCCCGCGCGCTGCGCTCGCTTCGTATTCATTCAGTTCATTTTCAGAAAGTGGATGGGGTGGCCACGCGTTGTGCGTTCCCCCGAGGAATGGGCAGCGTTCTACGAGCGGCAGAAAAATATCACCCATTAAGGGGCTCACCGTCGGCGCGACAATCCAGAAGTTAATTCCTCCCGAGCCCAGGCATTCTGACAGCAACGAGAAGACGATCATGAGCTGATGGAGTGGGAGGCCGAAGTCATCTTCCACCGTTACCTGTGGGTTACTTAGCCGTGACGAAGGTTAGGTGCACTAGAACAAGCATCGCTTACCCTGATGTTCTGCTAGGGGAAGGGTTTGTCACTTATTTGCTTTTGTTATCTCGCTGTCCTTTGCTGATTTTGGCGTCACGTCTGTCGGTCGAGTGCAACTCCATGTTCGACACTGCTTTCTTAGAGCGCGTGTCTGGTGCGCCTGTTCCTGCAGCGAGCGTTGGCATGGTTCGCCAGCGTCCTCGTAATGGAGCGAACAAGTGCTGGAAAAGATGAAAGAGCAGACACGGAGCGCAGATGAAAAACAGGGATGGTAAGGAGAGCGCGAGGGGTAAAGCGAAGGAGGAGGGTGCAGCGGAACCATGAGACGGAAGACGGAAGAGGAGGGCGCAGCGGAACCATGTGGCGAAAAGCGGAGGGGGAAGCTAAAGCGAAAGCGTCAGAATAAAAGCGCAGTGCCACTCAAGACGGGCTTTGCGGCGACGATTGCTACGAGATGGCGCCAGAGTAGCATACGTTGTCTGTTCACCGATGACACCACCGATGGCACATATGGGAACAAAGCGCTGCAGAAGTGGAGGTCTGTCTGCGGGGGCTGCTGTGAATCGCACCCTTAGACATACACGCGCTGTGCTTCCTGTTCTCCCGATTAGCGAGGCAGTCGCGCTACACTTCACTCCGTTTTCCACGTGCCGCTCGAGACGTATTGCCCACGCCATCCAGTATATCGCGAAATGAAAGCACGTTTAAGCTGCGCGTAAATTTCGCATTAGGGAGTATTGCAATCGTCGTTGAACCTTCTTTCCCTTCTTTTATCATCGTTCGTGTAAAAGATAAATTTAAATTTTGCGTGCCTCCTAGAGTATCTTTCGCATCCTTTAGACCCGTTCGATCCTTATCACCTTCCGGACGGGTCCGGTGCCCCGAACCATTTCCTACGGAGGCGGGCTCCACAGCTGCAGTTCGTACAGAGGACACTTGGACGCTTGCACAAACTGTAGAAAACCAGGGCATCGCGCGGATGTGTGTACCCTTCAGCGTACGCACAACTGTTCAAGATGCGGTATCCCGCACCCCCGTGAGGACACCCCGACATGCACACCAGCCTGCATACTCTGTGGAGGCGCCCACATGACCGGTACTAAAGGCTGCAAGGCGAGGGGACGCCGCTCACCGCCCGCGTCACGACAACAGCACATCTCCCGCACACCGGAACGAGACACGGACCGCTCCAGCACGTCTCGCTCATCGTCTCTTCGCCGCCAGGACCAACAGTTTCCACAGCTTTCCTGGGCGGACAGAGTAGCAGGCAAAAGATTGAACGTTCCCAGCAAGGCTTCAACCCCCCCGCCCACACAGGAGGACCCCCGTGACCGGGAGCTCCAGGCCCTGCGAGAGGAGGTGAGTCGTCTTAGCTCTCTCATCAAGACTCCCACCTGTACCCCTCTACCGCTTCCGCCAATCGTCCCTCCCACCCAACCCACGCCGCTACCCCAAACACCCACTGAAAACATGGAACAATCCGACTCCCAAACGGCCACCTCACCCCCACCCAAGAAAAAACGCACAACAGAGCACCCACCCGTCACCCAGACCGACCTTCAATCTCTAGAGGCCCGCATGGACGCTAAACTCGCCGAAATGGACGCGCGTCTAGAGGCAAAATTCACTCAGCTCATCGACCACCTATCTCAACGCTTTGAACAACAAATTGAAGCGGCATTTACGCGCATGGTACACACCCTTGAGATGAGCCTTGCACGGTACGACACCCGCCTCCAAACAATCGAGCAGGCCCTTCCCTCGATGCAACTCCCCAATCGCCCCTATCAATCCGACCCACCTACCCCACAGAACTCTCTACCCAACCCACCTATACTCACCCCACCCAAGCTACAGTATGGCGGGGCTACCACCTAATTCCTTATCAATTCTGCAATGGAACTGCCGCCGCTTCCGGGGCAAGCGCGCACCCCTCCAACTCCTCCTCCCCACACTTCCCACGCCCCACATCCTCCTTCTTCAGGACACGCATGCCCCTGCCACACTTCCTAGTTACACATCCGCTCACTCGGACGCAACGAATACACCCAGGGCTTCCACACTCATACATCGCTCCATTACACACCAAACGCATCAGATCACCTCCGAGACGCCCTGCGTGATCACAGAAATCATACACCACACACACTCCACACCATCTATTTTTATTGCAAACATATACCACCCACCGTCTCATCCGATGGCTTCATTGGAAACGCTACTGCGCGATCTCCATCGTATTGCAGGCAAGCATCCATTGATAATCGGAGGGGACTTCAACAGTCAGCATACTGACTGGGGATACCGCACCACCACGGCACGAGGACGACGACTCTGGTACTTGGTACAAGAGCTCCGCCTCACAATGCACAACAACTTTAACACCCCCACGAGAATTGGCAACAGTGTCAGCGCGGACACCAGCCCGGACTTGACACTGAGCCGCAACCTTGCGGGCATTACGTGGAACACAACACATCACACATTAGGGAGCGATCATTACATCCTCTACGTTACAGTACCCTACAAACACAGAACGACCCCTCACCTAACACACAAACTCACCAACTGGGATGCAGTCCGCGCCGCACGGGCGGCCCTTCCTGACGCTCCCATTACAGACATCGACCAGTGGGTGGCATCACTCATGAACGATGTCTCCGCACACACTCGAACCCTTGACACCACACCAGATACGCCCACCCTCGACACTCACCTGGCGCACCTATGGGAGGCCCATCATAGCATCCTAGAGCGCTGGAAAGGGCAAAAACTCAACCGGACCCTTAAAAAGCGGCTAGCCGCACTGCAAACAAAAATTACTGAGCACTCTGAGGAGCTCTGCCGATCCAACTGGGGACAGATTTGCGATAGTATGGCTGGCAATCTGTCCTCCAAGCGCAGTTGGCAACTCCTCCGTCACTTAATTGACCCCACGCAATCTAAAACAGCCACACAACAACACGTCACACGCCTTATACACAAGACCAACCTTTCTCCCGACGCACTCATCGACGTACTTAGGAACACACACACAACTCCCGGTATCTCAAACCCCCTGCCCCCCTATGCAGGCACCCCGAATGCCAATCTCGACGCGGAGATTACGGAAGCAGAAGTCAGAGCGGCCCTCCTGACTCTCCGCTCTAATTCCACTCCAGGAGTTGACCGTATCTCCAATAGCATGCTCCGCAATTTGGACGATCAGTCGATTGCCCAGCTCACGGAGTACTTCAACACATGCTGGCAGGAGGGCACCCTTCCGCAATCCTGGCGTCACGCCAAAATCTTATTCATACCCAAGCCCCACAAACCCCTTACACCTGCAAATCTTCGCCCCATCTCCCTAACCTCATGCCTGGGCAAGCTTTTGGAGCATGTCGCACTCGCCCGACTCACACAACACATGGCGGAGCAAGACCTCTACCCGCACAGCATGGTGGGCTTCTGTCCCCACCTGTCGGCACAGGACGCCATGCTCCAGCTCACACAGGATATTTTCGACCCCCTCATACCGGGCCACACAAAAGCCGTCCTCGCCTTGGATCTCTCCAAGGCCTTTGATCGCCTAGACCATCAAGCGATAATGGCGGCGCTCTCCCCCTTGAACATAGGTGAACGTATGTACACCTATATTCAAGCATTTCTTACTAACCGCACAGCCCAAATTCACTTCGGTCCCCACACATCCCGCCCATACACCCTTAGTGGGATTGGCACCCCCCAGGGATCTGTCCTCTCACCTTTTCTCTTCAATGTCACTCTCATCCCCCTTGCCCGCAAACTACAAAACATCCCTCACCTTCGGCACACACTCTATGCTGATGATATCACTCTATGGACCACCCATGGCAGTGATGGAGACATAGAGAATACTCTGCAGTCGGCAGCTACCCTCACCCAAACACATGCGCGGAGTATTGGACTCTCATGCTCTCCGGAGAAGTCGGAGCTCCTCATACTCCGCCCCACAACCCGAAACTGCCCCACCACCCCTATAACCGTGACACTGGAAAACCGGTACATCCCTGAGGTACACACTCTCCGGGTACTGGGTCTCCACATCCAAAATGATGGGAAAAACACTCTCACCATCCACAAACTCAAGCGGACGGCGGTGTCGATATCCCACCTAATCCGCCGAGTTTCTGCACACCACCGGGGTATGAAGGAGCCTGACTTATGTCGTCTCATTCATGCCTTCGTCCTCAGCCGCTTTCTCTTCACGCTCCCCTACCTTAAACTCCAGGGCAGAGAAATCTCCACCGTGGATGCCATGATCCGAACAGCATTTAAGACAGCACTACACCTACCCCTAAATACCTCCACCGAAAAACTCCTCCAGCTAGGCTTACATAACACGATAGGTGAGCTTATTGAGGCCCACAGACAGACACAATACATACGTCTCGCGAGGACCACCACCGGCAGACACATCCTACACACCCTCGGTATCAGGATACCAGCCACGGATCCCACACAGCTCCAGGTCCCCCACAGCATTCACCGCGAACTTCTTATTAAACCTCTCCCTAAAAACATGCACCCCACCTACCATGAACCTCGCCGCAGAGCTCGCGCACGGGCGCTCCACAAATACTATGGCACGGAACCGGATGCTGTGTGGGTGGATGCCGCATGCACAGGTGAGGACGCGGTTGTTGCCATCACGAACTCCCTACAACCGATTACCACCCTTCACATATCCCCAACTGCCACTTCGGAGGAGGCTGAAGAGGCTGCCATTGCCGTAGCTATTATGCGCACGGAGGCCCGGTATATATTATCGGACTCTAAAACTGCCATACTAAATTTTGCTCGCGGGAGAGTTCGCGTCCCTGCATTTCGCATACTGAACTCTCTCGCTGCACACCCGCCCCGCCACATGGAGCTCATATGGGTGCCTGCCCACTCGGGGAATCCTGGAAACGAGGCTGCCAACGCTTTAGCCCGAGGTTTGCTCAACCGGGCACCGGCGGCCTCCGATCCAGGGTTCTCACGGGAGCGCGTGCATTCATTCACTGAACTGACGCAAGCCTGCAAAACCGAGCGTCGGCTCTACCCCCCACCCCATCCCTCCCTCGACAATTATCACCAGACACTTTGGAGGCGGCTCCAAACACGCACCTTACCCTCCCCTTATATACGCTCGCGCTATCACCATGTCCACACCGACCCCTCCTGTACACTCTGCCACCACCCCAAAGCCACTCTCGATCACATTCTTTTCCTCTGCCCGGCGGATCCTCCCCCGCGGGGCCTGGAGCACCTTACTACTTGGGAGGCTTGGGAGACCCTACTGCGCTCCGAGGACCCGGCCAAGCAAGCCATCGCCACAGGCCGGGCTGCCAGCGTCATGAGCCTCCGGGACATGAACGTTTGAGTGCAGTGGGGCCGTGCGGGGGCCCAAGGACCTGCGTGTCCGCAACTCCCCTGTGTCCAATAAAGTTTTCACCACCACCACCGCATCCTTTCTCGTCCCCGAACACACCAACTATTGACGAACCTCCTTAACCATCCCACCGGAAGACGGCGGCAGCTTTCAATCGGGGAAAAATACAAAACTGCTCCCAATAGGTGTGCAATAAAGAACTATGTAGTGGAAATTAATCCGGCGTCTGCCACTACGACGTGCCTCATAGTCACATGGTGGTATTGATGGCTGAAACCCCAGAATTTATTTATTAAATTTAGTTTACTTGAGAAGCGAAGTTTTTGCAGACATTCTTTGAATCTTTTAGAACTTTCACTGAGTGCCTCATGTGGTACCCTCGCTTTAATGGTTACACTACCCGAATTATGAAATTGTGTTTGCAGCCCACAAAGCCTACCACCTTTTCATTAAAGATTCTTATATGAGAGAGGGCAGCAGTTGGCATTATGACCCCAAATCGGTGCATTTTTTTTCTGTACTGATCGTGTTGGAGACACATTGATAATTACCATGATAATGCCTTTGTTATATTGTCCTACCTGAATTGCAAGCGTTAACCCATTAGGAACCTGTTTCTTTATTTTCTTGCTGTCTTGAAATAAATGTCATATCTTAACTTACATTTATACTAATAATTCACATGCAAGAAATTATTACTCTTGCCTAATTAGTTTTTGAAATATAGCCCGTGACCATATGGTCGCACTGGGCCCTTACACTACAGCAAAATATGCGAAGTTAAAAACATTCATTTCCAGCCATGAAACATCACAAAAAACATATATAGCGAATAGTCGAGCACTTATTTAGTGTGATATGATATAAATAATCGAATACACATGCCGACGTCATATTTGTGCACCGCGCGGTTTCAATTATCTCATGCGCACCTCCACCTCTTGCCACAAGGTATTGGTGCAACAAAGTGGGCCACTTGGTCATACCGCGTACCAGTCAGGACATAACCAGTCTTTGGTATTCTGCGTTGACCAGGTCCTCTAGGCTTGTTGTTCCATCGCATCAGGTAGCTTTGTGCAATTTGCCTGTGGAATTCCACCTGCGTGACGTTGAACCCTGTGCTACGAATTAGCGCCCAAGCGTTGCTGATAGATACGTCACAAAGTGAAGTGAAAATCGGCCACCACCACTTTTTGCCACGGATTGCAATCCTATAGGCACCTGCATTTTCAGGCATCTCGTCCGTACCTCCTATAAATCTTGTACTTAGCAACAGTGTTGGGATGGGCCACTTTGATTCGCTTCTTCTCAACATACGAGTACTTGCCCTATCGAGTACGGTATTGTCACAAAGATCGAACAACTCAACAAGTGGAAAGTCCCTGTAAGCAGCAAAGTTTGGATCGGGAAATATGCCGAGGCTTGTCTGGAGATCACCCTTCGTCCACTTAGAAGCAGTGGATAATTTTGCCGGAATGGCCAGATCAACTACAGAAGAAGAAACCTCTGATATTCTGTCACCTCGCTCGCCGGGGTCGTCAGCGTCCGAGTTGCATCCACCAATGCGGCGTCCGTCAAAGAAAACAGTTTCAGCGCCGGCTAATAGCTACCACCTGCTTAGAATGTCAATGAGCCCACCTGAGCCTTCATCGGCCGAGTTTTCATCAGAATAGGTGCTAGCCTCTGGCGGCTCGATAAAAACCACTGACACGTGGTCATGTTCCTCTATGACTGCTTCGCTATTTCTTCCAACATCAACCTATTCAGACAATAAAATAAGAAATAACCCCTGTGGGAACGCGCCACCAGCCGTGCACGAGATGAGAATGCAGTTAAAAAACATAAAACGTTAGGTAGCATAAAGGCCTAGCGTGACCATATGGCAACGCGCAAGATAACACGCACGTTCATGGATAAATCGAACATTATTCTTTCACAAATGCTCATCGAAGGTCACATATTTAAAGAGCAATACGGAGGTAAGGATATCTGACTATTGCTCAAAGAAGTAGTAAAAAAAACACACTTACCCCTTGGAGAGATGCATGGCAACGCTACTAGCAGAGCAACACTTATTCCTGCATTTGCGAGGGGCTCCCACAATACGACGGACAGCTGCTGCCACTTGGTATCTATAAAGGGAACTCTAATCTGTCAAACGGCACGTCAAAGGCGATTTTGGTGCCGTTTTGTTAATCCTAATTAATTGAAATCCACTGTGCAGACTAACGTGACCATATGGTCACGCTGGTCTTTAATGGGTTAATTCAAGCTTGTCTCCCAGGTCTCTCTGGGGTTGACTCATTCCCTATTCCGTTTTATTGTAAACTTTCAGGGTACCTTGCTACCAAATATCATTGCTTTCCTGGAAGCAATAATGCACCCTTCTCACTATGTGCTCAATAAAGTGATTTATTCCGTATCGCTAACACTGTAAGGACTTTTTCGATGGACGTGATAAGAATTCAGGGTCTATTTAGTGGTAAATGTGAGAGAAATGTGTTAACATTGCCTGGCATTTGTTTGAGGTTCCGGAACCCGAATAAATCGCTGTTCACCGCACTGCCAAGTGTTCGGCGGGAACTCAGTCGACCGATATGCTGCCTGTTCAAGGAGCGAAGTGCGACTGACGGCGGTCTGGAGCACACGACTATCATGTGCATTATGTATGTATATGCGTATAAGTATTATTAACGCAATGAAACACTTTCAACATGTATGGTGGCAATCTGAAAGTCAACTTGCGCTTTATTGTCAACGATTTCAACATGAAACTAAACGTAAAGATAGGCAGGTGAGAAGGAACATGTGTGGCACATTCTGCGTATAAATGTAATATAGATTAAATACGCCTGTGTCCAGCACGATAAGCAACCGAACGCACGTCAAAAGGACACACATGGGTTGCTGGACACATGTGAAGACTTCCTTTATTTTCCTTCTCGAGTTCAACTTCCCACATTCCTGACGCGTTCCTTGGTTTTTAAAGGTTGCACATCATGGGCAAAATCTAACGATAAGCGCGCTCATGTAACGATAACTATAACGTGGTGATGACAGTGATGGCATTGTCCAAGTTTCAACGGCAAATATCAACACACTTGTCTGCACACTGGAGAGGAAAGAAGGGGCACATGGAAATTTAGTCGCCTGCTGTGATCAGGCAAAATAGTCTGGCGAGCTTCACAGACGTTAGTATGTTGGCGAGGGCACAGACCGCTGGCATATAAAAATAACATCTCCCGGACAATTTTTTAAGCGTCGAAGATGAGCCATACGACACAGGCGACGACCTTTGTTGTTCGTGGCAGACGTTTCCTTTCAGTTGACTGTACCGCTTTTGACGGCTTCAATAATATTGTGCCTTTGTGCTCCAAATCTTGCGATTACGCTTTTTTCTTCGCTTGCTCGCTTCAGACTCTTCCATCATAGTTTGTGTACACGACACCTATGTAAAAGAGGAAAACAAGAAAAGCACAAGTGATTATCGAAGTGGGTAGCAAATAAGCACAAAGAGTTTGCGGCAACTCATAGCCTATAAATAATGCATAGCTATATGACCTCATCGGGACAGTGCATACCCTTGTATACTTCATTTCGCAAAGTATTACATTAGATACAAACGGATGTTGTTCGCTTTAGAATTCAAGTGGGAAACTGAATTAGCCAAGTTTCGAATATTTTCATTAATGTGTGTGAGCTCTAAGCAGGCACACAAACTGTCTGTAAGAAGTGATCAAATTATTAGTAAAATAGGAGTGTTCCCAAAGACTGTAACCAGACTTAACGACAATAGGAGTATCCGTTGTGTTATCGTGCCTACAAGGCAAAGCGACTTCAGTGCTTCATCTTCTACCCTGTGTAGACCCCTTGAGCAGTGCCAGAGAGCCTAACAAAATAGCTTTCACAAAGTCATGGTAACAAAACAAGTATATGTCGCATCGGTGAGTTTTATGAGAATAAACGTTCGAAAAAGATCCTTCTCAGATCTTGGCATGTTATGTTAATATCCGACGATCGAGTAATCGTTGCTTAAAAATGATTTCAGTGTTCCCGGTTATGTTGATCAGACTTTATTTACGAGGATTTTAGCATTTGCATAATTTATCTGCCCCCCCCTCACACAACGCCCCATTTACTACGTGTATTTAAGGTGATAAAATAATATGCATACAATTATTGCACTTCCTTACCGTATGACAAAGCTAATACTGAACTGCTCAGCGACCATTTACTGTAGAGGAAATAATTTCTTTAAAAAATCAACTACTTCCATACAATTGAACTAAATCAAAGGCTAAGACATGAGATAAGTTGCACCAAAGTTACACCATGATGTAGTAAGACAGAAAGGATCCACAAGAACGCGCAAGGGCGTTTCCGACGATGCGTTATAACGTCAACTTACATTTTTCAGTGAGCCGCGCACATGATGAATGGTTTATTCTTTCTTCTGCTCCATGGTATGACAATGCAAGCTTGTACGACACGCTGCAAGTCTCTATGAGTATCGCTCTGTCCGTGTCACTTGTGATTGATGACACAGGTATGCACGAACAAATTGTGAGTTGTTCAGCAGGAAAGCTTCCGCGTGTCCGAGTCTCTGAATTTTCAAGGACGAGCACATCTACTTCCGACGACATGGGAATGCACAAGGTACCGCGTCTGAAACATCACTCGTAGGCGAATCTTTGCAGCACTCCCCATTTTTTTCCAGTTTTCTGGCGGCACACACACACACACTTGAGCAGGGGCCGCGCGTCGTTGGCAGGGCACCGTTTCCACTTGTTAATTCAGTTCATTACAGAAAAGGACACACGGGAAGGAAGATCCAAATAAAGAAGAGCGTGTAGAGTGACCAAACACCGTAGCAGCAGCTATCCAACATGTCCACTTTTACTGGTCGTAAGCCATCACTCACGCCGTTCAGGCCGTCCATAACACGTCGTTGGCACGTCCGTAACGCGGTCTAATGTTCATGTCTGTCGCACAGCTCGATAAAAGAATACTAAAAATGAAATAACCAAGAACAGAAGCCTGCTCAGGCGAATGATTCGATGAGCGCAGCCGGTAGCTTGGAGCTTCTTCATTTAATTTTTGGAGACACAGACTTTACAGGTGGTGATTTCTTCTTATGCAGAGATAAAAGAGTGTCAATGAAAGCGAACAATCAGGCGAGATGTGGCACTCTGGTGTGCCTCCCTCCTGCTGGTGTTCTATTGCGTCACTTTGCGGGCTGGGGACAGCGCGGCTGCAGTACGTCCCTTGCTCATAGGCCAGTGCTCTTCTTGACGATCCAGACTTGGTTGTCTTCCTTTGGGTAAACGGACGAAATTTGCAGCTGCATGGCCTCTTGCGTACTTGCGGTCGTTGTGGATGGGCAAGCGTCTGTCTCCGTAGCGTCTTTCTTGGCCGTTCGACCTGCGCAAGCAGTAAAAAGAATATATTAAGTTGTGCAAGCCATCCACGACAATTGGTAATGTAAGCGAACGGCTCAACAAAGTTTCGAGGGCTACTCGCTTCAGTAAACATGATCCGCATTAAGGACTGCACTTGTTCCAGTGAGGACATTCAGGTATGCGCAACCTTTCTTGTTTAGAGAATGGAACCTATAACTAGTGCATCTCTAGCGGTGCTCGAACCCTCTCCTGCAGCTGCGACAGGTGCAGAGGGTGGCGGGACAAGAGGAGGCTTGTCCTTCCCGAGCACTCCATAAGAGTGTGTAGACCTTCAGACGCCCTCAAACACTCGCGCCACAGCCCACACTTCTCAAATCAGGCGTTCGGTAGAGCACGCGCCCAGAAACTCGGTTGTGCGTGACTACGCTCCCTTTGCAGTGGCGTCTTGGTACTGGTGGTGAAAGTCTAACACCACCGACCTCCAGTTAGAAACCATAAAAACGGGCGAGAAAGCCAAAGAAACCTATCCGCATTGAGAGCTTAGTAGTTTTGCCCTAAGGGGGCGAATCATTGCGAGCGAAAGCAGTGTTTAGCTTTGTGCCGAAGCCCCTCAGCTGGTGGGTTATAAACGCGCCGGGGCAAGACGTCTCGGCGACGTAGCACGCGAGGCAACTACAGCTGCGCGGCAGATCCAGCGTGCCGACAGCTACGAGCTTCGAACCATGTCAGTGTTCTGATGCACCTCGCAGCGCGGCCAGACTGGATTTCGGAGCACGTGATATGATTTCAGTCCGACCGTGCTACGAGGTGCCTTGGAACACTGGGGTGGTGCGAATATCGTAGCCGCCACAGCTGCCAACAGCGCCACAGCGGCGTTACAGGCATTCCGCGTCGATGTTATAGGAGATGGTGCTGAAGGAAAACGACCGGTGTTTTTCAGCTAAATATTTTTTCTAGCTAAATATCACTGTATGTGCACCACACTTTCGCTGCACAGAAAAAAGCGTGAGAGTGTGCTGGCCTCGCTTGACAGTATTTTGCAAGCAAGCGCATAGCACGTCCTTCTATTTTGGGAGGATCTGCACTCCCAAGCTGCAAACTCAGCGTCGATACCGTGACCGCACGACCGCAACGATTTCGATGGCGAAAGCCTGCCTCGAGCGTCCGTATCATCGTTACCACAGTAAAATATTTGAAAGAACGGTAAGTAGCGCTAGCGAAGCATGTCGAGTTTGGTTAGAAAGGGTTTCTGCAACCGTGGCGGTGGTGCAGTTTTGGTTCATGTTGTTTTTGTTCGATATATAATGCGCAACCGAAAAGCGAGATGCTGAAAGAAAGTTCCAGCAATGGATTGGACTTCGCCCAGTTTCTCAACTTTCTTTCGAAATTAGGCATGCGAACCTAATAAATTTCTTTAACCAGAGGGATGATGGTGTTCATAGATAATAATTGAGTATGTTATATACGGAGCGATGACTTTCAAGTTTTACGAAAATATTTAAAAATTGCATGTCGCAGATGACATAATTCTTGTTATTGAGCTGGATTATCTGAAGAGGTGGAGTTTACTAGCACGCGAAATTGAAACACAAGTTCAAGAAATCAGCGAAAATTGATTAATGAGCTTCTTAATGACACTCTGCGACACATATGCAATTTGCGAATTGTAGCCTGTAAGTTTGCAAGACGCATCCACTTGAAATAAATCGCCAAAAACATACCAGTTTGGAGATACTATTTTCCAAAGTGGGAGAGAAAATACATGCGTGTTCCAGTTAATTTTGTGCTTAAATTCATAAAAGAGCGTTTTGTTGAAGAAATGGACCAGCAGTACATTCTTTCAGCGAGTTTTACGGCGCATATGTTGAAACTGGCGTCATTCTGGAAATAATTCCAAATGAACACGTCTGACAATCTCCCCGGCCACAATACGTAAATTTCAATATGTGCCATAAACTAATTAATTAGGATGTTGATGAGTGAATTTTTGTGAATTAGCTGAATATTTCTTTGTTCTATCGTGCAAATAATGTCTGCGTCTGTGAGCAATGCAGCCCAATGAGTAGTATTATGTTATCTGGAACAGGCTATTTAAAAATATGCTTAAAAAAGAGAAAGGGGGATCACCCCGTATAGCATTCTAAACATGAGCAAAGCACAAATTCACATGTTGACACTGCGCGAAGTAGAACCGAAACGACTATGTATTTCTTCACGTACCAAGGTGTATACTTTGTACATTTATAACAGCGAAATCAACGGTAACAACACGATCGTTGTAGTAATGAAGACAAAGAAATCAGCTCCGACATGAACAACACCTCCACTAATTGAAGGAGTTGGAAATGTGCGCACGCCCTGAGTCTTTGGTTACAATAAAACGCAGCGTTGAGACATACACTACAAAGCAAAGAGGCAGGCACATTTGTTTTTGGGACCACCATTTCCGTCTTTACCGAAGCGGACGCCAGGTTCTGCTTTCCCCATGAGGCGAGCCATGGAGTATCTCAAGGAGCTTTGTCGCACCGTGATGCTGAAGGATGCGAACGAAAGAAAAAAAAATGAGGAAAACACGCGGCTTTATTGAATGGGGAAGGGCGAATGAAGTACGCTTTGAAATTGTGAGCCTCTCTCGCGGGTCTGTATTTGCTCCGTTATTGTTAATCAGAGAGAGCGCTTTGTTCTTCGAAGCATCATATAGGGAGCAGAATGGACCACCTGTACTGTGTCTTCCTTTGTATTTCCGACGATAGAGAGCCACGTCTCGTCGATTTCTTTGTGTACAATTTGTTAGAAGCCGGAATACGCGCTTTAACATGACAATAGCAAGGAAACACAAAGAAAGCTGCACCCTTTTCTGCGCTGGCCTTTGATTGAATGTTGTAAGGGATGCTAGCCAACCATTCTCTGAAGAACGACGCAGGAGTGCTTGCGCTCGCATAGGAAACTACAATTTACATGTGAACTCAACAGCATTGTAAACCTGGTGAATTTCAAGTTAAGAATTGTTCGAAAGCTCGCATCGCGCCAACTTTCTTTTCCTTTAATTGAGTGATTTATTTCTGTAATTTGTGTTTCTCCAAGTAATTGGTCGGGTCGTTGTTTGTGAGCAAACAAAGTCTGTTTAAAAGATGAGCTCCACAAGGGCATACTGCTCAAATCAAACACCATTCACTAAGTGCAAAACATTATTCTACAACAAAAGCATCATCATCATCATCATCATAATCAGTCTGGTTTCGCCCACTGTAGGGGAAAGGCCTCTCCCTTACTTCTCCAACTACCCTGGCACTGTACTAACCGTGGCCATGTTGTCCCTGCAAACTTCTTAATCCCATCCCCCCACCTAACTTGCTGCCGCCCCCTGCTACACTTCCCTTTTCTTGGAATCCAGTCCGTAACCCATAATGACCATCGGTTATCTTCCCTCCTCATTACTTGTTAGACCCATGCCCATTTCTTTTTCTCGGTTTCATTTAGGACGTCATTAACTCGTGTTTGTTCCCTCACCCAATCTGCTCTTTTCTTATCCCTTAACGTTGCACCCTACATTATTCTTTCCATAGCTCGTTGCGTCGTCCTCAATTTAAGTAGAACCCTTTTCGTAAGCCTCCAGGTTTCGGCCCCGTACGTGAGTACTAGTAAGACACAACAAGAACAAAATAGCTATAGCCAAGCGAAATTCAGATAACATGGCGTTTGGCTATAGCAGGAGCATATATCTTGAGAAGCAAACCGTTCTCAGGGTCTCGGTTTTTCCATCTCTCCCAAAAATTCCTATTTCCTTCCCTGTAATTTGCCGTCATTCTCCCCAACTTCATTTGCGCGTGCTGTGGTCCACGTGCCGGTAGGCCTTCGTCGTGAAACGGTGACAGTGCTTTACTGTTTCAGTTAGCTTCACCGATTGTATTTGAGCCTATCTTAATATTATCACTTCACTGAAATACCACTATATTTAATGGAGTCAGGACTTTCACCAAGGAAGAGTGGGACGCCCTCCTGCGAAGTCCCGTCTTTGAGGATCAAATCCTGGCCGTCCAGCGCGCCCGCGATCGGGCCGGCAGACTAGATCTGTCAGTCCCGTCGTGGGATTAGCCAGGTGCGCGTTTTATCGCGCTTTGCTGGACAAAATAAAAGTTTATTCACTCACTCACTGATTTCCCTAGATACCAAGGATAGGTGCACACCCGGCGTATCCTAACAAGCCGACATAAGCTATACAATCATTCTGCATGGAAAGAGATGCACTGGTGTACCAGCGGCTTGGAGGTTAAAGTTTACTGCAGTGCTCGCAAGTAAGTCACGATGTATTCATGACGTATGCGCAAACCAGGCGTTAGAGTATAGTAATGCATGCTTTTTTTTCATCCGATATTAACTTCAGAAATAATAAATTCTACATTGCGACCTATATTCCCTGATGCTATAGGTCGATAAATAAATAAATAAGTAAATAAATAAATAAATAAATAAATAAATATATATATATATATATATATATATATATATATATATATATATATATATATATATATATATATATATATCCCCAGTGCATCGCTGGTTGAGTGCATACTCACCAGTGCATACTACTGTGCATCGGGATAGGGATGAGGGATCGAGAAGCATTTGAAGGGAGAGATATATCGATATGTTTCGTAAGGCGGAACTCTTATCAGCACTAGTCAAAGTTATCAAAGCTGCGTGAACATGTTTAACAACTTAGGTTAACATGACGAGCCTAATCAAATTGCTCGATAGTGAGTTAAATCTGTCGATTAGGCCGCAGGTGCTTTGAGTATGATGTAGGCAACAGCAATACCATCGCTACAGAAAACCCGTACTCTTCTATTTTTATTAATATTTAGGACTAAAAAACTGTACTCACTCTTGTTGAAGTAATCACTTCTTCTCAGCTTCACCACCGCGAGCACGATGAGTGGCAACAGGCAGAGTAGGGCCACACCCACGACCACCGCGAGGAGCAAGACGTTCGAGTAGATTTTCGCCGCGCTGCCTGCATCCAAAAGGGGCAACCCATTTATGAGTTCCAAGATAACAAAAAATCCATTATTGCTCTTACTACATTATGTATCATATGCATTGCATTATTTTTGCGTGTATAACCCGCAATAAGAATGCAAAAAGAAAAGAAACTAAAATCGGGATGCGAGTTACAAGCGAATTTCTCCATGAAGTGTGACTACACGGAAATGTGGGATGCGAATTTTGCCTTTAGATGTGGCTTCACGGCAGAACGACGCTTGCTACTTTAGAGCCAGGTTTCCCGCCATTTAGTTATGTTATTCACTAGGGTACCGCGAACTCTTCCCAACTTTGCATGTTGAAGCTCGAGCCCCTCTCCCCTTCATCGTAGCCCATTCTCCTCTTTATCAGACCACCACATGCGTTCAGCAGTTAGCGAATATTGCACGCGGCGTCGGCAGTCTAGTACTCGGATCACGATGAGCTGCGCTCAACGGAGATCATGGCATAGCGAAGCTGATGATAAACGTGATAAAAGCAGCGGAAGAAAAAAAAACGCCCACGCAAGAAAGGCGCTGAGCTAACAGTTGTTAGTTCAGCGCCTGACTTGTGTATTTCTTTGCCTTGTGTTGCCCTTGTTATTGCGCTGCTTTTTGCCATGAAGGTAAACCAACTCGCCCAATTTTACACTCTATTGTTGATCATAAAGCTCACACGACGGAGGAAGCCGCGATTTGGCTTTCTGATTGCGTATCACGCCCCCATACGTTCGTCACCCGTGCCTTCGGTGCTGCCTTGGTCCGCAAGGAGAGCTTCGCGATACGGCTTGGTCGCGTTTTCTCCTTGGCCCATGTGCGGTCTACTCCGTCTGCACTGTTTTCTTCTCGTCGTGCGAATGCTAGCCTGAAGACTGCGAATTGATCTGATTCACGTCCCATGTCACGAGACTGATTCGTCCGCGATCACGTCCGTTTTGCGAATTCAGCTTTATCAGCATCGCCGATGAGGAGGGGGAGAACAGCCGCTGGCTGAAGATACGACGTGGACGGGTCGCGCATCTGCGAGCGCGAACTTCTTCGAATAATTTTAATGATAGCTTTTTCATGTTTGCTTCAATTGAAATGTCTTTCTGCGGGGTCATAATCTACACCACTACCTGAATGGCGACATATGATACGCGACAATTTTAGTTCTTATATTCACAGCTGTGTATTTATTTGGAAAAGTATGGTATATTTACGCATACCTTGTGTAAACAAAGGCATAGAAAATAAATGTTCATGCAATCAGGGGATAAATGCGAATACATTTTATCATGTATATCAGGGTGGTTCCCCTTTCCTAAATAAGATAGACAGTGAACAACAAAAAGAAAGGGCAGGGGGAGGAAGGCGTACGTTGCTCCAGGTAATGAATGTTGCGGCAGTGTCATCACATCACATCACGTTGCGTTGTTACCGGTACATGTGCGGTTACACAAGAAGTATTTGTTTAAGAATACAGCCACGACTTGCTTATCAAGCTATTCAAGGGAGTTATAACGTGTCTAAACCATCTTTTTATTAGCCTGCGATGATATATTGTATATGAAGATCTATACCACGAAATATTATTTTGGTGGAGCCAGTTTACGTAAACTAATAGCTACCCTCTTCCTCATGCGGGCGTAGTTCTTGTTTTCGGATTGGAACAAAAGCAGAATACTGCATAGAAATTTGTCATTAATCCTAGAGCAGTACGGACCTACTCGGCGATATGTTATCTAGCTATGCAACGCAAAATGTGCATCGTGTATTGCTAACTGCAGTGACCACTGTAAAAGTTACCGTTCATGTTCAGACCACTTAACTGGCGCACACACAATGGGCAAGCTTCATGCAATTTCCTTAGTCGAAATGGCCAACAATCTCTCACATACACACGAAGACACACACACGCATGCACACAAAGAAACACATTAATCATACAGCCCAGTTGACTTGTATCTTACCCGACTTCGTGAGCTTCCCTACTAGAGGCATGATAGGTGGCAGAATGGTGAGCTCGGGGCTGCGGCCGCGCTCATTCACAGCTGATACAACCAGGAAATACTCTACGCCAGGAAGGAGGTCATGAACCTGTTAAGATGGAAAAAAATGAACCATGTATTGCGTCTTTTGACGCAGCACATATGAAGTTTTGTTGACATTCGCTATCTCAATAATATTGCGGCATTATGTAGGGACAAAGTACTAAGTGCATTCATTTCCACTTTTCTCACCAGGAAGACCTTACGGATGAACCCAGCTCTCTCTTGAAGCAAGCCTGACACTCAAGCGAATTTGTCTAGAACGTGGGAGCGTGCGCATTGTTTGTTCCTTTCGTTTCACAGAAGTCGCTGGTTTGACGCACCGATGCAAGCTAACTGAGATGCACCACAACGAAAAACTACAATGCTAGAATATTTGAAGTGTTCTGCCAGCTTATAGGTAAGTGCTTCACCGAGCGCTGTTGGTCCAGTAGTGGGTTACATAAAGTAACAAAAAATAACCAATGCCTTTACCCCATGTGATTTACCAATGCCCACGTGACTCTTAACTTTCTCTAATAAACAGAACCACCGTTCACAGAATTATTTTCCCATAAATCACAATCAGCATTACTCACTGTTGTGTCCCCTCGCAGGCTATCATACTTGGAGAAGGTGGAGATGGCCGCGCGTCGGCATTACAGTAAAGCATGAATATTACATGGCTGGAAATTTCAGATAAACAATTTTTTTTGTGTGAATGCGCTTGTCATTTACGGTGTCGGATCTTCGTCGATATGCTACCGCGATACCCTGTGTGAACCTGAAAAGAGGCGTGTGCGCTTACCCAAAAGTCTGGTTTATCGGCAGTGAAGTTAGCAGACACAGTGGCTGTCAGCACATCATGCACGGAGAGCACGAAGTGTGCCGGCAGGTGTCCGTCCGAGCCCGCCTGGCACTCAAGGTGTAGTGATCCCTCGGTCTGGTTTGTGATGGAGCAGTTCTCTACGGGCCCCGGAGGACCTGCTTCCAGACGGGCCGACGATATGGCGAGAAGAAAACGTGAGCAGGGAAATGGGAACAATGAACAATAAACACGGCGTGAGAGAAGAACTGCGAATAAAAGTACCATGAAAATAATACCTTCCTAGAATTTGGATTCTGCACCAAGGGAAAGTCTGTTGAGCGTTACCACATCCCAATTACTCAGACTATTGTCGATAGGGCTGCTTATCTAGCATGTCGCAGTTCTATCAGTGACGAGTGGTGAAAGGAATAATTCTACCAACACGAAAATAGCAGATTCTCTGTGGATTCCATACGATTCCACAGAATATGTAAGAAGCATATGGGTGACATAACGATAGTTGTCTCCGACTAACACGAAGTTACACATTACCTGAGGCAGCAGTAAGGCTGTTATTGCACGCAAGGTTGCCTGCACATTTCTCTGCGCAAAAATGTGTTGACGGGTGAACTGATCAGAGCAAATGTGGGCGTTTCCAGGTGTTCAGAGGTTTATCTCCTCAGCTCTCGGAAGCGAATACTTCTCTGTTGGCTGGATGGTCGCGTAAATGATATTGCGCAAAATGCGTCACAGAAGATTAGCAGTTTCACAAAATTTAAATTATCACTTCTGAGAAGCCTCGCTTCCCATAGATCACAAGATGTGCTTTGGATTCGCACAATCTTTTTCCGCTTGTTACTAGCAGACGCTGCGCTTCACGCTATGCTTTCATTTTGGTGAATAACCAACCAGCAGATATTACTTCTCCAAAGCTCTGCGCCATGCGTATGTTCATAGGTTCTTGTTAATTTCACACAGACCTCATTTCTTAAGCGACAAATACAGCTTAGAACTCACATATAACTTTCACCGCAAGTAATATCGTTGCATTTGCGCACAGAATCGGCGTATTGTTTGTTTACTTTTTAGGAAATTGTAACAGTTTTGTGTTCAGTGGACGTCGCGCTTTTCAAGCACACTATACAAAAAAGGCATTTTCGTAGCACGGCGCAATGTTGCACGAAATTCTGCTACAAAGCAGTATTCAAAACCGCAGTATTATTGGCTCCTTTGTAGCGATATTTGAATCTATAAATTATTTGAACGTTGTATAATACATGAGTTGTCCTTAAGCTAACAGGATCCCTCGATAAATTAAATAGAACAGTTGTCCTTAGGCTAATATATTCAATATATAAATTAAGAGCAACCGCATCTTTGATGTAAAAACAATCCTTTACAGATATACGCCAATTTCACGTGACACAGATAAGACGGTAAAGTTGCGTAAGTAGGGTTGCCAACTGTCTCAACTTTTGAGCAGGTGTCTCGAGTACTAAGTTGACCAAGTTCAGATTTCAAACGTCCTGACTTTTGCTTGTTGTTTCTCAATAAGAATCTGTAAGCCAAATTCATTTATATAATGCATGACAGCTGGGTTTTACATTATTCTTTTTTTGCTTTCGGTTATATTGTCATAAACGTAAAGACCGCTCTGTTTGTCGCGGTTGTAGTTCTGTTGTAGGATTACGCGGTTCGATTATTTCTGTCCGTATTTGTAGCCGTGATAGTTAGGCAACTACTGAACCTTTCTTGCTGTAAATCACGACATGGTTGGACAAAAAAAATGAAATGTACAACCTTGTTGCACGTACCGACAAAGCCCCTGTCATTGACAGGGTCTCTCATCTTCAACTGCCTCCCTCCTCGCCCCCTCCCCCTGCTATTCCGACTGCGCCCACTCTATAAAGCCGGTAACACTACGCGTAAGCGACTTCTCACAACCTACGGAAGCACTGGGGCTCCGTCTAATCACTCACGTCCTTGCACGAACGCAGTATCTGTTGCGTTGCATCAGAACCAGAGCGTGGAGCCGGTATAGCACACTCTAAAAATTTTCACACCCTTATGGGTGTAATGCGGGTGTATTCATCTTTTCACCCCTTGTAAACACCCTTGAAACACCCTTTTTCAGCGCAAAAGGGCGTTCAACAAGAAAACACCCTTGGAACACCCCCAGTCTTTCTAATTTACACCCTAATTATAAGGGAGTAAGTGAACAAGCTTACAGTATATGATAAATGAACATTGCCAGTTAAGGCGTTGATATTGGCTGTACATAAAACGCGCGCTACCTGCGCTTGTATCAGGTAGCTGGAATGATTAGATCGGGGCACCTAGGCAGCAGCGCACTGGCTCCGAACAGTGGTCAAAAACGAAGTTTCCCACGAATGTTGATATCGAACGGATGACACTAACGCGCAGACTTTGCATAGCCAGATATCTGCAAAAGGCTTCATATGATCAATAGCAAAATATTTACAATGCTATCACTCAATGCTTAAAGGTGTGCAACCAGTTAGACTAGGAATGGTTAGAAGTGAGGGCTAACGGTAAATAGCTCACCAACTTACGGTTTGTAGATGACATTGGCATACTCAGCAACACTGCAGACTATTTGCAACAAACGTTTGAGGAACATGTCGAAGAAAGTGTAAGTCTGACTGAGAGTTAATATGCAGAAGAGAAAAGTAATGTTCCGCAGCGTGGCGAGAGAACGAATGTCATGGTCGGCAGTCAGCCTCTAGAACCTGCGCAGAAATACGTTTATTGAGCTTAATTAGTCGCAGGGGCCTCTGATCAAGGAAATTAACAAAAATAAAATATTAGCTGGAGAGCTTACGCCAGGCATTACTAAATCATGACCAGGGAGCTTACTGCTAACCGTTGCTTTCTACCGTTAGTAACGTATGGGGCCGAAACTTGGAAGTTACCAAAGAAGCTTTGGAAGACGTTGAGGACCGCGCAACGAGCGATGCAATGAAAATTATTAGGCATGATGATAATAGACTGGAAGACAGCGATGTGGATTAGAGAGCGAACGGGGATAGCTGATATTCTGGTTGACATTATGAGGAAGAAGTCGTGCTGGGCAGACATTGCAATGCGTAAGGGAGAGAACTGCTGGTCTATTGGAGTTGCAGAATGGGTGCTAAGGGAAGGGGAGCACAGTCGAGGACGGCAGAGAATAATGTGGACGTGATGGAATTGGGAAACTTGAAGACACGTGGAACCAGTTAGCACAAGACAGGGGTATTGGAGATCGCTGGAGAAGCTTTCGTCCTGCGATGGACGTCAGAATAAGCTGATGATGATGATGACGTGACGACATCCATGCTAGCTTCGCGGCATGTCATTCATGTTATGTCATGCATGCGTGTCATGCACGTTCTGATAGCTCGATTTGCGTCGATTGCGCGGGGGGGAGGGAGGGGGGCTAGTAGCGGCGTAGCCAAGTGGGGCACGCCGGGCACTTGTAACGCTCACTAACAGTAAAATTTTTGCTGCTATGGCAATGGCCCCGCTCCTTCCCCCTCCACGGCCAATTGGGACTCCCCCCCCCCCCCTCACACGAAAAAATTTTCTGGTTACGCCACTGTCGGGAGAGGGTATAAGATTGCTCTAGACCCCTCCCTGTAACTTGTCAACGGAAACGGGGGACGGGAGGGCAGCTGCCGCCGGGCCGCAAACCTTAGGCAGCCCAATTACCGGCTGCATTTCCCTTTGCACGTGAATACTGCTCTAATGCCATTACACTGTAGGATCTGTGGCGGTTCGAGGGCATGCGACAATAAAAAAAACCCATACAGCCATCAGCAAGTCTTAGCTTGAGCAGATCTTTGGGAGCTGGGCAAGACTCTCGCAAAAAAAAAAAAGAAAAGCTTGGCACCCCTCTTACAGGCATTGTCAACTCTGGGTCCCACCGCTGACTGTACATTTCCGGTAAAAAAAAAATCACACCGGAACTCCTCTCGGATTTGTCTAAGTGTGCGTAAGCATTGTGACTCTTCCTCATCTACACGCAGTCCATGTCGTTATCAATGTTATGAGACTTGAGCCGACAAGTATAAGCGACAGCGCTGCGGCGACACGAGCTGCTCTGGTCGGCGGCGCAAGCAAAGTACTGCAGGTGGCGGGGCCAGGCGCGCTGGTGACGTTCCGTTCGTTTTGAGCTGTTATCGCTCTTTATCCCTCCTCATCCGCGCCGAAACATTATCAACCGTTCTCCGGCGGCGGCTGCTTGTGGCACGGCCGCGCGAACCGTATCTTGAAAGCGAACTGCATTGTGGACAGAGTGTGCCCACTGCTGAAACCTTCCCGCGCTGTGTTCGCACCGTTTACTTCGCTTTGAAAACAGACGCGCGTACACCTATGTTGAAAGTGTTCTGCGAAAAGCGCATAGTGCGGCATGAGCTGAGAGCTTCGTGAGCGCAGTGTTCTCGCCGCTTCGGTCGCGTTGAAGCGAGAGCTAGCACGAAGGTGAATTCACTCGCTGTTGCGGGTTCTATTTTGAAACGTATCGTGTGGTACGGACTGACGGACGGATGTTTTTTCTTGTTGGAGAAGTATAGAAATGCTTACGTTGTAAAAAAAATCGCAGGGTTCGCGAATTTCGCGATAAGAACCAACACCAACCCACTCCTCGGCGCCCCGCGGAGCGATGCCGTCTTGATCGCCCCCTCGCAACCCCGGGAAAAGGGACACTACCTATCTCAGTTGAAGAAACGATGATGAAACGTTAACGACAAGAACGGCATCTCCTAACGAGTTGTCTTATGGCCTCTAAGATTTGCGCGCGCAGCTGGCGCGCGCGAACCTGGGAGGCCCTAATTGGCCGCTTAATAGCATAAAAAGACAAAGATAATGCCAAATGACACAGTTAAAAATTCAAACAAATAACTGATCTTAATTATACTGTTTGGGAAAAAGAAATAAAAAATTAGACAGCCGCAACACACGCCACTAAAGCCACCACCGCCGGCATAACGCGGAACCAACAGTTGGCAACATTCATTCGCGCGTCATTGCTTCGTTCGCTTCGTCTTCGCAACGAGAGCCGCCATCTTCTCGCGCCTAACGTTTTGTATGGCTTTGTTCTCTGCAATCCGTGCACGCAGCTCATCGGTGGATGCACGTCTGCTCGGCGTCGCAATGCGGCCTGCGTCATTTTTTGGTGTTCGCGCAATCGTTGTGAAGCATGTCGCATGTGAAATGTTTGGTAGAAGTGCCTCACGTCCAAGTCAAGCCGCCGTACGGGTGTATGGCTGTGCGCCCTGTCTCGGAAGCGTCAACGGCTTTCCGGTATGCGGATTTCAGGTACGTGCAAATGCGTTTCGCCCTCCTATTGAGCTCCGGCGCAAAGCGTGCAATATTTCATGTGAAAGATGCAGTGCCCGTCATTATGGTGTGAATTTCGAGCGGCAAACGAGAACTTTGGCATTTAGAGCACACCGCGGCTGCTAAGTTAGCGTGGAAATTGTTTTACGTTACCGTAATATGTTGCTGTCAGTCTAATCTGCGGCTTGTGGACAGCTAGCCCATTGACTTTTGCTTGTGGCAGCGATAAGTATATAAATGGAAGCGGTAATAATTTTCGAGAGCAGAGAGTTGTTTCGCTCGATGTTTGGTCGTGTTCATGGCGTTATGAAAGCTAGAAAACTAACTGGCTTTATCGTGCTTAGTTCCAACTCCAAGGGGCGTAACGTTGGCGCTGTATATGCTTGTTTTCGGTGTCACGAGTACCACTTTCATGCTTTTGTTGCATGAGAGGTAGCTGCTGCATGCCGTCTGGGCAGAATACAACAAAAGCAATTTCCTCACTTTCATACGTATGCAATGTGACGTAACAAAATTTCCAGCGTTTTATTCTGAGCGTAAATATCCAGTATAGTTTAGTAAGAAACTCGAATTCTGTCTTAGCTTAGTAGGCGTGAAACAAGTGAAACTCTTTCCTTTTTGAATTCGCCCGCAGATGCGTCATCAGGTAATTGACAGTAGCTTCGCTACGTGAGTTGTTTTATGCGCCAATATTGCCTGGTTAAGTATCCTGTTAATTTATGCCGACGCTCGTTCATCTTGATTTTAAGCGGTTACTATCCCCGAGTACCGGACGATGCCAAACTTGTGAGGTGTAGCAAACGCGGGAAATTCAATGTGGCGTGGCTGCAAGTTCCTGTTTTTACGTTTCTTGCATTCAAAGCCAACAGAGTATCACTGATTTATTTTCCATTTCTGCTGTACTTGATCAATCTAATGTGACAACTGCATTTGCTCTTTAATGTTCTCCATTTACTGTGTATTCAGCTTGGCTGCCGTCCTCTCTTCAGAGGATGCTGCTGTGATAGCTCTTTCGTATAGCACATGCCTCTAGGCCCTTGTGTTTCAAGGGCTCTGGCGAGGCAGCAGTGCTCCAAGTAATTTTACCATCCTGTATATTTTCTATTTTGCATCATTCTTCCACGATGGATTTTAATGTTCATACTATTTGTCATTAGTCATCGCCATAATTTTATAGCACGTAGATTTTACGCACTTTACAGCGACAATTTTTAGGCCAGTTTACAGCCAAGTTACATCTTCCATAATACATCGTCAACATTACCACTTGTCATGGCCCTCTTTGGCCAAACGTGGCCCTTGCGCCATAAAACACCACACATCATCATCATCAGCTTGGCTGCCAGAAAATGCTTGAATTTCTTTCAGTATCCAAGTGACGAAATATTCCACTGACGGCCGTGTGTGAAACACGCAAGATGACAAAACTGATAGCAAAATGATGAGATATTTCTTTTATAGCGTTTGGACTCGACTTTTGGTGAGGCTGTCGATCGACCTTGGGCCTGGTGACAGCACACCCGACATCGCCAAAGTGCAGCCTATCAGTTGAGCGCCCCCGAATGGACCATCAACATCGGAAACTGAAGCAGAGCCAGGTAGGGCCAATTTTTACTTTGGAAGAGAATACTGACAGCTGCCTCTTTTTTTTAAGAACTAAATAACATATTTACAAACCAATCCTTTCTCTTTGTGCAGCCTACATAGAATTGTTTTTTTTGTTCTTATACAGACCTTCAGAAAGCAGTTCTTCTGAACCCTTTTTGCATGCACAAATAAATAAAGAGGAGTTCACTTTCTGAAGAAATTGATGCACTGAAATGTGCGTTCGACACACAATGAGATGCAAGGTAACCAGCAACTTTAAAGCGGTAAAAAAACAAGTTTGAAACAAGTTCTAACATCATAACCCGCCTTGGCATACGGATCTAAATATAACAGCAACAGAGGTGCATGCAGAGAAGTGTTTGTAAATGTTTGCAAGATATGTACATTGTCCATGAAATTGTTTTATTTACTTAGAGCTTCTTGGTGCCATGGCAGTGCAGTAAAAGCTCAAAATGATGCCCCTGCTCCTAATAAAGCACCTTTAGATATTAAAATTAAATCATGGGCTTTTACATACCAAAGTCACAGCCTGAAGTTTTGGGAACCTGGCCTTCTTTAATGTACACCTGAATGTAAGTGCATAAGCGTTATTGCATTTTACCCTCATTGGAGGGCAGCTGTCATGGCCTAGATTGAAGCTGGGACCAGCATGACTGAGCAGCATGGCATCATAGTAAGTGGGCTATAACACTAGGTCAAAATGAGAAATACTGCTTAGAACTACCAACTTCTTGGCTCACAAGCACTTTGCACTAAGTTAAAGGAGTATGGAGTACTGACAGCGACTGTTTATGTACCAATTTCTTTTTAACCTGACTCCATTATTAAAGTGCGAAGCTTCAATTAGTCAAAACCAGCCTAAATTACAGAACCAGCTCAAAACACGCACCATGTATAGCTGGATTTGGACATGAAAATGGAGTCAATTCATGTCGCCGAAAATGGAGGTGGCAGTCACACTATTTCATGCATTTTGCCTAAAACATAGTCAATAATTAATCAATTTCTAAAATATTCTTTTCAAAAAGTTTTTTTCAAGCATGAAAGGAGGAGCCAAATGGTGTTCAGGTGCACGAGCGGTTAGTTGCACGGCACTTGCATGTGTTCACTGGCTTCTTTCAAGCTTGAAAGAAACATTTGTTGCACCTATTGAGCAGTAGAAAGCTGGATTGGGAATTTTTCAGGGTGCTCTACAATTTTTGCACTGACACTTTTGCTTTGAATATAATATTTGAGCAGTTAAGTAATCGTTGTTAACTAATTACCTAATTACGAAAAATGCAAGAATTGGTTTCACTTCCTCAAAACGATGGCAAACGACATTACCTTGGTGCTGTCCAGCTACGTTGCAGTTGTACATATTTAAAGCTTGCATGTGTTATACAGACCACCTGGTAATTACAAGGCATATATAGAAGTGGCTAAGTTGTGTAAGCCAGCCATGTGTAGTGAATCATGACAAACAGCCATGTTTCTTTGACTTAAGGGCATGATAAGATTGACATGCTCGACACCTTGTATCAGTGTGTTCTAGGCCTGTTCGTAGTTTAGCTACTACATAAACAATATTTCTCCACGTGTAAGCTCATATGCATCTTTCAAGTATATTGCCTCGTGTGTCCAAAATAAACCATCCTCGCGCTTCCTTCATTATGTCTTTATCTGTTGCTGTGCTAAATTTTTAACATGCAACTGCACAAATTTTCATCTAGTTTTCATGTTTCCTCGTTGTTTGGTGGCTTTATTTCTGAACAAGTTGTTTTCGTTAAACCCTGTTGCACACAGCAGTACACAGCATTTCTGCCTAGAGTGGAAATGGTTTTTTTTTTCAGATTGACATAAATACACCTTGCCTGGGCAATGTAAGGCATTCTACATAACACTGCCATGCAATAATGTTTATATTGTATTCCAGCATCATGCAAAACTGTTTACTTACCAGATTAGAATATGTATAAGTGTTGGAAGTAACAGAACTGGAAGAAGCCAGCAGATAATGAGGCCAAGGAAAGCATACAGGAACATGTGTTAAGTTTTTTCATATGAAGTATAGAAATGATAAATTCTGGGTAAGTGAAAGTGGATTAAAAGATATCCACCTGTGGGTGGAGAACGGACCCATAACCTTCACATTACACATGTGATATACTAACCACTGTGGTACTACTGCCGTGTTCGAGCGTCGACAGTCTTAGGGGCCATTGTGGACGGTTGAATGCTGCCTCGGTGGCACAGTGGTTAGTGCATCGCATGCCTAATGCAAAGGTTGTAGGTTCGTTCTCCCCCCATGCCTGGTTGTTTTTTTTAACCATTTTCATTTCCCTTTATCATTTCTACATTTAAATAGAAAATTACAAATAAGTTTCCACGTGCCTTCCCTGGCATCTTCCAGCTGTGATTCAGAAAAATTTTGACCCTCAGTATCCTTTCTTCTCCTTTGGAAGAACAGGAGCTTCATTTTAAAAATAATGAATTCACCTTGTTCAGTATCTCAATGTGGTCTCAAATCTTATCATAGCATGTGTATTACTAAGTGAAGTTTTTGTTAAGATGATATAGCATGGGACCTAATTAGTAGCCTTTGTGTACAGATATATGACTAGTCTAATAAATAGGAGGATTTTATAAAGCACTTCTAACATGGTCTGAGCATGTGTTTAAAAAAACTAATCTAGCATGATTTCAGGCATAACTGTTGCCCCTGAAAAATATTTGGATAATATGCATTGGCATTGTTTTTAGAGAGCACCAATACTGCTTTGATAGAGGTAGCCTCGTGGAACATGAAGCATCGCTTCTTGCTGAGTCAAGGAAATATTTGCATATCTGAGGTGCATGTGTCATAAGCTCGAATGCTGTTTAGAGGCTGCTAATAAGAAAATTACTTGACTTGCCTTCCAGAGATTGCTTCAGTAGTCTATGCTACTCCATCATAAACAATTTACCAGGGTGAACATTCACCACAGTTGGCTTTGCAATGTTTATGCAAAATACCACAATTGGTTACTAGACATGTGACTGCACTAAAACTTGGAATTAATGACCAGTAAGATTTATGGGACCAGCAAAACTTAGTTTATTACTCCAGAACAAAATGCGAGGCACTTCGGTTATTTCTGCCATAGAGTTTCTTACAGTAATTACTAGAGGGAACTCTGGCGCTGCAGTCGTACCACCATGGGAATGATGGGAAGCACATGGATTTGTCGGATAATCGTGCTTGTGAATTCAGACGTTCTTGTGGCTTCGTATATTATACGCTATATAAATCTCATTGCCGTAAATTTCAGCGCAGTCTATACTCTTCGAAGTGCAGAAGACGGCGTCAACACGCACAATCGCTATTAATTGCAACGATTGAGCTTGTCCAGGTAGCCAAATCGAAGGGCGCCAAGCGTCTCAAGGCACTGGTATGCCCGCGATAAATTCATCAGGGCGTTGCACTCGCTTGTCGTTACATGCCTCCGTGGCTTAATGGTTTCAATATCACACTTCTGTTCTAGAGTTCCTGTGTCTGAATCCTGTCGTCGGACGATTTTCATGTTTATTTATTTATTACACAGTATATTGTTGAGAATGACTAGTTTACAAAGTCACAAAGCCGTTTGAAGCCAAACAGATGAAGTTTAGGCAAATCCATGTACTTCCCATAATTTCCATGCTGCTACAGCCGTTCTTGTTTGATCTCCTGTGGACACTAACGTCAGAGTTCCCTCTAGTAATTATTGTATGAAACTCTGATTTCTGCGCCTCACTCGTGCAGAAGCGGCACCACACCTGCTGCGTAAACATGCACTACCTTTCGGCCAAGTGCAGGGAATGCTGTGAACTCGCCCTGTACAAAGCCTGCACTAAGTAAAACGAATCACAACGTGCAGGTGCTGCCACGTTGAACTGGTGGAATGAGGAGTGAAATTCAGCACCTCCTGAACTAGTTCAGAAAGTGCAGGTTAATCTAGTGGAGATTAATAGTAACAGAAGTTGAGTGATTCTGCGTTACATTCACGAAATATACTTCATGATACTTTTCCATTTATTTCATCAGTTATTAAGAATCCCTTTTGCATTGTTGGACAAAACTACAGAATGCCAACATATTTTCTAGCATTCACTGGTAACAAACATGTCAAAACTTGTTCTAGTGTCTGGATTGCCGCTTTAGCCATTAACCCCCAAGTTAATTCCGGAAAAATGCACCAAATTTTTTACGTACTCAATTTTTCGGCGTCATTCTCATTCTAAAAATATATTACTTCATTGGTCTCTGGTTAGAAATAACACAAAAATAAGAGCTGCTCTTGAGGGCAGCTTTCCCTCAATGCCGACTGTAACTCATCTTTGACAATACGAGCAGTATAACATCGGGCAGAAAGAGTGCAACTCGTCATTGGCGATATTGGTACTACCTCCAGTCACTAGTACAGCTTGGGATCAATGGTTAAATGTTGCGACTTTGTTGATGCCCAATTTTAATTCTGCAGCTGTTACACTTGGGTGTAGCATGTGTATGTACGTGTGCATGCATTAAAATGACTTCACGCTAGAGCAAAGCAACTGTAGTGCAGAGAGGCATTAGTCATCTTTATATATTTGCTTTGTAAAGATGCACTAAGTTTATTTTTTGCAGTATAGGCTTGGCGCTAATTGGCCAAAGATGCCCTTGTGCTACTAAAACCTATCAATTAATTCGCTTTTTGCAGTAGCAGGTGCTTATTCCTTTTTCAGGATTGGTCTGTGAGTTTTAGTTTGTTTTTCTTGAACTGTGCAATTTCCACTCACAGGACTGCATGTCATGTGAAGTGTTCCTTTTTCAATCAAGAATGTTGAGGTTGTGTTTGTGAAACTCGATTTCTTGCCTCAAACGAGCTTGTACAAACTGACCAAGCTGATAATTCTACCTGCTTATATATTAAATGTGTTGCGGTTATGAACCCTCATAATGAATGACACACAGTATAAAAATTTTATCTAATAAAACGATTTAATGAAATTTTTCATGTTTTTCGCGTTCGTGTTCACTTCTCTACTCTCGTGTCCTGTCTGCATGTCTCGCCTCTTTTTTTTTGCATATTAAATATCGTATAAACTTAACCATGCTTTTTTACCACAATGCAGGGGGAAAAAGCTCCGGTAACACCATGCATTCAGTATGGTGGCCCAGACGTGTATGCAAGCAACCTCCTTCATGTGGACCAAGAACTACTCTGCAGTGTCTCACAGTCTTCCATGCGAAGCCCTCAACATTCTCGTCTCAGTGGAATGGCTGCCCATCTATCTGCGTGTCCATCACCAAGACGGCTAGTTGTAAAGCTTCTGTACCCGTTTAAGAAAGCTTAATGATTTTTTTTATTTAGTTTTCACGGTTGGCCGTAGAATCTTAACATTTTTGATGTTTCTAACGTTTTTACCTGGCACAAAGTGGCGCAATAACTTTAAACCGGTGTAATGTATTTAAGTGATGCTCACTCTAATGCCTATCTGGTTTTGTTTGTGTTTAAGAAATTTGAATGTCTGATGAGGTAACAGCATTTAAATTTGTCATCGTGGCTTGGTTCAATGAGCTGCTAGGAAATAAGATGCAAAACTTATCACATGCCAGTTGTAGCATTTTTGTATTCATGACTAAAGTATACACGTTTCAAAAGATGGAAAGTGGGGAAAAAAAGCCTCAAGAACATAATCATCCTAGGATTGTCATGTCCTTACAACTCTGCAATGACTAATGCCTCATGCATCTTGGGAGCACAATGGTCGCAATGCCTACAGGTATACTTGATAAGAGACTAGCTTGCAAAAATTTAGTTGAGAGTTAGCGCTCATCCTGTCTGCTTCTAGTCTGTGTCCATGCCACTTCGCGCTACAATCCAAGATCATGTTACTGTACCAACTCGCCCAACTTTTTATCCTTGTGTTAAAGACACACTCAGACTTGTTCTTACTTATGTGACCGGTTATTTTTGTGCTTTATAATAAGATGCAGTGCTTTTCGAATGAAAACGTGATATTTAGTAGTGAGGTTATTTAAAAAACTGTTCTGCTTAAAATTTAATTGAGCAAGCCTGTGCCATTATTCGGTGCTTATGTCTTTGTATTGGTATGGTTTTACTCATCTTCCTTTTTACTTTTAAAATGTGCAAACATTATTATGTAACCATTTCTCTTGAGTGAAATAAATACTTCTGACATTTCGTCACAAATTTTACAATGATGTTGTTCAATTACGTAACCTTAGACTAGCTGATTGTTGTTCTGGTAGCTTAACTTACAATGCCTTTGCAATATTCAATGCAAGCACATGGTGAAAAATAAACTAAGTTATTGGGTATAAGCAGGTATCTTTCAGTAAATGGAGCATACGTATATTTCAGGAAATAGTGCATGCTTATATATTGAACAGCAAGGACAGCTACACATGCTGTTTTGTTCGTAAATGCTGAAACATGATTCGACGTGGAAGCACTTTGTTCTTTGGCTTTGAGTGCTACCTTTAAGTCATGTGTCAAAGTAGTAGTAGAAGCATCCCGTGGCGATAAATGACAACTTTGATGAATAGAGGTGTAAAATGTGTGCTTAAAACGGCAAAAAACTGTTTGACAGGCAAACATATGCTTCTGTAGTACTGTACTTGTTACCGTCGCCAATCCATGCATTGCTTGTGCTCTATTGCATTCAATATGAGCTACAACAACGAGCTGTGGTGTCTTTCCCTCCTGGTCGAGCTGGTGTTGCGAAAATGTTTGACCAAGAAAAGTGGACGTTTTTAATTATTTCTGAAATGCATGTAACTATGCTTTTGGCTGTGTGCTGTTTCCGCGGGATTATAAGTACTGGTGCACCAAGGTGCGGGAGATCCTGTGTCCTTAGTGCAGCGCGCATTGTTATTGCGCTCTGCATCCGACCGGCAGTGTACTATCACTGCAGAGGAAGATTACGAAAAGCATGGCCTGTGTGCCTTGCTGCAATGGTGAAACCTTCAATTGTTTGCCTGAAAGGGTCGCACGTTATGCTACCACATGACGGACCAGAAGCGCAATATGACGACGCCTCACAGATTCTGGCTCATACTGAACAAGGTAGTACCGTAGCTAAGGCTAGGCAGCATTCACAACAGCTAGTCTGCCCATTAACTACATGGCTGTAGTGAACGCTAAAATACTTGCAGGGATAACACCCTTTTGGAAGCGTGTTGTCCATGCTACACCCATATTGAAAGGGTGGTGTCTCTGTTACACCCCATATAGAAAGGGTGTTGTTAGCTTTACACCCATAGGCGAGGTGACGTCATATTAACACCCCTTCTCTTGTAGGGTGTTAATTTGCACCCTTTGCTTGAGGTGTAGCAATACACCCAAAAAGGGTGTCACCCATGGGACAAGTCATTTACACCCTTAAGGGTGTTAAAATGTTTAGAGTGCATGAAATTACGAGCAAACATTTCGGTCTAACAGTTAAAATTTCCGCACATATAAGTTTTCCATTCCAGTAACATCAATGCAAGGTAACTTTTTATTTAATATCAGTGATTATTAAGCTTGAAAGCAAATTTGCGGCTCACATCTCCATGTGCTGCATTTATATTCGATATCGAACACGCCGTCGCCCTCATGCCTTCCCCGCCACAACAAAGCCGTTGCGGAGCTCCTGCGGACAGCTTCGCTGTAAAACACCCGGAGTTGCCCAAATTTGCAAAACATTTCTAGCGGATATCGGCTAAACTACAGAGTGAGCTAGCGGTTAGATAACTCACCTGCTTGGACGACATGAAAGACGCACGGCTGTCGCTGCTTTCCAATGCGGTTGAACGCCATGCAAAGCAGGGTCCCGTACTCGGTGTGGCTGTGAGGGATGTATCGGGCGACGCTGTGCGTGCCCTCCGCCCAGAAGCTCTTGAGGGGCCGCTGTTGGAGCGTGCTGTTGAAGCGCCACTCGAACGTCACATTACTCGGGTCTGCCTCGACCTCGCAGTGCACCTCGACCTCCTGGTGCCGTGACGCGGCATACACTACGTGCTGGTTGGCCTTGCACAAGGGGGCGTCTGCGCCGTCGCCAAGCAGAAAAGACAAACAGAAAGTTTCGCGACGTCAAATTAAAGGTCTAACTATTCATTCTTACGGCATAGTTCATAACGCCAGACCAGCGAGAAAAATTGCGGCTAATTAACATTAATGGCGGCAAATCTATGTACTACGAGTGACGCACACAACACACAACTTATCTCCTCGCATTGGTAGTAACACTGAAGAGCGTTGGTAAATTGATTGAAAACCGCAGATTTTACACGGAAGAACGCCTTGGATACTGAATGGTTTAGAGGGGTTTCTACTCAATAGGTTTTAAGCCTAATAATGTGAATCCTAAGGGAATCGGGTATGAAGAGTAAACTTTATAGGAGTACTCTAACGCTCTAAAAACGTGTCTCGTGGCAAGGTGCAGTGCGGCTTAGGAGATGAGGAAGGCTATCATGTCATCTAAAGCGAATGGGCGATCACGCAGTATCCCAAACAAGGCAACACCCCACAATGGTAGCGGAAGGCTGTACAACGACCGCGCTTCCTTAATTCGTCAAAAATGTGCCTTCCGATAGTGCGATTTTCTTGATAGTGTAGGCAAACGTGCATTCGTATTTTGCCCAGTCGAGTGTTGAATTGATTCGGCTTAAGCCAGCACGCACCCTGCGTACGCGCCTGTGACGTCTGGTTCCACGAGATCACCACGTCAGGTTTCAGTGACGTCATCAAACTCGTTTTAAACAAACGAAGTCTGTGCTGGCTTGGTTGCTGCGGCATTTCTATGTTGAGCACGAGGTATTGGGTTCAATCCTGGTGAGTGGGCCGCAGTCAGGTGGGGGCGCAAAGCAAAAGCGTGCGCGTACCGTGAACTAAACGCACGCTGGTTTAGTGAAATTGATTACAAGCTCTCCACGATGGCGTCTCACATATTCCACTGTGAACGTTCCGGACAATAAAACTAACAATTTATTTTTTAACGTCCGCGGAATCTTTGCGAACAGTTTTTAAAATGGTGACACTAATAGGCAACGTGAATAAATATAAGTCATGCTGTCAACAAATTCAGCCTCCATAGCGTAATTACTGGGTCGAAGGCTATCCAATCACGAAATAGAAACGAGACAAAGTTGCTGCTTCAACAATTATTTTGTACTTCATAGCAATTTCCTGTGAAAATGATTCTGTTTTTTTTTTCAAATCGCCTTGCGTACTTATTAGCATCTGTTTATAAGCACAGGATTACACGGCGACTATTACACTAAATAACCTTCTATCCGTTCTCTATCGTCTCCTCTAGCAAAATTTTGTCAGAAATACATTCATCAAGAAAAGAAACAAAACAGAAACAGATGGGTTGGCGTCAAAAATGCGGTCAGCCTGCCTTATGTAGCCACTCTCAATACAGAAGTCATTTTCTAGAAAAGTACCGGAGACAGTGAAGAATTGTAGGAGCTTTACATGTAAGTATAAGTTCGCGGCAGGAGCTACAGTATTGTAGGCTTATATGACCCTGCGGCACACAACCCTTTCTTACCACTTTCTAACAAAACCTGCAATGTTACGCCGGGTAACCAAGTTGAACCTTCGGAGGCTCTCAGAGTACCACCATCTAGAGCAATGAAACAGCACTGAGACGAGGAATAAAGTTACATTCTTGCTAGGCCATTTCAAGAAACGTACTACGCCTGAGCTTTCCATCAAAATCGCCTTTTACGGACCACTGAGTTTTTTGTTTCCTCTTTTTTATTACCACGTCAAGTTCACCGTCATGCTGTTGAAGGCTTAAGAAGAATGTGCGACCTGGAAATGGAGTAGGACGACTTCTCGCTATGCGCTCGCTAGCACAAAGCACGGGAATCCTCGTAAACGAAAGTCGTAGCGCCAGCACATCGTTGTGGGAAATTTTTACGTTTAGTTCCCTCAACCTCTTTATGCGGGCCAGACTCTTGTGTTACAATGCAAAGGGAACAAAGCACATCAGCAACAAACGTACGCAAACCGGCACCTCAGCTTTGATTGATGGCCTGAACTCCGGAAGGAAGTTTCAAAACGTACGCTTCAGACATTTGAAAGGAAGCGCAATGCTGCCATGGAAGTGCTTCTTCACGACGAAGGGAGTTTCTCAGTTTCTCTCACGCTTACTTCCCGTCTGTGCTCAGCCAACTGCAACGAGCCGAGAATGATCATTCAAAGTTGTGTACAGCACAACCAAAGAAAGAAATGAAATGTCAAGGCCGTCTAGCGCTAGCAGAAAAGCCTGGACAACTTCAACTGTAAAGGATATTATATATGTACAAAAACAATTAGCATTTTGTGGTGCGTCTATTTTGGTTTATTTTGTATTAATCACTCGATCTAAGTTAGTGTCTCGCATTTGCTAGCAGAAACTGCAGAACTTGTCGTTGTGTCGCTTTTTAATATTTTCCATCTTTGAAAACATTTGCAAAAGGTTCTGTATTACCGAAATGTTGGTACATGAACTCATATAAACATCATTTGTTGATTGAAGAATTTATTGAACAAGGGCTGCAAAACTGAGCCTGTTGGTGCATTTGCCGGAGAGCTAAACGGCGGGAGAGGGACACGGCTGCGCGCACTCGTTGATCGATACGTGGACCGTTTGGCGTCACAGCGAAAGAATTGTAACTATTTCCCCGTCGTATATTAGTTTTCGGTATTTTAAATAAAAACTGCTTGTGATCGTGTAGCGTGCCTTCATAGAAGTTTCAAAACAATTTGTTGCTTGTGGAGACGATGTCACCTCAATGACTGCTAACATTTCAACTCTCCACCGAATATATCATTCGCTCCTGCACTTGCACAAGCCATAGGTATACCTAATGTTGCCTACTTGTATACTTTTCAGAATGCGCACTCTTAGAGTAGCATACAACGCGCCTATATCTGTGCAGTCACTTTCAACACTTGCCAACTTTTTTTTTCGTAAACTTTGACTGCGTTTCCGGAAGCGTAGTTTTGCATGCAAGCCTTCAACAACCACCAATATTTAATTTCAGCGGCTTCATCAAGTGATTGGTAGAACTGGAGTACCTTGTCTCGTTTCAAATTCTCCTACACAGCTGTTCATATGTAAATTCAGTAGAATGGCGCAATGTGCGATTTCTGCAAACGTGGTTTTGCGAAACGTCATGTGAAAAATAACACAGACATGACAAAGTATCCCTGATGCAAGCATAAAGCATTGGACTCTGTTCACAAGAAATATGGCCTGCACACGGAGCAAACGACATCTCCTTACTATTAAAAATACGCAATTATACAAGAGCTAATTAATGGTGCTCTGGTTTCAAAAAACAAATCTACCCACGAAAAGCTTGATCGCGGACGGCTCCTGGGCCTGTATTCATAAAAAAACTATTACTTCATAATTGTGCGTAAGAGAAAGAGTTTCAGCCGATTCCGAATATAACATGTGACCGGACAATGGTACAGAGCACTAATGAAAAAAAAGAAATGGTTATTGATTGGGTCCCTGATTATGTTACAATCACCGGAAGGCCATTAACCTGGCGCGGTGGCTTAGCGGCTATGGTGTTGCGCTGTTAAGTACGAGAGGGCAGGATTGAATCCTAGCCGGGAGGACCGCATTTCGATGGGGATGAAATGCGAAAAGGCCCGTGTTCCGTGCATTGGGGGCAGGTTAAAGATCCCTTGGTGGTCACAATTATTCCGGGGTCCCGAACAACGACATACCTCATAATCAAATGGTCATTTTAGCAAGTAAAACCGATGGCTAACCAGCAAAGCTGAAATGTGCGGTCCTGGTGTTTATTACTAGGTTAATTTAGACGGTTCACTAAACGACAGCTTGGTTGGCCACCGGATCCTCGGTACACAATCGCTGCTTGCGCTCAGCTGCACGAGTCTCTTCTCGTGTCCGGGCCGCAACATCGGCACGGCGTACACGAGCGCGTTCCCGGTTCTGCTCGCGGCGTTGCTGATGTAAAGCTGCCTGCTCCTAAGGAGTACGTATGACGCGCGGCCTGCACATTTCGGAGCTGGAAAGAAACTGCTGCGTGCGCCCTCTGCTGCGACGGAGAGCAACGATCACACTACTGGCGCAGCTAATCAAACACCACCTAGATAGCACAAGGCTTTTTCACTCAGACCTATGACATTATTTTACCCCTCCCGAGTGCCATAGAATTTAATGGGGATGTTCCCGGGTAGAGAACAGCCCTTTCCACGTGACCGCTTTTATTACTCCATCCATGTGAGGGAAATTACGGGCTAGGTCGCGTGACGTCATGGGTCGGAGTAAACAGGCCTTGTGCTATTAAGTGGTGTTGACTGATCGCGTGCCTCTCTTTCTATTTTTTGTTTCTTCGTGCATGCGCATGGGGTTGCGCCGGAGGAGGTTTCGGCGTACAGACGATCGACAGACAGACGGACGGAACGACAAATTGGCTAGCCGATGACCACGCATTAACGGCCGATTGACGATGATGGTAGCGACCACGCATTGCTATCATCGTCACAGGTAAAGGCGTCAGAAACTGCTTGGAAAGCGTCCATATAATTTTTGATGGTAACGTGAGTGATAGAAAGAACTAATACCTCAGTCTATTGCCTTCACTCAGCCTGAGAGGACAGATTTTCCCCCGATGCGATATTCCATTCTCCTCGTTTTCTTTGTGTTGTTTTTTCCCTTACCCCTCCTCCCACTGCAGAGTGGCCTACTTAAGCTTTACTCTGAATAGCCTGTCTGATTATTACCTCTTCTTTTCATTATCAGTCTTCTCCCTACACGTTTCTCGTTTTCATCGCCGTGGCCGGCGAAACGGCTGCCAATAAGATACAAGCAAGACATTTTGGCGCGGCAGCTTACCTTGCCCTCGCGCAGGCTACTCGCGAAAAAGCACATATTGCCTCGCAGCTTAAAGCCAATAGCGGCCTTAGCTCTCAGGAAAATTTGCTTTTTAAATCCTTGTGACGTAAATCTGGAGTTTTACGCGCCAAAACTACGATTTGATTATGAGGCACTCCGGATTCATTTTGACCGCCAGGGGATTTTTAACGCGCCCCCACAGCCCGAGACTCGGACGTTTTTGGATTTCGCCTCCACCCAAACGCGGCCGCCGCGAATGGGATTTCATCCCACGATCTTGCGCTTCGCCGCGCAACACCTTAGCCGCCAAGCCGCTGCGGCGGTCACGTTGTGTCTTTTCGCTTGAAACTGTATGCTTGAAAAAAAAGGCAGGAAAGTGCGTTTGTTGGTGGTGAGAGGAGGGGGGGGGGGGGCAAGAGGCGTTGCTTACTCAAGACACTGAACCCTAGTTAAAACATAGACAGCCCACATTTTGAAACCGCGTTGCTGCACCGCAAGACAAGCGGAGTGAACCATTTTTGCGTGTTGGATTCCATGTTCTACTTCAACGGCCACATTTGTTGGGGCGGAAAGCAAACAAAATCAATTTTGTACGGCCTCCCGGATTTTAAACAGTATCATCCTTATGTCGAACACACGCAGCGTGATCACCTATAAAACGACGGGCAACGGTGAGATGGGCAATGGCATGCGCCAGCGCACATTACACACTTCAGTGCTTGCGTAGTCTGCTATGCTGGTCCCTTCAGAGTGCACTCGTCCCTCCCTTTATAACCCGTGCGGCCCCTCTATTCACGTATAATAACAGGGGCCCTATAACGTAAACCTGTTATTGTCTATTTTTATTTTATCAGATTCACCAATGTACCTGATATTTATCATAACAGAAGGTTGATGCAATGCTGGAGAAAGCTCTTACAGCTTCTAATTTTGATGATTATAATGATACCCATGCACTCGCACAAAAAGTATAATAAATGCTAAATAAATAATTGTACGTTTAACGTCCAGCTGCATGATCCGAAACATGCAAAGGGAAATTTACTCCACGAAATTGAGATTGTAAATTAATCTACAACAATTTGTAAGGGAATTCTTTGCTGCTCTATTTGTGCCGGAAGCACGGCACAATACTGAACATCTTGGTAGAGGTGTAACAGCAATCATGGGGTTAGGAACAGGCACTCTAACAGAGCATACAAAATACTACAAGACATCTTGAGTACTTCGTGATTCCTCCGTATGAGAGAAATAGGCTAAAGCTGCAGAAAAAAAATGTATACCTAGCTTTAGAAAGAGATGTCACAATGTAACAATGCGTGGAAACAAATGATTGCAGGCGGACATGTAACGGCCACCTCACGCCAACGAGCAAGGACAGCTGGCCTTACGCAAGAAATAACCGTAATGGGGCCGTCACGAAACATTAAGCAAGATACCTTGAGGTGCTGCGACAGTAAACCCTTTCAACCTTGTTATCGGAAAACGAGCAATAAACCCTGTGCCTCTTATCATCGCCAGTTTACGGGACCGGATCTCTCCGCCTCTCCCGTGGCGTTTTGCCATTCTTTCCCTTGTCGATAATCGGAAACTAGCAGGCTTTCTGCCGTTGTCCTTTTTTTCCCCCGTTTCACATTCCTGCCCTGTAGGACGGGATAGACATTCGTCCTGAAAGCGCATTGCGCAAGTCACCCTCTCTCACGAACTAATGTACCTGCCAAGTACTGCATATGTCCACTTATTACGACGTAAATCATTCGAAGCCACCGAACGATTTCTTCGATTGCTACTTGTGCTGCTTAACAGCGACACGAAAACTCCGCGAAAGGGTATAAAGCCTTTCCGGTAGGCTTTTCCTTGAGCAAACAGCTAGACGCGAGTGTGGACGCAAAGAGATAAATTAAGCTGTGGCACTTTGGCCTTTGAGGCGTTCTCATGATTCAATAAAATAAAATTGAATTTTTTGCAAAACATGGATGCCAACTCAACTGTTGCGCGGCATAACATATAGAAGCAAACATCTATAAGTTCCCAATAGAGCCATATCACGAGCAGTAACGCTACGCCACCGCTGCGGCAGCACCATGCAGTGTATCGGGGCCCCAGTAGTCCCTGTAGCGGCCGTTCTCTCTTTTTTTTCGTAGCCTTCGTACGGGCATTTCAGCTATACATCGGGCGATTTTTATCGTGTGGATCGACCTATATTCATACTTGAGTACGACTATGTTTACGCGTTGCGCACTTGGATGGTTTAACAGTAGCAGAACGCATAAATGTATCTGGTTTTATATCTTTCCAGCCGATAAACACGAGCTGAGACAATGTATACGGAATGTCAGCAGGGCAGCGGGAACGTCTCCAGACACACCGATATACCCCCGCCCGACTACTTCGTCTCCCTCGTGACGCCGACCGGTTCTCGGGGAGAAGAGGTCCCATGCTCCGGGGAAGTTTCTGGCGAACGACTGTGGGAGCAGGAGGACACCTAGCGCAGCGGAAGCGGCCAGATCGACAGAACACCAAGCGACGACGGACGCCGGAAGCCGCCGCTTTTACCGCGGCTAAATTCGTAAACATCTTCGTTCTCTGCTTCCTTTAGGCTCATCAAGATTGCAGGAAGCCCGCGCGTTTATCTTCGGAAGATCCAATAAAGCATTTGGTTTGCTTTTTTTTCCTACCACTATATGGCTTTGACAGGTTTGCGCATGTGCGATGGTGTGCCTCTGATATAGTTAGTATCCAAGTACGTCTTCAAAAAAATAAATTCAGTTTTGCTGGTTTGTTTTACATGCAAGAACCTGAATATGATTTTCAGGCACTAGGTAGTGAGGGACTCCGAATGATTTTGACCACCCCGGGTTCATTACCATGCACCCAAACTACGGTAAACGGGCGTTTTTTTGCCATTCGCCCCCATGGGAATGCGGCCCGCGACACCTGGGTTTCACCCCGCGACCTCTTGCTTAGCAACTCCATGCCGAATCCAATACGCTACTAGCGCAGGTGAGCTACCTGTGCGCTCTCGGAAGCTAGGCAGTGCCCGTATGTAGACCCTAAGTAAGGGCTAGACCTGGTAGGACCTCCTCGCAGCTTCACGTATACAAAGCTCGCATCGCTTAAAGCTCGTCCGCTCTTTGCGTGCCGTGTACGTGCGCACACTTGCAGCAACCTGCGCATTCATTCCGATAATTTATAAAGGTTTAGCGCTTACCGCTGCTCTTTCTTCACCCGGACTCGTTGTAGTGGCGCATAAATGTTCACACTAGAACATTTTTTTTTTTTTTTATCTGAAAGCGTGGCCGCGTTTCGGATTTTCTCGCGGAGCGATTCGAACGGCAACCGCGGCTAACGAAGGCGCCTAGCGGGCGCCGGTGCGATCAGAGGATTACTGACGTAATGGCGGCGCTTAACTGAGGAAAAACTGACCCATGCGCGTGAACGCTGTGTATATCGGTGTATTAAACTATGCACGGAAATATCTTGGAGTCTTCATTACCGCCATTTATTTTTGCCCAAAGTTGTACTTCTACGTAACGGAGTAGGAAAAAAGGTAAAAAAAAAAATACTATACTGACCTATACACAGCTTCATTGGGCGCCGTGCATATTATCACTTGATGCTGTAGAACTTGAAATGAAAAGCCCGCTCAGCTTTATTGTGGACGCCATCTAGACGAAGGGCGGCGTAACTGGTCTATCACTGACCTGAAGTGCATTGCGCAAGTAGCGCGACCCGAGTGAGTTGGAATATGCTCATGATATGATCATGAGATCATATCATGAGACACCAGATAGCGATACACCAGATAGATCAGAGATCATCCAGAGATCATATCATGAGACACAGATCATGAGACACCAGATAGCGTGTCACATAGTTATGACTTCGCTTGTGACACAGTGACGACCATTGTCGCCGCTGCACTTGCGTCACTGCGAGGCTGCCACCGTGTGACAATACACTTGAGTGTTTTTCGTAGACGACACGATTGGGTCTGTATTACTAATAGTTACCGTCGTGTGCTAACCCAATTCTTTCGCTTCATTAGAACACAGTTCACAAAGTTGCTGATCGCACATGTTCCGCCTTGAGAAATGGATTGCATCAAATGCGGGACACTGTTCTCGAAAATAGATACTACGTCCAGTACGTTAAGGAAGTTTGTGGAATTCTTAATTATTTCACCCGAGCACATATTTCAACTTACACGTTTAAGCAGTCGAGCTCAATAATTTTGCATTTCCTTTGAAGGATTTCAAGCACGTTCTACTAAATCTAAAGTGTTCATGTTGGAATAAGAACCAAGCACTGCCAAAAGCATGAGTTCAGAATATATCTCTTCAGTGGGCGAACGTCCGTCGAGGAAAACAAGCTATGCTCAAAGCGCCAGTGAACGATGGTACTGGCCATAGAACTTAACGCACGCATCAAGTACGTGCACTATTTGTGCGTGTACCACTGCACACTTCTCACTTGTCGCTTGCTTGCGCGTACAATAGAAAATCCTCAGTGCGATTCTCGTAGCACTGGCACTCGTAGTATAGAGGATAATTTCCTAATAGAATTAGCAATAAAAATGCAGAAATCCTTAATACAGAATACTGTGCGAAGAGATAATTGAATGGCTGCAATAGTCCAATACAAAACGGGCACAGGCAGAAATTGAAACAATGCACACATGGGAATATAATGTAGCAAAGTGTAAAGTTTGCCTGGTTGGTTAAAGTTTAGTAACGAATACGCTCAGATTTACGAAAGGAATAAAGTGACATCCACTGAGTGGTCGCAAGAAGCTACAATATAAACCGATACGGATTTCTGAGATGAGAAGCATTTAACTAGGCGAAAAACGTTCTTGCTGGTCCGAGATAAAAGCCGTGACTAAAGCATTTTCGGGTTGATTGCGTCGCCATTCGAGTTAACCAGGAAGCGCAAGATCGCAGGAAGAGGTTGAATTAGTCGGCAACTCAAAGCACATTGTCGCTGAATAAGGCAAGGGAATTCTGCGGGAGTCTGTGTTTGTAACTTCTTGCTACAGTTAGCTGGATAACAATTTATCCCTTTCATAATCCTTCATTTGTATACAGGAGGCTTTGGTGAACCCAGCTGCCATGTTCGAATTCGGCTTCATTAAGAATACAGTACTTTTTTCTAGTCGGCAGATTCTGCCAAAGTAAACACCAACTTCGCACATATTCTCAGAATGCTCGACGTTCAGCTGCTTGGTGATGTTTAGTATGAAATAAAAGCAATTAAGCTTCAAATATGTAAAACAGTATGCGACCAGGTACCGTAGCTCACTACGCTTAAACATTTATAGTTTCCAAGTTGTCACTTGTTCCTAGCTATTGCAATTTCAGAGAAATGTTAACTCTACTTATAAAGAGATGTTCATGCTTATATGACTGCTACGTGAGTTTACACTCTCGAGCACAAATAGCAAGGAAAGTGCATTGAGTGAGTTTTTCTCGTTCCCTAGGAATATGCTTTCAAATTACACGCACGAATCTGTAGCCATGAAGCCTCTTTCCCCTGTGAAGTGTTTGTAATATAAAGCATAGTGACGTTTAAATATAGAGCGCCAAACCTGTGAATAACTTAACATTTTACTAGGCCAACTATGCCCTCAAAAGCAAGTTACAGTGAAAGCCCAACGATTGCGGCGAATACAGTCGGCGATCGTCGAAATCTGATCTGCCGGCGAGAGACGTCGGCTTTTATACATGAGTCATTGAAGTTTCCAGAGTAATCGCTGGTGTTCGCGTGTGTTCCAGAAATACCGCACAATCCGCGTCCCGTACACAATCTGATTACGCAATCTTCAGTGAGAACAGACAACGCATAGAAAGATCGATAACATACCAATCACGCATGCTCGTCTTGCGCCGAGGTATAAGCTTTATTTGTTAGTGGGTGAAATGCAGTCCCCGAGAAAAGATAAATAATACACGTGTCAGTATGTTTCTTCGTCTCAGGTACCTAACAATAGTGTTGAAGACCAAGAAACCAAGCATTTAGCCATGGCCCTTTTTATTCATCATTCTGTAGCAGCAAGCAGAGGGTCACTCTAATTCTAGAAGCTTGCGTACCGTCAGTACTAATAATAATGATCCTAAAAACCACGGGAGCTATATGCCATATGAATGAGCTAAGAATGGCACGCGCATATTGGAAGTGCAAGAACGACTCGAACAACAAGGGAAGCTAAAGCTACAGATAGAATAGTGTGTAAATAACAAATTCTGACCTTGTTAACTGACAATATATTTAGAAGAAATAAAATGAGGTCCAATGAATCATTTTGATGGAAATGAATTTGAAGGTATCCTAACACTGATCGACGCTGCTCTAGTTCATTGCCTTCGCTACCCGGTATGGCTGTGGCGTTTGCAGCGTATCGGTTTCGAGGGCCACAGAAATCATTATGCTAAGAAAACAAGTATCAAAAGAGGATCATGACATGAAGTGCATTGAGTGCATGAAGTGCATCACTCTAGCAACCGGCTCTTGATGCCCTTTAAATTTCACGTGGTAACGAGCACTCATGAATATAATAAAATCATCCTCATCATCGTCATCATCTTCTCCTTCATCATCATCAGCAGCACATCATCATCATCATCATCATCATCATCATCATCATCATCATCATCATCATCAGTATTATTATTATTATTATTATTATTATTATTATTATTATTATTATTATTATTATTATTATTATTATTATTATTATTATCATTATTATTATTATTATTATTATTATTATTATTATTATTATTATTATTATTATTATTATTATTATTATTATTATTATTATTATTATATTCATCAGTAGTAGTAGTAGAAGTAGGAACAGTAGTAGTGGTAGACAAGCACTCACGCTGAACGCGCAGCTGGAGCGTCTCGCCCTGCGTTCGACCTTCGGCATTCGCAGCGCTGCAGGAGTAGAGGCCCGAGTGATGGGTCTGCACTCGCTGGATGACCAGGAAGTTCTTGGAGACGAGCACGTTCTCCGAGGCCTGCAACTCTTGCGCGTTGAACTGCCAGGCCACTTCTTCCACCGGAGGATTGGCATCCACGCGACACTCCAGGTACACGTCGTTGTTCTCCTGGATGTTGTCCAGGCTTAGCTTGGTGCCCAGCTGGAGCGAGATCTTCGGTTTGTCTGCAACGGTGGGGGAGAGAAGAGGCACACGTTCAGCATGCAGACCCACTGAGAGAGCATTCCTTAGGCTAAACGAAATTGTAGCGCCACACATAGGATGGCTAAAGACTGGCTAGACAATGGAAAAAAAAATGAAAATGCCTGAGAACCCCAAAATAATGAAGCTTATTACAAAACCAGAAAAGAAAACGTCTTCCCACGAATAGTCGTAGTAGTCAACGTTATTGCAATGAATGAATAAAAACCAACAACAAAGGCCTAGTTCATTTTCTCTCTTCAAATGTTTGCCTATAGTAGTTTCAAATTTATTCGCACCTTCGTCATCAATCCCATCATAATCGTCAGGCCGATGACATCCATAAAAAATGTCCTTTCCTAATCTTTTGTTGGCTCACTGGCAAAAGTTCTTCGTTTCCATACAGCTGCTATATAGTGTAAAACCTTTAAGTAAATGTCCATGCCAGAATACACGCTCCTTATCCGTGCTAAAGACTTCAACCTCTTCGCTTAGGTCAAAATTTCCAGACCATAGGAAAATGAACGAACCGATTCGTTGTCATTGGCGTTGAAGTACAATTACTATCTTTTTATCTTAATATTTTTTTGCGGACTAGTTGGTTCATAGTTTAATTATTAACGTGCGCACAAGATGCACAAAAAAAGAAAAGGGTCGGCAATGTTCTGTCCTATTTTTTAATGTGCATCTTGCGCAGCACGATAATAAATATATTTTTCGAATAATATTCGTTTTTCAGTGACGGACGCCAGTTTGACACTGACAGGAGACTGGTAAGGCAACATTTGGTTGCCATCGGCCACAATGACTCACCGCCATTACAACGACATAATGTAGTTCCTGTTTCCTAGTCAGGTTTTCGTCTATCATTCGACTGCACGTAGTGGGGGGAGGGGGGGGGGGGGCTGTATGTTCCACTTTGGTTTTTGAAGTAGCTAAGCACCTAATGTACATCACCCTTCAATATTTGAAATGCAGCCAATTAATAAAATTTTCTTTGCAACTTACCCAATCATTCTGATAGCCCACTATATATATATACACATTTCTAGGTCTCAATACATCCGCAAACGCCGGTAGTTTTTGTTAATCCTGACTGCAACATTCCCAACCACTGATGTGCCTTTTCGTTTATTACATACGTAGAGTTATTAGGAACCTTTTCTTCCGATTTCGAGATAGCGAAGTTTGTTTTCATTTTATGTTTACGTTGCTCATACTGGACATGTATTGACAAGGCGGAATATAACAGCTGCACCAAACTTGCTAAGTTTCACTGTCTTTCGTTACTGTTATGGCAACCTTTACAAAGGTTTTTATAGCAATAGTTCATAAAAATTGAAGACATCTTCAAGGCTGGCCAACGCCATGTAATTATAATAGTTTCATGAGATGGGGCCCTATAACGTAAAACTATTCCTATATGTTTTTATTCCAATCCCCTAACGGTAAGTTTACGTAACTACCTATGGAAGCGTGCGGCGGTGACTAGAAGCGCTTCCTTAACAGCCCAATCACTCCTTTCGTTTATAGGAGGTAACTTTTGCTTACTTTCAAAACGTACATTGCCTACATTGATCGGTTTTTCTTAGCTAATTGGCTGACAAGAGGCAAGGAGCACGCCCAAATGGAGAGGGTTTCGATGGGGCTGAGCCAACGCATTGAATATACATAACCGGAGGAAGAGGGCGGTGCCTGCGTCTGCGAGTGGTCCGCTTCCCCTCCTTCAGGTTGCGGTGACTGGTCGAAAATCGAGGAGGCGTACAACAGAAGGTTAAAAATGCTGCCAGAACGGATCTTCCACAAACACGGGAAGGCATAGCGACGTCGCATGCATGCCGAAAGGGCTCGATAACGTCATACTGCCATGCAAACATTTCTATTTTAAGCCAATAAATTCTTGCTCCAGGGCAGCTCCGAATCGACAGTGCCATGGCGATCAGTCACCATCTTCTATTTAGCCATCTTTTATTCCTTTCGGAACGGGGCAGTCGCCGGCTACTTAGAAAAAAAAAACTGTTTTGTTCACGTTGACATTTTTAATTTTATTCACGTCACGCTGACGCATTGAGTTCTCGCGGTTTTGTGAAGTCGCGTGAGAGACAGCTGAAGTGGATGTAACCGGAAACGTTTTGACCAATAGCAGATGGCTAATAGCAAAAAAGCGTAGAATCAAAAATAATTTCTTTTCTTTTGTTTGGTCGAATCACACACGCACAGTGCGTGAACGTCATATCAGATGGGAAACTGTCGTGGTTTTCGTGACGCCACGCGACAGACACGCGAAAATGTTGACCAAAAAGTTTTTGACCAATGATGCAGAGCTGATTGCAGAAGTGTAAAAGTAAAGTTTGGAATAACTTTACGTTATAGCACGTATGATTAGGCGTATGAAATGAAATAGTTGAAAAGAGCAGTACACATATAATTTCATTTTGTAAAGCTAAACCGAAAGCGGGATCCTCAATGGTATATGCGTCACCTTACAAGCTACAGGAAAAAACAAGATTTTTAGCTGATTTTTCACAATGAGCATGTTAGCAAAACTTATGTCGGCACAGAAGTATTCAGTTAGCGTCCATATACTCTGTGCAACATGAGCAGTGTTCGATCATGAGGCATTGTGATCATCTGCAAGCGATATGCAAGTCTTACTTAGTGAACGCAAAACATTTGTTTTCAACGGGCGAATGGTTCACGTGCGTGCTTGTTTTCCCTATATTATAAAGTTAGGATTCGCGTACTCTGGGAGCTGCGACTCACACTGGATATCCATGGTCCACGTGTCCTCCTCCACGCTCTCCGTCATGGCCGGGTTCTTGGCGCGGCAGGCGAGGCTGGAGCCATGATCGTCTCTCGAAGGGGTAAAAGACACCACGCTCGTGGTCATATTGCCGTCCGTCGACAGGTAGACGAATGTGTGATTGAGCTCACTCAGACCCTTCCACCAGGTGACCACAGGCGGGGGCCTAGAGCCCCACACTTCACAGGCAATCTCGGCTGGCAGGCCTGCCGAGATTGGGATCTCGGTGCGCCTGATCTTCACCGATGTGGGACGCACTGCGTAGTGAGAAATTTCAACAGAGCAGTGATGAAGCGTCACGACGTGCCGCTTGTACATACGTCGACAATGAAAAAACTAATATGCCAATGGGAATTTCGGTGTCGGCTATCGCTTGGCCAAGCAAGAGACGCCGGCTTTTTCGCTAAATGGGGCCATTTCATCGTTTTGCCCCAAAAGTACGCGAAATAGAGTCCCTTTAGTGAAATGGGTCGTAGAAAAATGGCAAAAACGTACTGGTGTTTTGGGACGTGCGCAGAACGCTTCTTCACAATGAGCCAGTCATCACAATATTACCTCATGCAAATTCCAGAACGTCAATATGTTTGGTTACATTGGCGAATAACCTACTTTACGAGGTTGTAGGCATCATCGTGTTCTTTTTCGCACATTAGTTTAAGCAATAGTCACTTTGCTGTTTCGAACCCGTGGGGCTACGGATAATAATAAAGCCGCATTTACGCACTAAGTAGCATTCGCTACTTAGTGCGAATGCTACAACTACAGCTACAGCTACAGCTACGACTGCTGTAGAATCGTACACCAGTCGACCAGCACTTACTGGTGCGGAGATTAAATTGCTGCCCTAGCGAAGGTTCTTTCGGAGTAGCAGAGGCCCATCTTGAAGACCATGCTTTTGTTTATTGTGAGCATCGGGAGGCATTGCAAAAATGCGTATAGCCGAAAATGCGTCGTGGTCTCACTGCGTCTTTAAGCATTCTCGTTTGCATCTCAGTAATCAGTCAACTTTTTTTCTGCAGGAGCTTTCTGGTTTGTGCTACTTTTATTGTGCGAGAGAAAAAATGTCCAGCACAATTCAAAGTCAGCACTCATGCTGCGTCTTTGGCTACCAGATCACACGGAGCAAGACTTCTATCTCATGCGCTTTCCGGCCGTTTTAAAGCAGACGACACAGTGGTGGCACAGCACTTCCTGGCGTCACACACTACATGTCAATGGTAGCGATCCCTGTCAGTGGGAGGTGCTTAGATGCAGTAATTTCAAACTGAAATTTGAAGTTAATCTGGGCGCTCAAAGGCCAGTTTTTTTTTCTTATTTTATGTGTAACCATAATGACCCCTCTACTTCTATGCAATTAAAATGATAAACTGCTAAATGGCGTTTGAAAAGCTGGACATTGTGTCTGGTTGGTAAGCTCATAAGGCCCCATGTTGGTGTACATGGCAACGCTTATCTACTCTAAGGACTCAAAGCAATAAAACCATATATTTAAGAGTTAGCTTACTTTACATTTCTGCTACTTGGAAATGTGCGCCGTTATGCCACTGAGTGCATCAGCCTATAGAAATAAAGGAAAAATGACGACCTGTTGAGCGCATGCGTAACGAACATAATATCTTAGGGCACCTAAGCAGCCTTATGAGTTTGAATTCGAAAGCATTAATGCCCGGTGGAACGTTCTTGTGCCGTCCTACGTGTTATGAACTCCTGCTGGGCAAACGAGCGTGTTGAAACACTTGGCCAATGCCTCCTAGATAGCACAAAGCCGGTGTACTTGTATCCATGATGTCATGCTACCTCGCCTGACTGGCTTGGTGCGTTTCGATTTGGCTTTACCGAGGCACACTGAGAACGTGGGCGACAGCTTGCACGGCAAAGGAATGCGGGGATAACACAGGCGACCGAAAGCGAGAGCGAGGGTTGCGTGGCGACGTGGCGATGCCCTCTTCCCTCCCAGAACCCCTGGCGCGCTAGCGCAGCAGCAGATGTTTCCCCTCGCCCGGTCTGCGCCGTCGCAGCCAATGGGAATTTAGGTGTCGGCTTTCACTTGTCCAGACGACGGATGCCGGCTTTTTCGCTCAATGGGCCATTTGATTGCTTCGCAACAAAAGTACGCAAAATAGAGTGTCCAAATTGTAATAATGCATGGAGATGTATTACAAAACAAGTCTCAATATCGATTACTTGATGGCATGTTTCGGCCCTGTTTACGCGAGCGAACTGCGAATTCGCCATCGACATTATGGACCAACGTGAACGCTTGTTTGCGCCATCGCAGTTAAGTAGGGAAGAAAATGTCATGTGCCACAGCACGTCAAAGCACGATCATTTTGAAACATGCACGTTTGTAACCTGTATCTGCAACCAGCTTCCATAGCAAGGTATCACGCCACAAGGGAAGGTAGCGTGTCGCTTGAAGTGCACGCAATGGGTTACTTTTTTGATCGCTGGAGCTTCTTTCCAACCCTTTACTTCTCAATACAAATGGGTACAAATTTTCTTTATCTGCATAAAAAATACAATAAATTGCTTTTGTTTCAGGGCAAGGAATAGCAGACGCCTTTTCTCAAACGAAAATGCATTATGCTCTCCGCACAAAAATCTTCGCGTACAAAAGAGTTATTCTACTTAGAAATACGAATGCATGCTCTACAAAATAGCTTTGCCAAAAGCGAATTGCTTTCAGCTAAATGTGCTGAATCTATATGATAAAATTTTCCTTGCAAGCTGTAGCACTCAAGAAGCTATTAGAAAGTTTGTTGCATATTTTACAGAAAAACCCAAGCATTCACGTGCAGCAGAACTTAGGAGCACGCAATCTTCGACAAAAACCGGACGGCATGCAAGAGAGTTGCAAATTGCATCCACCACAATATCAAGAGACAATCAAAGCTATCCTGTCACAAGGGCTCACTTTCATTAATTATATTCGTACAATCTCCGTGCAATATTGCGTGCACGCCTAGCTGGTTTTCCAAGAGAAGTATTCACAAAACATTTCGTCAGAGACATTTCTCCTTATGAAATTGACTGCATTTATTACTTCATTGCAGGTTAAAAAATGCGTGCGTGGTGGTCGATATATTGAGCGCAAGGTCTTCCAGCAAAACAAATCAATACAGCTCCTATCAATTAAAGATGAACTAAATGTCACATTATACGAAATTGAAGGCCGGATATTGTTTATTCCGTCACGACATGCGTGCACGCGGATAAGAAATTATCATTATTGCGATCTGCGCTGTATCTGCAATCATTTCTTTGCCGTCGCAATCGTTTCTGCATAGTAGGGCCATCACAAACCTCCCGCACCTCCCTCCCCTCTTCTATGCATTTAAACTGAATGCGCTCCGCACAAGTTTATTTCTACATTATGCAATGTGTCATCTCGTGCACGTTGCTATATCATGCAGAGATGGCCTAAGCCACTAGGATGGTCCGGAAACAATGCTTCGCTTTAAAAGTCATTATAGAGCTTGTTATGGCCATGCCACAGAGCCTTGGCCGAACACTCCACCGCTGTCTACTTCAGTCATATTGTTACGGCGCAACCAAGAGTGGCGCCGGTGAGAAAAATACAATTTTATGTGTGCAGGTGGAACCGGCCTCTACAGCCATCTTGTTTATGCATCGTTGTACCTCTTGTAAACATTGTAAGGACACCCTTATATGTGACTTCTGCAACGCAACAATATTATCTATGGAGATAAATCGACCTCTTTCAGACATCATTGCTGAAGTCGTGTTGACAGAACCATACAAAGTCGAAAGACATAGAATATGTACTCCGTTCTCAGGGCGATTATGTTAGCACGCATACCAACACGCTTGGCATTTTCCTTTCGAAATCTTTTTTTTTTAAATCTTCACGGTTGAAAAAAGAAACGAACACCTACAGAGAATAATAGGGCACAAACAAGACTTTCATAAAGGGGCTGACTCGGCATCCTCGTATCTGTTACTTGGTCCTGAGTTACCTATGCCTTGCATTTTACACACGTACACTAGTTATCTTTTCATAATGTCTTTTTGCAGTTTTACTTATTACGCCTAGACATTAAAAAAAACGAAAATCTTTCCCAACAGCCAACAATACTGAAAACCAGTTGTGCGTTTTGCCGGAGGTTGCTCTGTGCTCACCAGCCCACCATGCGAATCTGTACTGCGCTGCATTCTGAAACAAGTATCCGTACCCTCGAGGCAAACCTTATAATACGCACCAGGCACGTACCCAGGGAGGGGGGGGGGGGCTGCAGGAGGGCCCGTCCCCCCCCCCACCAAAATATCCCCGCCTTCTTCCCATCCACGCCACCACTCCTCACAACGAATCCTAAAGTGCCACCAAATCAATCTTGAGACTTGACAGTCATTCGGCAGCCAACACTTTGCTGCCTTTTTCACTCCTTTTGGATGGCGGTAAATATCGGAACCTCCTGGTGTGCGAAGGCAGTTATCCCATTGATTCGGCGCCCGCACGAATAACTCGAGATGCGTTCAGTTGTAACCATCTAGTAACGCTCACGTGCATTGCTGTTCCTTCGTTAGTTCAACCTTCTTTGTTTAGACTGATCCATTAAAAATTACATTAAGGGGTTTTACGTGCCAAAACCACTTTCTGATTATGAGGCACGCCGTAGCGGAGGACTTCGGAAATTTCGACCACTTGAGGTTATTTAACGTGTTCCTAAATCTAAGTACACGAGTGGTTTCGCATTTCTCCCCTATCGAAATGCGGCCGCCGTGGCCGGGATTCGATCCCGCGACCTCGGGCTCAGCAGCCTAACCATAGCCACTGAGCAACCACGGCGGGTAGACTGACCCAGGCACCAGGAAAAGGATTCAGTGCGTAGTCAGCTGGTTTGTATGCTCGTGGAACGAGTTGCGGCTGGAGAAAATGCCAGTTGCGTTTAATTTTTTTATTTGCTTCCTTATTTCCTCGAGTGACGGATGGCCGTGACGCTGGTAGATCCTCGGAACCATACATACGCGATATGGGTTAGATAAGGCGGAAAAAGAAATAATGCGAAACAGCGTCCATGATAAAACCCTGCAATAACCGTTAAACCCATAAGCAATATGTCTGTCACCTTGAGGTTGTCTGGTTTTTCCCTATTTGTACAGTGCTCCTCTTGCAAAATTGGCAACTGAAAACAAGAGGCGCAAGGAGTTGTGAAATTAAGTGATCTACAAAGGGGGAGAACCAAGACAACAGCCAAATAGGAAGGAAAAGTGAAAATTAACACATTTCATTGGCTGTTTGCGAAAATATTTATGGATCAACATCATTTTATTCAGAAAGGAAGTAGAGAAGACGCCACCGGAAGTGGCGTCTTTGAATGCCGCTTGAATGACGCTGAATGACTTTGAATGACGCTTGTACAGTTATCGGTCGAGCCGCCTGATGTAGCCAGTGCTCTGCTGGGCTTAGCTGGCTCGTTTTCTAATTCTCTGCGGTGGTCGCATTACGTCTAGAGCTGCAGTGTCCTGCGCTCTACGCGGCTGTATGGGACTGGAAGCCATGCATCGTTACGCATCTTCCCAAATAAGATACGAGTTAATTTTGGCACTGAAGTTGGTAGAGCAGTAAATGAGGGATCCAAAAGAACCCCCCCTGTTATTGTTCTGCAAATATATATTTCTCAATAATGCTTCCAGAGCTAATTCAAGAAAACGCTACTAGAAATCTTTATTTTACACTTTCATTGTTTACTTGTTTTTGGCAGCGTTATTCCTGGGCTTCTTTTCTGCGCGAGTCCATTTCGTGTGGTTCCTTGTTTGCCAAGTAAAAGATAGCTGTATCTCACAGGCTTACTTGTGAGATACACCTTATTTCATTTCTCTATTGCGTCTTTACGCGTATTTATGGCGAATAATGGGCGTTATTCACATCTGTCCTAGTAAAGGTACCCCCTTCATTTGCATAGAAAAGTTACCTTGGATTGGCCCCCCCCCCCCCAACGAAAAAAAAAGTGGGTCAATGCCTGATCCACGCAAAAACCATCACGTTCGGATTGCACCTAGCAACCAAGGTCTTGTCCATGCAATCAAGGGAATGAACCCAAGCGACTCACGGTTGAGGTCCAGCGTGACGGATGTGTCGGCTGGCGACGATATGTTGTTGAACGCTGTGCAGTAGAGCGTCGAACGCAGGTCCTCCCTCCTCAGCGAGTGGATGAGAAGCGTCGACGTGGTGAGCTGTGCTTCGGACGAGGGGCGCACCTCGGCCATCATCCCGTCCGGCATGCCGCTCCACACAAGTGTTGGCTTGGGTTTTCCTACGAGAGGAGAATGGGCACTCGGTTACCGCCTGTGCTTATGCAGGGAAGATATTCAGCGAGCAGCTGACGATTAGTGAATAGGTAATCTCACAGTAACTCCGGAACTCGGTTGGCAAGCCCTTCATGAGAATGTGCAGCATATAGAAATTTCTTTGCTTTCCTACACAGGCCTATGGAGCATACCAGTGTAACTAAACCTAAAACTTATGGGTCGTTGGAAGCAATACATTGCGCATTTATTATGAGCAATAGCTGGATGCATCCATGTTTCACAAGAATGTGAAATGTTGAATGTTTCAATTGAATATGCGAGCGATGAATCCCCTTTGCTTCCCTTTGGGTATGCAACGACGGTTGAGACTGTACGTAGAGTTATAATTTAGCATAAACGTGGTGAATAAAGGCGCTAGCGAAGGAACCAGTTCGTTTGTTTCGCGCGAAGATTATCTAAAAAAAAGAACTCCAAGGTTTACCTTGTATATGTCAGAAGGCTTCACGGCCTCTTCGATTATAGTTTGTGTCTCAATGAGCACAGCACCAGACAGTGCCGTTTTTGCAGCCACTTGCTCTCGAATAAGATGCATTTTCGGCCCCAGTTCGCTATTACAAGGGTAATTTATCAGAGGCCTTGCGATAAGGACCATACGTCATTGCTAACGGCAATCGACCAGTCTTTGCGCATTACGCTGCGTCGCTCGTTCTGCCAGTTATTGCAATGACTGGTAGGCAAATGTGTAATAGAGTTTTTGCTAGGTCCCTAAAGAACAACTTACTTCCTAGGCTGATACAGTCATAACACTGAATGCTTATTTGTTGCTTCACCTGCACGTTGTGTGCAATAAATATGGTGTTTTTTCCGTGCATTCAAAAATAGCTTACACTATATTCTGTGTACCTTACCAACATGTCATGTCTTCACACTGCGTTCTCATGCAGCGTGAATTTGTCATGATCTTTTAATTTAAGGTCATGACAGCGATTTTTCAATGAAATGCCCACAGCGTTTCATTACTAAAATGTTAATAATTATTTGAAGAAACCATCACATGTCTAATCAAGGATGTCCAAGGATCTTTGAGTTTGCAGAATGAATCGCTGGTTTAAAATGAACAAATTGGCTGCATTACATAGTACATCGTTGTCAACATATAGGAAGCACCACATATTATTTTATGGGTGCATCATGAGAAATAGAAGTTCGTGAAAGTGGGAGTGCAGTTACTCGTCGAGGCACTGTTCCGTATCGGGTGCCAAGAGGTTTAGGAAAAATTTTCCAAATTTACTTGTTCCTTGTGTAGATTTGCTGTGCGTAGGAAAGTTCAAATTGATATTCCTCGCGTTCATGCGGAAACCTCCAATTTTCTTCCATGTAGCGGTAACTGTACTTGTGCAACTTTCTTACAAGAATATCTACATAAAGATGAGTCGTTGGCGCGCACCTAACACGTCACCTAGAAAACACCTAGGAAAGTCATGGCGGGATCCACTGCACCGAGTTGTTTTGCGCACAGTTGCAAATTATAATATCTTCTGGCCATAACTGATATTGAATAAAATCGAAGCACCTTAAGCTGTATACAAAGAAAAGCGCCCCCCCTCCACCCCTTTTTTGCTATTAACATACTTATAAGATCAACAGCAAGCAATATTGCTCCAAATTCCTCTGATAATGCTCTGACATCTCCTAAAAGGAAGTCATAAGAACGTACATTTACAGTTTTGGCCACAACGCTTCCATTCAATGTAGCTTTCGATAGCTAAAGAAACTATAAAAAATAAGGATGGTATTCTGCTGTGTTTACTTTTTTTGATAACTTTCTGCAACACAGCTGCCGACCAGTCTAACTAGTCTGCATTTCCAGGTTTCTTCAAACAATGGTTCTTTGCCCAGAATATGCAATGAAGAGACGTTCCACTCACCGCCATAGACGACACACACCAACGCCAGCGTGCTGCCCTCATTGAACGGACCAATCTTCCCTCGAAGTTCGTTGCCTTCGCCGTCTCGTATCACTGGCGGCTCAGGCGGTGCTGTAGTGAAGGGAAAATAAACGAGGCGCACTTTCGATTAGGGCTCTCTCCCGAGGACACACAACGAAGCACTTAACATTGATTAACACATTTAGAAAAATAGAGTCATCGTCGAATAATTGCAGAGTGTACGATCGCAAGTAAGGTTCAAGTTACAAGCAGTATGCGACCGTATCCCACCATAAAACCATTGCTCGTAATTCTGAGTAGCAAGCATCGCACTTACACGTCAAAAATATTCGCCTCTTTTCTCGGATGCGGATGTCCGTAAGCATTTCACGGCGACTATGTGCGGTGTATATGTATATATATATGTATATATATATATGATTTTATTATGGTAGCTAGCTTTCAAAGTTGTAATTGATACCGCGTATATTCATTTCAAAAGAGTTCAAGTGAAAAGTTTTTCAAGCAGGTATTATCAGGTATGGCCTGTCTTCTCTCAATTATGTGATATGTTATGATACTTTCCCTATCTAAGGCTTCAACTGCACATTATATAGCACTTATCACAGGTGAAAAGAATGTATGCGTGCAAGCATTCGGAAGGAGCGTCAATGGCGTTTGCATTGCTGCGGAAACACTAATAACTCGAAAAGCCGCAACACCTCTAACTTTTTACTCAACATTGCTTGCTAACGCCCACTTTGCAGAATTTTCCTTTCGAAACCGCCCTTATAGAAAAAAAGAAAGCTGACTAGATACCGTTAACCTGCGAATATCTTCTGTCACGTCTGAGGTTACAGTGCGTCCAGAATTTTCAGGCGCCTAAAAAAGTTATTGCTCCCAAACTGGCACAGGTCACAACAAACTTCTTTCCTCGGCCAGGCATATAAATGTTCAACAGGAAAAATGCAGCAGTGCAATGCCATCATCGAAAAGAATCGAAGTTCATCCGTCGCATCCTATACATATGTTTATATCAGCGGCATCGCTTTCTTCATAAGTCCCAACTCGCCTCTGCGGAGTTAAGGAAGCACCGACAAAGGAGAGGGAATATTTGAGATCCTGATATGCACCATTGACTGGTATGATATGGAGATATGGGTTTCTTTTTCACCTACGTGATTTAGCCCACAAATACATGCATTGTTCGAACGGAAAGTAACGCGCACAAGGATATTACAATTTGAGGCATCCCCTACGTACAATTCTAGGGCTCATTCGAAGGAGCCATGCTACGTGGCTATGAGACTGGTCGTCAACGTAATACCGACTCCACGTGTACAAGCCGAAATTTCCCCCAAGTGACTTGAACTGAAGGCAGCGCAAACAAAAAATGCGCGCTAGTTAGACCTTTTCATTCCGGCAGTATTACGTTGCTGACAAGAAAAATCACGGGATGGTTAATAATGCGCAAAGCGAGTGCCTAAGCGTTAGCTTCAATGCCAGATAGGTCTTCTCCATGACATTTCCTTATAAAAGAAGTGTTATAGCGTTATCGTTTATTCTACGACGCATTTATCCGATGGTCTAGTTCTCTCCGGCTTTTTTAAATTGTGGGGTTTAACGTGCCAAAACCACTTTCTGATTATGAGGCACGCCGTAGTGGAGGACTCCGGAAATTTCGACCACCTGGGGTTCTTTAACGTGCACCTAAATCTAAGTACACGGGTGTTTTCGCATTTCGCCCCCATCGAAATGCGGCCGCCGTGGCCGGGATTCGATCCCGCGACCTCGTGCTCAGCAGCCTAACACCATAGCAACTGAGCAACCACGGCGGGTTTCTCTCCGGCTTTCTAAAGATACACTGGTACATCCGAAGGCCATATGAGGACGAGGGCATGACAGCAACTGGATGACTGATTCTAAATTGTGGCATTATGTAAAAACCACAGCGCGACCGCGAGCGCAAGATGACGTGTGACGTGTGCATGACAACTATGGCATGACGATAGTCGGATGAAAAAGCTGGAATGACCACAATGGAACGACCACGACGGCATCGCGACCACGCCGTGACGACGACGGTATGACGAGAACCGCATCGCTCACAATGAAGACGACGATTACAGGAGAAGGCCATCACAATCAGAATTGAATGATGCCAGCCTGATTACGGTGGAATGACGAAGAAGAAACGCCGTCGATGGATCGATGACGTGCGTCATCCAGGAGCCTCAATGTTCGTCATACGCGGAAGGCGACGCCACCTATATACCTGTTGTAGAAAGCGCCTTCTGGTGGCTCTCTTGTCTATCTGACCTCTCTCGCTCGCTTCTCTCCGTGGCGAAGGAGTGAATGGCGCAAAACTGAGGAACGAGCTAAGAGAAGCGAACACATTAAAACAAAAGCGATTTTTTAGGGGTATCTTTCCATTGAGAGTGTATATTTACATTGTAATAGAGAAACGTTTTTTGTTAGAGATGTACTGAATATATCTGCCGGATAAGTTTTCCAAATCTTTGGAGAACGCTTGCGCAAAAGCAGTGGTAATCGCTTAATGTACATCGCAGTTGCAAAGCGCGTCATGCTGGCGAATGTCCTGCGCACAAACCAGCTTTAGCAAGATGTAGGAACACAGCCATGAGGGGCTCAAATGCTTAAAAAGAACGCGAGCTTTTGGCATGCTCTCAGGCATGTGTTTCGATATACTAAGGTAAATATGGCAGCTTTATACACTTTGTTGTAAAGCGCAAAAGCATTCGGGTTTTAGAAGTTTCACACACGCAAAAAAGGCTTGAAAATGGCTGAAATTAGGCCACCATGTAACGATAAACAAGAAAGTCGTGCCCGTCACTCTATTATTCCGTCATTGATTGAAGAAATGGTGGCTACTGCTAGCGTCGCTTCTTATTGGTAGCCTTTCAAACAGCTTGCCTGTCGCGCCATTTTCTTCAGGTTGTTGACTCTGTGGAGCTGAAACCCGCAAGTCTAGTTCAGTGCTCAGGCACTCCCTACTGCCATGTTACGCGCCTATGCTCAACGGTAGCATCTCATTCTGGCTACTTCTGCTTTACCACCGTTTAAAAATCTACTCTCATTGATATTTGGCATCTGTTCAGACTCTGCACCATTTATTTCATACTCATAGCTGATGGCCATCGCTACGGTCCACTTTCACTATCGCCACTGGAAAACCAGACGTTGACATGAAAATCATAGCAGTACCGCACAAGAACCAAGAAAGAGAAAAGCCTGCGACAACAAAAACAAAGTTTACCCTCCCAGTGGAATTCCAAAAACACCTCGTATGTGCTGTGTATAACTCGCAAGGCCTTCTCAAACCAGGCCACGCTCCCGCACACCGTCAAGGGGGAGCCGTTCCCGCTCCAGAACTCCATCTCGATTGGTATTGTCATTGGTATTCATTGGTATTGTCCAACGCGTGACCAACCTGGAAACTCATATTCTCACGCCTCCTAGCCATGCCGCCCCCGTCTGCGACCCTTCCGGTACGCCGATGGCGACATCCACCATCTCCCACCATGGCTCACACTAATCAAGACGCCCTCATTTGGCAGTGGAACTGCCGAGGCTTTCATCAAAAACAACCAGTGCTCAATCAATACCTACGCCAACATACCCGCCGCCCGGATGCTATCCTACTTCAAGAAACCAACAACGCCCCGACCACGCTCCCCGGTTATCAAACCTTCCATACCACCCACCCTCTTCGCCGGGTCTCCACCCTAGTACGGCGTCGTATTCCTGTTATTGAACATGATCTCAATAGTCCTCACATCGAACATCTATTCCTCGAATTAATTCCCAATCGTAAACGGAAAGAATGCATCTTCCTTCTGAACATATACAATAGCCCCAAGGATAAAGCAAGGTGTCGCTTCCTCACCCTCTTTAAGAAGGCTCTTCACGTAGCTGGAGCGCACCCCCTACTCATCGGCGGTGATTTCAACCTCGCCCATACAGGCTGGGGCTACGTTCGCACGGAAGCTGCAGCTCGCAACCTCTGGCAAGATTACCACGACTTAGGCCTTACGCTCATCACGGATCCCTCCTTTCCTACACGCCTCGGTACTTCCACTACCCGGGACTCTACCCCCGACCTCACCTTCATCAAACATATCACCAATGCACACTGGACCAATACCCAGCAAGACCTGGGCAGCGACCATTATATCCTTGCTCTCTCTTTACCCCAACTCGCTGCCGCCCCTGCCCCCACTAAAGAATTCACCATTACCGACTGGGATGTTTTTCGAAAAATACGCATAGGTTCTACCTCAGCCGAAGGCATTACCGACATTAACACCTGGATGCAAGCTCTACGCACTGATGTTCAAACGGCCACTCGGGTGGTAACTACAGATGCCTCAGTTGAACGCATGGATAGCCGCCTCGCCCATCTTCTGGAGGCTAAAGCCTCCATCCTAGCTCGATGGAAGGGGCAGCGCCTAAACCGTCGCCTCAGAAGCAAGATCTCGAAACTGAACACAGCCATCGAGGAGCATTGTCAAATCCTCAGCCGGCAACAATGGACTGAGCTGTGTAACACGGTGGATGGACAACTTCATCGCCCTTCCTCGTGGCAACTCCTCAAACATCTGCTTGATAATACCACCACCCGCACCACCCAACAGGATCGGCTGCAGAAGCTCCTTTATACGGAGACCCTTAAGCAAGGTCCACAACAGGTGCTTGACTACCTCTGCACCAGATATATCTCCAGGGGACAAGTCAGTCCACACAGCAATTACATCGGTAGACCCAACCCAACACTAGACGCCGATTTCAGCGTATCTGAAATACACGCCGCTCTACGCAAGCTTAACGGTCGCTCTGCTCCAGGGCCAGACGGGGTCACTAACAAAAGCCTTCGCAATCTCGATGACGAGTCCGTGTCCCATCTGACTGACTACATCAACGATTGCTGGCGCAGTGGTGCCCTTCCAGCCGCCTGGAAGACTGCCAACGTTATCTTAATCCCAAAGCCTGGCAAACCATCTAGCCTGAATAACTTAAGGCCCATCTCCCTCACTTCATGCGTAGGCAAGGTGATGGAACACGCCTTCTTAGCACGCATCAACAGTCACCTCGAGGACAACTCTCTCTATCCCCACACCATCATTGGATTTCGCCCTCACCTTTCTACTCAAGACGCTATGTTGCAGCTCAAACATCAAGTGCTCAACGATCGTTCTCGTAACATGAAAGCCATTCTCGGACTCGACCTCACTCAAGCCTTTGATAACATTTCCCATGCAGCTATCCTTGATCAGGTCTCCAACCTCCAGCTGGGAGAGCGAGCCTACAATTACATCCGTGACTTTCTCTCCAATCGCACGGCTACCCTCTCGGCCGGGGATTTACGATCAGACCAGCTTCCCCTTGGCAGCAAAGGCACCCCGCAAGGTTCCGTTATCTCTCCCATGCTCTTTAACTTAGTCATGATTGGCCTTGCCAAGCAGCTACAGCAAGTCGACAATATCAACCATACCATCTACGCCGACGACATCACCATCTGGTCGTACCGAGGCAGTGATGGTCAAGTGGAATCGGCCCTCCAAACGGCGATTGACACGGTTGAAGCCTATCTCCAAGGGACTGGACTGCGCTGTTCGCCGGCTATATCGGAGCTTCTGCTATACAAGCCCATTCAGCGGGGTCGCCCTCCCAAACACCAATCTGATCACCGACCCTGTGACGCCATCACCCTACGCCTTCAAGATGGCAGTCCTATCCCAAACGTCCCTAGTATCCGGGTTCTTGGTCTCACCATCTCTACCAACGGCTCCAACGCCTTGGCTCTCAACAAGATCTGTGCCCAATCTCAAAACACCCTACGACTTCTTAAACGTATATCTAACCGTCGAGGAGGACTCAAAGAAGAAAGCCTTCTCCGACTCGTCCAATCCTTTGTCATATGCCACATCACCTACGTTGCTGCGTACCTCAACTGGTACCGGGCTGAGCAGAACAAGCTCGACACCCTCATACGAGGGGTGTACAAGCAAGCACTTGGTCTCCCACATTGCACCAGCACTGAACTCTTCAACCAACTGGGAGTTCACAACAACCTTTCCGAAGTCATTGAAGCCCAACAACGCTCTCAGCTTGAACGGCTCACCCATACTGAAACGGGGCGCTTTATTCTGTCCACGCTTGGCTTCACCTACCATCAGCAACAGGGCCCCAAACAACCGATCCCGACCGACATCCGTAGCTGGATCTACATAGACCCTATCCCTAGGAATATGCACCCTGAATATAACAGGGCCCGGCGCCAAGCTCGGGCCGGAGCTATCATAAAAGCCCTTGCCAACGTACCTGGCGTCACATTTGTTGATGCAGCCCGATACTCCCATGGCACACGATTTGTGGCCGTTGCCACACGTGATGGAGCCCTACACCATGCCTGCAGCGTCACTACCCCCACTGCAGAGACGGCTGAAGAAGTGGCCATCGCCCTGGCCACTTTAGATCCCACCTGTCACACCATAGTGTGTGACTCTCGCTCAGCCGTTATTAACTTCAGCAAAGGGCGTATTTGTCCCCAAGCTCTTCGCATCCTCTGCCAGGCACCACATTCTAAAGACAGCATCATCTCCCTAACATGGATCCCGGCCCATGCGGGCCCTGTCCACCCACACCTCCCCAATCTCAACGAGGTCACCCACTCCATTGCGCGAGGCCTAGTCAACCGCGCCGGAGTCACTGGAGATGAGTTGGACACCAGGGACAGTCTGACAACTTATAACGATCTTGTTAAGGCCTTTTACCTGAGTCGCCGAATCTTCCCCCCGCCTCACCCAAAGTTCAGCCGGGCGCAGGCTACCACCCTGCGTCTACTACAAACAAACACGTACCCTTCACCCGCCCGCCTCCACCTTATATTTCCGGACGTCTACACTACCCCCAACTGCCGGTGCTGTGGAATTCACCCGGCTACGCTTTCGCATATGCTATGGGAGTGCCCAGCACAGTACGCACAGACTAACACCACGACTCTCTCGTCGAGGTTGCATGAGGCTCTGCGGAGCTCCACCCTCGACGACCAAACCTGGGCGACCCAGCACGCCCGCGAGGCGGCGGCGAGGCAAGCCCTCGACGTCCCTTCGTGGGAGGCGTAGGCCCGGCCACCATAAAGTGCTGGTTCTGCAATAAAAGTTTATTCCTCCTCCTCCTCCTTCTCAAACACTACTCCTGTGACTCATTTACATTAAAGCAATCTAGACACCCACCAGTTAGCTACAGACACCGCGGTGTCAAGAAAGAAACATGCGTTCTCTACTTTGGTGTCCACCGACTAATTCACTCTCTCGGCGCAGCGTTTCACGTGCGCGTTCATGCACGTCAAACGTCGTTCGTGCACGTTCGTTTCACGTGCATATCCTCGTCTCCACCAGGTGTAACGCAACCCTGGCCGCCGGTCAAAGGAGCCGGTGCTGTTCGATAACATTTACCGGTTATTTGTTCAACGTGAAGTTTTCTACACGCAAGCGTTCACTCATATGCATTCGAACAGACGCCAAAACTACCTGGCCCGACTTTTCACAAGCAGCCATAGTGTATTGCCACCGAAGCGCGCAGATTACTTCAGTAGAGGGGTTGCACTGTCATCGATCTTAAGTAATTGAGCCGGCATGTGTACTGGAGGAACTTTCTAGAATACCGTGATAAGCCGTCCAGATAAACAGTGTGCCTAAGTTTCAAGTGCCGCTATCAACGCAGACGTTCCTTCTTTACCCTATCAGTCAGATTATCCGAGAACGATTTATCTCCCGAATGGTACCATAAGGATGCTTGATAGTCTGCCGCACGATTTTTGTTTCGCTACCGTTTGTGCCCTTCGTTCGAACCACGGTTGGTACGCAGAAAAAAGGGGTCACGACCTCTGACGCCACTCGGCGAAAAGCAATAATGGCGCGAAATGACGCAGAAGCAGAATAAATGGCGTCTTGGGAAAAATAAAGGCTGATATGGTCGATCAGAGGGGTAGTAGCTAGAAGCGGAGGGACCAAAAATAAGACGTTCAAGTGACCCCCGCTAAAAGGAGAAAGGCCAGGAAGATATCGCCTTCAATTTCCGCTCGAATCTTCTTGCTCTCCACAAGCGTTTTTCTGTATGCTGTTGTGTGGCCTTCTTGATCTTAGCATTTATTTTGTCTATTATCCACCTTTCCATCGCCTCTGACTTCTCCGCTTCCCTTCTTCGCTTGCAGCGCCTTAACGGCTAGGGGTAAAGACCTTTGTCATTTGACCAATGACGAACAATAATGCCGGAGGTGCGTCGGTGGACATTTCGTTTTTCCTCTTTTGCCTTCGGCGGCAGATTCAATTTTTCGTTGCACATATTTAGTTATGCTTGCCCTCTTTCGTCACGGCACATTGCTGCTTTAGGAGGAGCGATGACACAGGAGCGACAAAAATGAGAGCACAAGAATTGCAACATCAGAGGCCTCAACTGAATTTTGTTTTCTTAAATTACAATCCTTTTATCGCCAATGATACAGGTGAAAAAAAGGACGCTATAAGCAAATATTCCGAAAAGTACATCTAAGATAACACTTTTAAGCCTTGCATCAGAAGTTATCAGCGACCACCGCATTCAAGACAAAACAAACAGAGAAAAAGTTGCAGAAACCAAACGCCGCCTTTCTCTCTTTTTTTTTTGTTTTCGTGCTCAGCACAGCATGGAACTGCGCACATTGCGCACAGGCGTAAAATTGCGTGAGGTAAAACTACGTCTTGAAACAAAATCGAACGCGCGCGTTCATGAAAGTACACGTGCGTCACACTTTTCTGCAATATGCATTTCGCAAATGTTACGACTTTTAGACGTCAGAGGACCCAGTTTGTTAGGTAACGCTGGAAATTTATCCCATGCATTTGCAATGCTTTGTGACTTTGCCAACTATTACGCTGCAAAAGGTTTTGACTTTCAAGTGTCAGGGGAACTACTGAGTGAGGCGATGCCGGCAATTTATCCCATGCATTTCCAACACTTTGTTACTTTGCGGAAATTATTTGTTGTTTAGCAATTCAAAAGGCTCTGGGTGCGGCTGTCTTTCCTTTCGTCCGCCAATTGAGCTTGCCACCAATGTACCATAATTCCGATGCCATTAAATAATGTTGGCATACATTGCTGTAAAAGAATAAAACTGCTAAATTACTGGAACCTTATAGTTGGCGCACTCCTTAAAATCAAATGTAGAATAAATTGTATTTCGTTTTTGCGTAGTGTAAAAGAAAATTGTAACGCATCATCGCACCAGTGCTGTGACTACCGAGCCTTAAACAATAAAATGCTCTTTCACAGGTGAATATATGCGCGTTCATTGAGGCATTCTCGGTTGTATATGCCATGCTCTTCTTTAGCACCATCCAGCAAAGTTCCTAGAGCACATCAATTCACTGTTGAACTCAAGCTAAATGATTAATAGCCTAATTACCTGTATAAACGTCGAATATTAGATGGTCCAAATGTGCGCCGGCGCTTTGCTCGTATTAAAACTACAGAAGCTATATGCATTTTCGAACTGAAACATACTTACTGGTTCATGGAGTGCTTCCATTAATATACTGTACTGTAGAGTAAAGTACTTCACCAAATTTCCCTTACGGCCTTTGCCAACAACGAAATAGCAACATATGCCTTTGTGTACTTACTAATGTTATTAATATGCAGTTACTTAATGTTCCTGTAGGACAAATGAGGAGGGGAGTATATGAAATAAATTTGTAACTAGGCATAGCATCACCAGTAATTCCTTCGAAATATATGATAGTATAATGGTCGCTTCAAGTATGCACATATTCTCGAAGGATGTAGACGAATTTAGTGGTTTAAGTAATGGAGTTTACTAGAAAGAACCGGTTGCTATTGACTATTTTTCGAGTATGACTCTGGTTAGAGCACACTGTGCAAAAGAGGAAAGTCTTTGACAAGCGTTTGCTGAAATACTGGGTTTCTCGGTATTCTTCATTAGTAAAGATCTAATGAAAATTTATGCTACGTTATCTTCCGGCGTGCACATCACCGTGGTATTGCGCTAGTGGAGAAGAGCATTTTCTTGACACCTTGACTTCCACCGTTTGCACCGTAAGTCGCAATTAACTTCCCCTAGAGTTAGGATAGCACATGAGTTATCCTAAAGAGGGACAGAGATGGGCTGAACAAAATTTGCTGTATTACTAAGAATTTCCACTTTCTTTATTTTTACGTGAATCTACATATAGAAGTTTGAACATCAAAAAAAAAACATACTTCTTTGTCAATATCGAAGCGTTGAAGTTATCGAAGAAACACCTCAGTGACTAAGAAGAGCAGCTAAAGAATGCCACGCATTACCAGGTCAGTTTCTTGTTCAAGGAATTGTGGCTCAGAAATATGAAAAGCATCATGTTACAATCTGCTGCGAGACGGTGAACGAAGGTTAAAAGTTTGCATAAAATATAAAAAAGAAAAACTTGTGCTTGTGTCATGCGCATACGAAACCATTAAGCTCTTCAGATAACATGTGTAACGATGACGAAGCCCTACCTAGATAATTATTCTGGTTGGCACCTTTTTTATCTTTTGTTCTATTCCTAATTTCTCTGAATCGTGAGCCACTTTACTATTGCAAGTTAGCCATTGGTTCAGTGAACAGTTAGGCAAGTCAACTCTAGAAATCTAATGAATAGTTAGGAAAACACCATTTGAAGTAATAATGGCAAGCTTAAAGGGCCCCTCACCAGGTCCGGCCACATCGAGCTTACAAGCGCCATGCATAGAATGCGCGCTAATGATCGTGTCTGCTAAGTATTACACCACATCGCTATGCACCACTGAAAGAGCCTAAATTTCAAAGCGGGCGCTATTTGACTTCTTTCTCGCTGTTGACGTATATTGCACAAGAGCGCCTACGCGTATCGCACAGCTGTGAGTTCCTCGTAGGGACACGTGACTTCTAGAAATATTGCGAATATATTGCTGTAATTGACAAACTATAGTTTAGAGAAATTATAAAACACACAGACCGAATGTCTGCATGCTCTTCTTTTACTTTACACCACAGCAAGAGTATACTTCCGTTTTGTCTGCTTGCTCTCCGAGCCGTCCAGTCACGCGCGCAGGCAACAAAAGCGGGTCATTTTCTACTATGTGCCAGCGCTCGATCACTCGCTTGTGTCTGCCTTTCGTGTAGCGCTAACTTACACCGCTAGTCAGGTGTTGCAGTGCACAGCGCAGCAAAGCGTGTACTGCGCGAAAGGAGACAAACGCAACAGCTCGCGCGCGACGCCGTAAGCAGAAGTGCGCCGCACAGCAAACACGCGAGGGAATACAAACTGAAGGCAAGGCCCGCGACCGATGCGTCACGCGATCTTGGAGTCCCGGAGCAGGAGAACGCAGGGAAGGAATCTCGCTTGCGGAGGCTAGACGGGGAAAGTGGAGAGAGGGCCTCTCTTGTCAGAGGGCCTCGTCTCGTGAAATAATGAACTATCAACACTGAAATACTATACCTCGGCTATTAAGGAACCAATTTGAAAAAATGGCTGTGGCTTAGCTAAGGTTAAGCCCAGGATGCGAAGCATACTAGCCTTTATTTTAACGCGACAGCGTTAAGGAGCTCGTGTCGCAGAAAAGCCGGTGTCGTCGGCGTCGGCTCAGGCGTGCGGCGCTTGCTCAGGCGCACATTTCGTTGTCGCGCCGAACGCTGCGTTGCTCGACGCTCACCGCGTTCGATGCGGGGGGCGACGCCGCGAGCGACGGCGCTAATTGGAGCCCCGTTTCTTTTCTGTCGTGACGTCACAGTGTCACGTGGTTTCAAGGCGACACCGCCGCGCCTGAGGAGCTGGGTTGAGCTCTCGTAATATGCTTCGCATAAAATTCTTGCAGCAGAACGCTCCCTAGAGCTTGCGTAACAACTTCCAGCGTATAACCGAAATTTGCTATGTGGCCTGGCGAGGGGCCTTTTAAACTGTAGACGAGATATTGTTTAACTATTTAAATGAGGTTCGGAGATCTAGCGCCCCTGATGTTTCTGACGAAAAAGTCAGGAGTTGCACTAATGACTAGAAAAGTGCTATCCACGCTTGAGCGAATACTATAGCGGTCTTGTGAAATTCCCTAAGCAGGCCTGCCCACACAGCTTACTTTCCAGCTGATAGGCACGTGCCTGCTCCAAGAAAATTTGGAGGCCACTCAGCAAGTCCTCATGGAGTGCGAAAGTATTCACCCATTCACACCCGTAGGCCAAGTACACATTCCAGAAGCGCTTGGATTTATAGCGGGCGGAAAGATCAACTGGTCAGCCAACGAGATAACCAAAAGACATTTAGAGTACTGGTGAACAAAAAACAGGGTAGTGATTGATACGGCCAGATCCGTTAAAGACAGGTTGCGGCACAGGTAGGGACGTTTTGAGGGAGAGTAAGTAGATGAAGGAGATGTAACAAAACTGCTAGAATGAGAATCATGTATCGCATACCTTAATATCTCAAGTCTGTTTGTGACCCAGCAGTTTCAAGCTAGACGCCAATCAATCATCATCATCAGCAGCAGCAGCAATAATAAATCTGAGACACACGTTTGCAAAGTTTGGGTGGCGGGAAGGAAGAAGGTAGTAGGAATGGCGTCAGCAGCCCAAATGTTGACACCTATATTGCGATTCTAACCCCCAGACCGCCATCCTGGTTACGTAATAGTAGGCGAGCGCCAAAGCCACCTTACAGAATTTCGCGTATGCCCTATAATACTGCTTCTCAATTGCGCGATAAACAAGAGCACTGCCTGTTGAAAAACGGCACCCAAAAACTCCGAATCATACAGTGCGCTACCGAGGTGCTATGGAAGGCCGAAGCGACCAGTGTTCTCTAAGGCGCTTCAGCCAATGCACTCACCGACGACATGAAGCCGCACCGTCGAGTTCCTGCGGGCGCCGTCCCGGTACACTGCCGTGCACGTGTACATACCGGCGTCCTCGAAGCGTACGCTGTTCACCTTGAGACTGGCCGGGTGGCCGATGATGGAAAAGTAGGCACGGCCCACCCATCCGTGTCCTGCGGAGCGGCTCACCTGCGTGCGCGGACATCAATTTCAGACAGCTTTAGCTCCTCTGTAAGTGTATTTGCACGCGTGAAGTACCGGTTTATTGAAGAGCAGCAAATTAGCAACAATGCTGCTCGCGACATCTTGTGATGCCGAGTTTAAATAACGAGCACACAAAGCCAATACTGCCGTCACCTAAGTTTGTAGGAGTAAAGCGCTGTAACGATTTATTCTTTAACGTGCAGTCATTTTGTGATTTTCCTTGAACGAAAAGACTATCGCAACCATTTCTATGAATGCGGTGTAGTTAAAGCTATGTGTGACAATATATGACTACCATCACTGCTACTGTTTTACGCTACTTCCGTGCCCGGCTTCGCGGACCGGGGAATACGCAAAATGTAAGAAGATTACGGACAACTTACTACTTTCTTACAGCTGAAGTATCATTCCAGTCGCTTCTGCGCAAAATAGTATTTGGTATTTTTATGTTGCTTCGGTGAATTAAAGGGCTTGTTTTCTTGTGTAATGTCAATTTTTGTTGATTCTGTAAAGTGGTAGAGCCTAATTTCTGGACAGCTAGGTCAATGTTATTCTCTAAACATGTGCATTAATCACTGACAAAACACTACTGCGTCACAGAGGATATTACCTTCTGCTGCTGAGCAAATTGCCAGTTTGGTACCCGGCAACAGAAAATGATGGAAGATTCGGCCCTCGCTGTCAGCTTTGTACATTCATTGAATAAATATAGCTGCAAGAAACTAGGCGCTTGTATCACAGACATGCTGTGCGTATTATCGCTCTTTCGCCGTACTCGCCACTCAACCTGAAAATTCGAATCTATTGTATATGCGCGGTAAAGTGGAAATTTCTAACACCCCAACGCAACTTATAGTGAAAACTCGTCTATTGTCGGAAAATAAATGTACAAATGGAGGTAAATTTATGCAGGACTACACCAGATACTTCTCATGGTCGACAAGGAACTCTTGATAATTGACCTGGCTTGGTTCTGCTTGACGAGTGACCTCCAAGTGCTGAGGCAAAAATTCGTCTACTCTGGGGCTATGTAGCAAACTTTTGCGCCAATTCCAACACTCCAGTGTTCGGAGGCGAGTTTCACCCGTGCGCGCGGTGCCCGAATTCAACGAGAAGACAGACCAACGCACAAATGCACCGCCGAGAAATGAGAATGCGGGGTGCGGTTTGCGGAACCAGATGGCGCCACCAACTCCCGCGGGCTCCTAACGTAGTATAAGAGCTCGCTTCAGGGAATCCTCATGAGTGGCAGAGACGAACAAGCGGTTAACGCAATACAATTTATTGTAAGCCGTGCTGTGACCTTGTGCAGTGACGCTGCATTCCGCAGGAACGCCCCTGAAGACGAAGAAGGCCGGCTACCATGCTAACGGTGGAACGCTCATCTGCGTGCTTCTTGTTTTCAGGCCGTCCAGCTTGACAAATTCCGGCTCTCATATTATCAGAGGGGCAAGCTCTGTGATTGTGCGTTGGTCTCTAAGTTTATGGAAAGCACATTTCTGTATATGGAAACGCGAATACAATGTTTAAAAAGAAGATTCAGGTTCCTTACAGTAAAACCTACCTAAAAACTTACGATACTCCTCAACGAAGATAAATGTATATTTCTATTATTGAATTAAGTATGTTGTGTCGTAATATTTGACGGCGACTACACGCACACCCGTCTGATCGTATTCGTACAGGTACAGCTAACAACACTGAATGTGCAAGTTCAACGTATTCACCAAAGTCAATTCGAGGTAGGCCTTCAGCATGAATTTGATGGTATTTTCCCCTAAAATGGTATACCATTGCCCTCTCAATATATAAAATGACAATTACAAGATTACCTTTCTCACCTGGTACGAAAGCAATGGCTACTGACGGTTCAATGCCTAACTAGAAGGCGGGGGAAGGCATTTTCTCTCCTCCTCTTAGGCCTTCTCTACTCGCCTTCGGGATTTTGCGCTTATATTTTTTGAACCAGAACCACTGGTGATTCTTCTACCACTACGCAAACTTCCTACGAATCAATCTTTTAGCTGTCGTAGATACAGATTCTCTGTTGGTGTGTTTGTCGCTTTCGAAGGCTATAAATGCACTTATCTTAAGCGTGTTCTAAAATTTAGTCCCTACAACTTTATGAAAAAATTATGTACCGTGGTTTCCAGGCCTCCGTGGTTTATACATAAACGCAATGGCAGAATATCCAGAGCGTCTCTAAATGGACATTTGAGTCTTATTTTACCGGATACAACTTACGTTACTGCATAGGGATACAAAAAATTACGCCTACAAAATTATTTTAAGAAATTATCGCTGACAACATCTTCAGACTTTCATCATCTATGTTTTTAGATGGAATAAGGAGTGGTGTCCTTCTTGGGAATTGGAAGTTCAATGCACCAGATTACGCCGTTGCACCCCGCAAATGAATTTTCGTATACATAGAGCTCGTCCGATGATGTCCCCTCTGCATCAGAACTGTCCTGTATCCCTTACGTCAGTTTGCTGCAAGGTTATGGAACACGTCATAGCAAAACATATAATTACCTTCCTGGAATCAAATGGCCTCCTTTGTGCATGCCAGCATGGGTTCCGACGGGGACTTTCCACAGTGACACAGCTCATTGAGACATTACACGATTTTTACAAAGCTATGGACAACCGTGAACAAATGGATGTTATATGCGTTGATTTTGCCAAAGCCTTTGATAAGGTTCCCCATCGTAAATTACTTTTTAAACTGTACAAAGCAGGTATAAATGGCGACGTTCTAAAATGGATTGAAAATTATTTAACTAACCGCAAGCAGGCAGTTCGCGTTGATGGTTCCGAGTCTGGTTTTGTAGATGTATATTCAGGAGTACCACAGGGGTCCGTGTTAGGGCCAACACTTTTTCTGCTTTACATCAATGATGTAGCAACCGCTTTAGATAGTTCTGCTAAGATAAAACTCCTTGCAGATGACTGCTTGATTTTTGCGCCGGTATCTTGTTTAGAGGATCAGATTAAGCTCAACCGAAACCTTCAGGCGTTTGGGAGTTGGTGTGACAAGTGGGAAATGCGAATCAATTTTGATAAGACCACATACACGCATATCACTGCAAAAAAGAATATTTTTACTTTTCAGTACGATATTCTAGGCTACAATCTAGTTAATGTTCCTTGTTTCAAATATCTTGGTGTCTCTATTTCGCATGATTTAAAATGGCACAATCAAGTAGAAAGAGTGTGCTCTGCGGCACAGAAAAAATTGGGTTTTTTAAGAGCAAAACTGGGGAGGGCAACAAAAGATGTTAAACTGCTGGCTTACAGATCTCTTATTCGACCATCCCTAGAATATGCATTAGTAGCATGGGCGCCCCATCAAAAGGTAATGTGGGCCAAAATAGAGAAGGTGCAACGCCGGGCGGCGCGCTTTATTTGCTCGAAATATAGAAGGACAGACTCCGTTTCGGCGATGTTAAAGTCTTGCGGTCTTGAACTGTTGGAAGATCGGTGCAAGAAGCAGAGAGTAAAAACGTTATTTCAAATAATTCATGGTGAACTAAAAATTAATAAAGAGTTGTATTTAAAACCTCCAGGCAGACTGAGCTCCCGCTTAAGTCATAGTGAAGCTATTAAACCGTACTTGTCCCGAACCAATGCCTTTCGTTGTTCGTTCTTCCCAGATTCAATAGAGCTGTGGAACAAGCTGCCTGCAGAAATTGTTCGCAGTTCTGATACTGCATTGTTTACAAATGCAATCAATGTTCTTTACTAAAACTGTACCATGTGGATATTGTAAAGTGTTTTTCTTTTCTTTTTTTCTCTTTTTCCGTTTTTCTGTTTGTGTGCGTGCGGCAGCTGGTTGAACATTTGAATACATGCCTTACAGTCTGTATATAGTATCTTGTATTGTATCCGTAGGACACTGTAGTGTATGTGCATATTTCTTTTGTATCTGGCTGTTTTGTATGAACGTATATGTAACATCCCTCCCTGTTATGACCCTCAACTGAGGGTTGACAGTATTTCTAAATATTTCTAAATAATAAAGAAATTGAATCGATAGCGCACCTATTCTTATCGTGCTGACGATATTCGAACCTGAAAATGAGATTACTCGAAGCTCCACTTTGCGAAATTGGCTTAGGAATAATTATACCCGTAATGGCATCATCTGGGGCCTCGACAGTGGGCTATAGCCACAAAGACTTGTTGCACAGTGTTTCATTCTTTAAGTGTAACAGAACGATTGCCCTGCTGATTATTGTAGCTTTTTTCTACCTATCTTATCACCGCTCACTTCACTAAAATTCATTTATCCAAATTTTTGTTACCATTGTCTTTATTCTCTCCTTGTTTAGGACCTCTTAAAAAGTTGTCTTCAGTTTGACTGCTCGCTCGCATGTCTAGTGATGTCTCGACGGTGCCGACAGAAGACTGCCAGCACGCATAATCCCTGCGACTTGCAGTGTTTTCTCTTGTCCATGCCTCCGTGGCGTAATAATTTCAATGTTGGGCTTTTGTGCTAGAAGTCATGTGCTCCAATCCAGCCAAGGAACATTTATAATGATGTTTATGTAGTTGTTGATAACGCAGTGCTTTTTTTTTAATTATCACATTGCAAAGTCACAAGGCCATTTGAAGCTAGAAGGATGAATTTTAGGCAAAGCCGTGTACTAGCCCTCATTCCTACGCTAGGTGAACTGCGTTGATTTCAGCCGCCGTAAGCACTACTGGCACAGTTCCCTCTAGTAATCATATGAAACTTCTTGGGGCCTCCTATACAACAGATTATGCGGATGGCCACTACTTAAAAGTGGACGTTTCCATTATAGGCAGCCACTTCCTGAAACGCCATGCGAACCGCTTAAATGTCTTCAGTGCGCAAGCACTGCACAATTTTTAAAACTATATTTAGCGCACTGATAATATTGGTGAACGTATAAAGATAAATTAGAGGCTTCCGATATATTCGTCTCAACATATATTTAAAGAAATAAACAATACAGAAAAAGAAGCACTCCGGCTTGATGTAATAAATCCTAGGTTACGGTGTTAATGAGAGGTATGTGAATTTTGCAAGCTACCTAACGTACTGAAAGGTTCTTTCCTATGTTTCGCACTTCTCCACAATAAGCACCAGGAAATCATGCTATCGAATAGGATAAGCAACAAAAGTGGATGACATGACAGACTACTCTTCGAAAAAGAAAGCTTCGTGAATCATGACTAACCGTTGGGCCACATCACGCGAACAAAACTGATGCACTCTCCCCATGTATATTGAGAAGGCAGCACTATTCATTAAAAACGGTAATTTTCAGTATCTCGTGAACGCATGAACATTATCATATAAATTTCACACAGTACTTTATGTACTCTAACAAACTGATTATAACACGTGTTTTCTGCTGCGGATATAAACCGTCATGTACCTAATGCTTCTTTATATTCAAAATGGTGTTTTCTTCAACATCTGTGAAACAATTGGTGGTACAACGAAATATAAATCTAGCTAAAATAGGGCGGTGAATTTAACGCGCTCGTTCCCCTGCGCAAGAGGCTTCACTTTAAGCCGTTTTCGCAGTTGGGCCTTAAAAATGTCTCTTTCGGCAGTTGCAAGGCAATATTCATAGAAACTGTCAAATGGTAGCCTTACAACAGCATTCATGTACTTCGGTCGAACTTCAGACTGCAATGGTTGCTCGTTGCAGTAACGTCAAAAGCAACTACGAATTGCTGCCGGGCGTGACCGTATTCGTTGAAGTCGTAGCGGCGCATTTCATTGATTGGAATGGGCGGGTGACAGAGCAGGCGCGAGACGAAGGATAGGGGAAATGCAGGGGCGGGAACAGTTGCGGTTCCCTGTCAATACCACGAGGCAAAGTGCTGGTGTGGGCACACCGGCGAGTCCGTGAATGATTTATAGGGATGAAGTTGGAAATATTGGCTACTCTTGCGCCACTGGCTCCAATAAAACGAAAAGCAAAATGTTCCTTATTCACAGCCCAACATGAGGCAATACTAAGAACCCTGGCGGCAATAGAGCGCCTTTCGTAAGCGTGTTTACTATTTGGGGACATATTGTGCACCAGTGGTTACGCAGTCGTTATAGAAAAAACTACAGCACGTAAGTGAAGCGCTGTGCACGTCTTTGAAATATATAGATACAAGCGAGCCAACCAAGTAATTGAGAACGTCAAAACTTGCATATATACATAAACATATACACACAGAACGATGAACCTAATGTTATACATAGATACAATATCCCTTTCAGTGAAGGCGTAGAAGAATTCTCTAACAGTTAGTGCAGATATGATATCACCTTTAGTAAAGGAAGTTATGAAAGCTTTTAAACCGAATCACTGTGATGACGCGTTACGCCTGGGCCTAAGGCACCCACCTGCAGCAAGTTATTCCCTCGTCCACCCACGCTTCCTCCCGAGGCGCCGTTCCCACCCGCGGCTCCGGCAGTTGTCTCCCTGCTGAGCGCCGGGTCCGGCCCGAAGTCCACCGTGTAGATAGGCTCGCGGCTGGCCATGGCTGCCCGGAAACCGTATCCCAGCGAGGAGGCAGCACCGGGGGAGCCACTGTGAAGCTCGCGCTCGGGGGCGTGGTACCAGTGCACGAAAGCGAGCGAGTCGTTGGACAGGGCGTCGCGCAGGTCGCACGGCAACTCCGTCTGGTGGCCTTCGCGCGCCACGAGGCGCTTCGAAGTGCCTGCACGTGTTGGGGAAATTGAAAGGAGAAAAAAAGAAAAAAACATTGAGAAGCAAGTTTACAAGCCAAGACGCAGTGCTTGTTCTACAACAGATAGCAAGGAATCAGAGAAAAAGCAGGGAGGTCAGCCAGACGAGCAGCCAGTTTGCTATCCCAAACTGGAGATAAGGAAAAGGGGGAAACGAAATAAGGAAAGGAGGGAGCCTGCGTGTACTTTGTGCAATGCGGAAAGATGCACAGAAGGACTACAAATGGTACCTCGATCAGGTGGTTTGTGGTAAGGTTGCTACGAATTTGATTGTCAGTAAACTGCGAAGATTTCATAACGTAAGAGTAATCAGCCGTTCTACAATCCCATCAGCCCGATGCATATTTATTGTGCAGGGTTTTATGTCTTTAATTACAGACCGCGGGAAGTGTTTCCTTTTTGCACTAGGCATGTGACGAATACAGACCCTGAGTCAGCTGAAGGTCCCTATATGCGCTTCATTCTACGGATCTTAAGAGGCTCTCAATAGGAGTAACATGTTAACTCCATAGTGAGAATGGTTGTCATCACTGCAATCCTTCAGCAGAATAAGGATTTCACGTTCATTGTGACAAATTTAACTAGACGATTGCGTTTGATCAATAAAGAATACTTCAAGCATAATACTTTTGCTTACTTCTTTGTTAGCTAAACCTAAGAGCTGAGGCCTTGTGAGCGGTTCGAAGAAATGTAGAACGACAACTGTACAGTCACGACGTTGTCCGCCAAAAGGAGGGTCCGTTTTATTTCATTTTTTTCTGGCGATATGAAAGAAACAAGCGATTACTTCTCATCTTTCTTACCGAAACAGGACAAAAGAGATGGCAGTCCGAGCAGACTTCCAGTGACAATGGTTTAATTAAGTTAGGTCGTAACATATTATTCTGAAGAACGTTTCAAGTTTCTGTGCCTAGCGGTTTACCTCTATGTGGGACCACCAGTGTATATCGTCCTCTGCTTTCGTACATGGTGCTGTTTTCTTTTATACATTTTCTGCACGGTTCTTCAACTTTTAGGCACACTGTTTTTTTTTTTTTACTTCTGTCTTGTGTATTGCCAGTATACCACTGCTTCTCGCAACTTTTGGGGAAATTGGAAAAGGTGCCTTATTACTTTAACACCACAGGCAACAACGATTTGCAGCCCTAGGCTGCCCCATTCTTGAATATATAACCGATATTTACAAGTGGCAAAGAAACATTACCATGCAGAGGATAATTAAACATGCTTCTGTGCGACAAGGACATTCAGAACAAGCAACAATTCGAGTTCATCTCCTCCTGCATTATATACATCCCTGAGAAATGACTACGTATGACGCCATACTGAATTTGCTTTTCGATTTTTCAGTTCACAGTAAGAATGGCATACTATATGAAATCTTCATAATGTTAACAATGCATGGGGCAATTTGGAAGATGCGCATAGTTGGGCTGCACGCATATGTTAACGTATGCCCAGCCCGAGAATATAAATAATGCAAGAGGAGACCAGCACAAATGGCTGCTTTTTCTGAACGACATTGTTGCACTGTAGCGTTTTCTATCCTCCTGCGCAAAGTAAAGAGGGTTTGCCGTTCGTAAACATTAGTTAGTGGTATCTTCTTTTCAAAGTGTATGATTTCTGGATTTTATGCACACAATAAAAAAAGAGACATATGGCGCGCTGGTTCAAAGCTTGACCTTTAAAAGGGGGCTGGTGCCAGGATCTAAACTTGTCGTAATGCCTTGTTTACTTCAGACATTTCCACAAATTTATTTATTTATTTATTTAGTAAGTTAGTTATTTGTTTAATTATTCATTTATTTATCTACTTAATTCCAGATCAAAGGGCATCGACGGGCTTAGACATGAGGGGTGGGGATGTACACTCGTGGAGGAGATATTCAACGATGTGTTTGAAATGAATAGCGCTCGAATGAAGTGTATCAAAACATGTAAATCGCAGAAATGCATTTATCACGAAACCCATGGACCAATTTGATGAGAGTTCTCGCAATCGGAATAAAAAATTCGATTTTACTGACTGTTTGAACTGAGTTTTTATTTAGGTACTCGAATATCTTTTTTAATTCCCTGTAACTTGTGCGTGAAAAAAAGAGAAGCTTGCAGTCTATGAATTCGCAACTCTAAAAACACGATATAGTTTTGTTTTCTGTACTTTGCGATTGTCAACAATTTTCATAAAACCATGGATGACCTGAATTGAAATTCTGCTTCCAACAGTAAAAAAAATTCTAGTTCATAATCATCATCATCATCGTCATCATCGTCGTCGGCATTGTCGTCGTCGTCCTCGTCATCATAATTATTATCATCATATCATCATCATCATCATGATTATCAGCATCATCACCATCCTATTTTATGGCCAATGTAGGACGAAGGTCTTTACCTGCGATCTCGAATTTGACCTGTACTGTGTTCTTCTAACAAAAAAAACTAATCAACTTTTGTGTATTGGTGACCAAAAATAACAATTTTTGTTATGCAAGGTCTTTATATAGGATCCATCAATGTAAATCTTCCCCTTATAAGTTCTGTCATAGTGGAGGTGTAGGAACATTAAGAGAAGATTAATCGCGCACCACAGTTTTGATTGGATTCTAGCGTTTAGCATGGTTTGTGTGAGGAGCCCTGCTAGCACAGGCGTACTTGAGTTCTGGGCTAACGGAGTACTTTAGTAAGCTGTACATTGACAGGAGAGGGAGCTGGTCGCAAAATGCGGTGAAGGCATCTAAGTCAGCATCATACGCTATATTGTGAATATGGGTGGACCAGGACATATTGGGGCACAGACTGATTCTAAGGTACTTGTAGAAGCTAACTGATGAGTCAACGGAGCGAAATATTGCATATTCGCTGATGAAATGGGGAGATGGGGTAACCAATGGTGGAAACATAAAAGGGATGACGTGTTAGTATTCAAGATCGATACTACTTTGAAGCAAAGAAGGCAGATATCATATTGAAGGGTCAAAAATTAATAACGTTATATTGGCAATAGAGCGCACAGTTATCAGCAAATACCCGTGTTTCCTAACAAAGGTTACTCGGCAGGTCGTTAATATATGTAACGAAGAGCAAAGCACTAAGCACAGTTCCTTAAGGAACACGATATATTGCATAGATGGATTGCTGGTTGGTGGTTAGGAATCTTCGTATCCGATCGAATGCACGATCATGGAGATTTAACAGTGACCGTTCTTGAAACAACTGGTGGTGAGGTACGTTGTCGATTCCTTTTGCGAAGTCAAAAACAGAACATTAACTTCAGTGTTAGTGTCCAGTCTAGAGGTGACATCATTAATAAATTGCTCAGGATCTATCCTTTTGGAAGCCACGCTGGTTTGGGCGAACTAATTTAACGGAAATTCTTGCGCCGTGGTAGTCATCAAATAACAGTAATTATTCAGGTAAGGCGAAGCCCTTACGGAGATGGTGAACACACATCTAGGCACCAAGACCGGAGCTGTAATCCTTCTACATAAAAGTGGTCGCTGTGAATACGCAATTAGGTAATTGCTTCTTATTCAGCCCTACATTTGCCACACCTGTGCAAGAATTCTACATGAGTAAGACTTTTCTTCACACAAGAAGCAGCCGAGGGCGATGACACTTCAGACGCGAAACATTATCTACACGTGAGACCTATTTTCAGTAAACAACAAATCTCAGTTTCTGTGAAACTTGAGTACGCGCAGTAACTCGACGACAAAGGGTGACCGTGTCACATGGTCAAGTCGAATCCGTAGCTTCTAGAAATATACACATTCTCATAATAACGTTATATGCAATGCACAGCTTTCGGTACACAGAGAGTGTATTGTAGGGATTTTGTTACAGTCTTCCGCACACAAGGTGCTTTTTCAGTTATTGGTCTCGTGCTACTACTTCCTAGCATCAGGTGAGGGTCACTCTCGTCGTTATACTGTCTTGCCTATTAAGTGCCGACATAGAAAATAAAAATAACCGTTTTTCCATTTCTACAAGGTTCTTGTAGACGTTGACTTGCCTGTTGTTTCATGACAAAAATTCATGCAACGTCGGCTTGACGCCTGATAACCAGCTCTGTGTTTGAAGTAAAGTTTTAAGTAGAAGCAACCAAGAGAACAAGGCACACATTCATTGATCCTCAGTGTACAGTAATGAGCACTTTCGAACTACAGGCACAAGGAGCGAGGTAATTAGTGAAGTTATTACTTGAAGCTTGATTACCTTACCATATCTGTAGAGTATGGGAAGCAGTGCTAGAGTGTAGTAGCTACACCGCAAGCGTGTGGCAATCGTTTCCTTTCTGGACGGTATACGCGGACGGATCTTCACGACAAGGAAGTATTCGTCGTTGTATTTTACATAAAGAAGGCCGACAACTGTTGTAACATTGATGTTAGGCAAGTTGACAAGGGTTTATATTGCATCGAGTATAGTCGGCGCTCAAATAATAAGAGGTCTGAAAATCCAGTTGCATAACTGCGTTCCATAGAAGACCACTTCTATATTGACGGCCTCGGCGCAGTTCAGCGTCTCAAAAAGGTAACGACAACATATCGCATTCATGAGGAGATACACACAATTCGCAGTTCAACACGTATGGAAGTTACTGCCCACTGGGATCAGGCACATGGTTGTGACCACAACCATGACCTTGTTGATCGCATTGCTCACTCTTTCTCTACTTCCGTAACTCCTCCTCTTTCCCTTCGATCTGGCCGCTGCTTGCATGTCACTGCCCGAAAATCCACCCTCCGCCATGACATGCGTTCCCTCATCCCCAAGCGGGTCTGCTTCCTTCCCGCAATTTTTCTCCAGCGGCGGAAGTCTCTCTCCGGAGGATTCAGACCCGGCGTGGTCCTTACACCAACCATGACTTCTGCTTCGAGTCGACCACTCGAAGACATTCTCCAATGTCAGAAGTGCTCCACTCCTGCGCCCGCAACGGATGTCTGCCATCTACTTTAGACATTTCTGGGAACAAAGACAATTCACAAAGTGTTCTTAAATGTGTAAAATTTGACAATGATCAAGTTGAAGACTACGAAATATTGATTATGAACAACACATTTTATAAGTCACTATTGCGGTACCTCTATCAAACTTGCCTGTGTCTTTATATTTAACTCCACTGTAACGTTATGCGGCGTGGCAACCCAAGCGAAAGAAAAATAAACCTTGTAATGAAGTGCTGTTGGCTAAAGATGATGAGTCCCTTATACTAAAAATGATCAGTTCGCCACCAAAAGGGCATTATTTCCACATTTTCGGTTTTCTTCCCTCAAAGTGCTAAGCCCGTGTTACTTCACGTGAACGGCGCAGACAGATCCATAACAAAAATGAACACGAAAGAGAGCGCACCTCTATTGCTATGAAGAGCAGCATCGTTTAAAAAGAAAGGTGAGTGAATTTTTTTTTCCACTATGCTCAAAGAAGGCCTTTTTTGTGGTTGGTCACGGATATGCATGCTTAGTTAGATTCCGCTCAGAACAGTTTTCGTTGGTGCATTCCCTCATCAAAGTTTGTTGGTCACCTATTGCCAAACAGTTCCAATAATTGAAATATTTCTTTGAATGCCTTCAGCTAATCACCCTATTTCTGAATAAGTGCAATACTCAAGCAATAATACTTCAGCAATAAAGCCGTTTATGCGTAAGCAAGAACAGTGTCGCCGAAATAAGAGTCTAGCACATCGTTTGGGCAGAACATTGAAACGTACCATAGAATATTGGCACCGCACGAGTAAAGTATAAGCATAACGAATAAAAAAAACAAGAACATGTGCCGATATAACGCACAATTTCTCTGAACATAAGCATTATATTGCTCTGAACATAAGTACTATATTGCTCTAAATTATTTTGCATGCTCCATCATCAGCTGCACAATAACGGCGATTGAATTAGACCGCGTTGCAGGGACGTATGTGAGAAACACTTCTGCACATTGCACAGCAAGAGCTACGTCGTTTGATTTCCCTACTTGGTTCTTACGATGAGGCTCTCTCAAACAAGTTATTTTGTTGGGGAGTGGGGGGAGGGATAAGTTGCAGACGCGCAAGTGTTTGTGATTCCAGCCAATGTATCATAGGGGCTCTTAAATTCCATAGAAAACAATCTGGTTCCACCATCTGTGCGAGTTTGCCAATGGGCGCTGTGCCAATGTGGGTGTCACCAGTGCGTGTCCCAGGCTTCTCTCGAACGTGGCTGAGAATAAAACATGGTTATTTCTGCGCAAACATTCCTTACTTGCAATGAGATGATCCTTTAATTTATTTGTTGGCAGGCCATCACTCTTTCATTATTGTTTACTCACGTTTATTGCAACAAGGAAATAAAAAAAGAGAACAGTCAATTCAACCTGACACTGGTTGTGCAGTTAACGCAGACCTTGTGATTATTCTTCCAACCTTATTGGCCACCGATGGTGTTACCCTTTCATGTATTTCCACAACTCGGTGCGAGTTCGCATGGTTCAATAAAGGAAATGCTTTCTCATAATAACAAAAATTGCATATTAAACACTGTTTAAACAAAAGAATGTTTTGTAAGAGACGGAATGCCGTGGTTAGACACGTACGTCTTCCCGATGTCGTTGCTCTCCTAGAAAGCTTCCAATATGAAACCGCCACATCCTCAAATTCCATGAAAACAACAGCATACTGCAGTGCCGCATTTCTCTCTGAGTAAACATTTAAAAAAACAACACAAAACAAGAGAACGCTAGGCACTCTGTAATTTTGTCCTGTGCTGAAGCTTTATTTATATTATACTCGAGATTCAGCCGCAACGTTATTCTGATTTCGTTTCATAAGCGGAGATGCAACGCCGTAGTCGCGTGAATTCTGAGAGTAAACGCACGTGTTGCAGTTCCCAGGAACGGATCGATACCGTTCGGCCCGCAATCATTACCGGACAAAACGAACCTCTTAGTGACTTAACCATCTCAACATACACGTCGTACATTAAGCTTCTGCGTACGGCATTGGGTGGGAACGTCAACATTTAGACACCGAGTCAGCGGTGCCTGCACATCGATTGTTCTTGCGTGCGGAAACTACGCATACACGCGCACACACACAAAAAAGAGATCTGTCTTCTCGTGCCGAGCTGTTCGAAATCGAGAGAAATTTGTAAACAGAGGCTACTTTCGAGCTTTAAGCCCTCGAATAGACAAGATACGTTAACGCAAGATCGCTGTAAATTTGAGAGCGTGAACTAATTTTGCAATGCAAGCGTCCATGTCAGATCGATTCCGCATTCCACAGTGAGTCCACAATACCTCATGGCGACTATCTTGCGCGGTGAACACAACGAAAAGTGATCATTTTTTGCACTACATGTCACGGCAATGGAAATCTCGTAACTGTGTTTGCTGTCTTCTTGCCTACGTCGGGCCTTACTGCTAAGCCTTGATCGAGATAATCACATTTCTAAGATTCCCTGTCACCCTACAACAACAACAAAAAAGAACGGCACACTGCTCACTACCACCGCTGGGATGCAAACTCAAGCCCATCGGACAGTGAGCATTTCAGAGCGGAACCCTCAAACCACTCGCACATTCTGCGGCGTGTTGCTCGGCAGACATACTCTGTCAGTGTTGGCGTTCGAGCATGTATATGTTGTGGTGGTCGAAGACGGCCCTGAGAGCACTGCAAAGCAGTTCTTGGGAATACGCTGGTGCTCGCTGTGATTAGGCGTTTGTTGCACCAAATGAGCTCGAAGTCAGAAGAATTAATGAATGGTTGACGGTTTTGTTGTAATGGTGTATTTCAAATGATGTGTACAAAAGTGGAACACGCACCAAAAACATTGCTCGAAGTTCTGCTTTTATTTCTAATATAAATTCACGTCTTCACCAGATGACAAGTCGTCGAGTTCTGGTTTTTGTATTCTTGTAGCATAGATCATGCTGTAATATGTGCTATACGGAAGGTAAAAGTAAAATTTATATGAACCAGAATATGCGCCTTGCGCAATTTTCATCGATGACACGAAGTTTACATGTAAGCATCAATACGTTTGCGCTGTTTGCTTATAGCAAGCTGCATTTTGTCGTGCAATGCGTTGTACCCGCACATCGAAAGTTCTGCATCTCTTCGGAGAAAGTGGCACCGGCTGGAGTTATTCATCACTGTCAATAGAATGAGGAAACATTCGTGTATTCATACGAACGAGAAGTAGAACTGAGGGACCCGATCTTTGTTAGCCATATGAAGGCAAGGGATAATTCACCCAAGCAAATCATAGAAGGAATTATTTGTAGCTTTTAATTGAAGTGTAGAAAATGCTAAGCTAACGGGATATGGAAGTGGACGAAAATACAACTTGGCGCCTGTAGAAGATAAATCCACAATTTGCGCATTACGTGTGTGTTTCCCCACAAGATATGCTACGGTCGCGGCGGTTCTCACGCCTGCATGGATGAGTGTTTATGATTGCAAGATATAACCCTGTACAGTGTTAGCCGGCGTTATTGAAGGCCATGGTGGCGAATGTGGGACAGCGTTTTGACCAATGGCATATTGTAGGTGAAGCTTTAGGAGCAGGCAGCTGGCCAAGAGACCCTCGCATGCGACCTGAAAACATTAATCCAGCCGCAGTTAAGAGTTTCACTTGTGCAGTGAACGAGATGGAAAACTGAAGAGCCCAAATTTCGTTAGACACAAGCACATGAATTGAACAGCCAACGTACTTTACTGCATCTACTCTTACACCTTGACTTTATGAAAGAAGACGCCGCATATGATCATTTGAACTGCCTCAAAACGAGAAGGTTCTGCGGAGTTTAGTTCTGAGCCATTACAGCTGCAGCAGCGCATGATTCATATCGGCATCCTTGTGCACTATTTTGTCGCATTTTTCTTCCACTGCATGCACGTGCATTATCACGCTGCAATAAACCGCGAACGCGAGTAAACAATCTAGGAAACGCATTTATGTTTTTGACGTTCCCAGCTATTTGAACCATTTGTTTCATTCATTTGCAGACTCTTAGACTTGGCACTATAAAGCATTATGCGCGCTGTCACGTCATGGCGCCATAACAGATAGCAAGGAAAGAAAGGAGAATGTGTATGAAGCTTTATCATACGGCATCCACCTTGCTCCCTTTTGTTTTTCACATTTTCCCCGTGGTCGCATTGCCGTCAAGGGCGCGCTATTGACGTCGTTCAGGCCGCTTTCTCTTATCGGTTATGGCGCGGTGGTCGATGAATCAATGAAGGCATAAGAGCTCCCCATAGGCCGAAAGATGTTTTGCAAGTACACGGGGAATCAGCTTCATTCTCCTCAGTTTACCAGCGTCAATCGAACCCACTTTTAAGGTGCGCGCAAGCCTGCGAGACAACTCATATGCTATGTGCTAGAATAAGGCACGATCTGCTGTGCAGATAAGGAGGTAGTAGCATAGCTGAGTAGCAAATAAAACTCCTAACAAATATTGATACTCTGGCACGAAGCATGTGGAAACACGCGTGACTTTGTGGAACATGTTTAAATGTTGCGGAAACGCCTTCATAATTTTTTACACGCCACGATCACAGTAATGCCTTCGAGAACAATGCCACTTGTATCTGAGAGTTTGCTCTGGTCAGGAGATCAATAATCAATCACTAGAGTAAAAAGAAGACACATTTCTGCGTCTAACGCATTAACGCATTCACTGACGAACGGCTCTTGCAATGGCCATGTTGCGAAGCATGTCGTCATTCCTTGGAAGTAGAGCGTTCATTCAAGTATTTGCTTAAATGGGACAAAAGGCTTTAAACGAAGGATTTACAAATTATACGCCTGCTCAGAATGGCACTACTTCACAGTGGCCCCAATTTGTTGGATAAAGATGACACCATGTTGGCTATGTTGTGTGCATTGCACGATTCTTACACTTTTTTATTGATATAATCTAAGGAGAAGTTGACGCCCAATTTAAGGCGCCGGCTACTCCTTAGCTCTTGAATGGTTCTATCTTACAATATACGGGGTTCAAAATTACATATCAAACAACCTTTTTAGATAAGCACCAGGTCTTGTCAAGCAACGTTTTCGCAGTAACACTACGACGTAAGAAACTCATGGTACATGCAATATTAAAGTTAATGTCTCCACAGTTCTGTGGGAAAAGGTCTCAAAGATTAAAATGATATTATCGCCTAATTACACCATCTCTGGTCAGCTGGTGCTACATACATCTCGTATATACATCACGATATATAGTCACAATAGAACAGTCAACATAACATAATTCACAAACATATACATATATACAGCGACACTAAAATGAAAGGAACAATGAAAGCGTTAATAACGGCCAACAATGCCGCTGTCTTCAAGAAAAGTATTCACTGCTTGTAAAGCGCTCTTCTGCAAGGACGTTGTTGGCGAAGGACCCAAAAGTTTCTTTAAACTGACAGGTCCACCATCTAGTGTAGTTAAGGTTGATTTCAGTCGGCGTCTTGGTGTGTCGTGATGCGGGCAATGTAGAAGAAGGTGATGTATATCTTCGTCTACAAATTGACAGTCACATTCGCGGGTTTCCGAACGGCCAATTCTGTGTAAAATGTTTTGTGTAGGTAGTGCCTAGCCTTAAACGATGAATAAGGGTTTCCGTTTTTCTGGTAATGAAAATGAAAATTAGAATTCAAAAAACGGGTCTATATTATTCTTGTTTACTTTCAGCCTCAGCTAATAAAAATATGAGTTCAGCAAACGAGTCAATATCATTCTTGTATACTTTGAGCCTCTGCCAATAAAAATAACGCATGCTATTTCTGTGATCATGTTTCGGTGGCAAAGCAAAAAGCCCGACAAAGCAACTGGCCGAAGGCAGATGTGTAGGATAACATAGGAGAACTTAAGCAGCCACCGCGACCCTCGCAAAATGCAGATTCACAAAAACTGCTCAAAATATCTAGCTGAAAGCAGCAATATAGCTTGCCCTTCGATAGGCTTGAATTTCATAATTGCCTGGTGCCTAATTAGCTAGTTTTTACAGAGATAACAAAGCCAGCAGTGCATGTAAAGTGGTTTTATCCCTCCCTACGGAGCGGATCTCCATGAGGGTGCCTAGGTAGAATGACGGAAAACAGGGGGAAGGCGTAAGATTGAAATTCAAGATGATTAGCAAAACGAGAACAAGGTGAAAGCAGGAGCCAACGTTTCGACAAATGGGCTTGTCTTCTTGAAGGCAACATGTGCTGTCCTCGCTACGGTATGTATAGGTGGGGTTATTTTAAAGGGAAGATGGCGTAGGGCGGGCAGGTGCGGCAAGGAGCGAAGGTGTGTTAGCGGCGAGGGTGTCGAATTGAGAATAAAGTAGTGCTGTGCACAAGACCAGTGCCACGGCCGTCTGTCAATCACGTGTCAACAGGCGTGTGTCAGCCGGCGTGTCACCGTCGTGCACAGCACCCCTCTATTACCTGTTTCGCTGGTGGTCGTGGGCCATACTTTCTATGAAAGAAATAGAAGGAGCGGCAGAAACCGGTGTGCTCGTGAAAAAAAATAGTAAAAGAACATACTGAAATGGAATAAACAAATAAAAGGAAACCAAACGGAAAGAAGAAAAGAAACGCTAAGAAACCAAAGGAAGTGTTCTTGCCTATATATTGAAATTTAGCAAAGCAAATAAATTCTAAAGCTCCTTCTGAAGCGTTTATGCATATTGGTTTTAATAGCTTGAATTTATGAATAAGGTATGATTCTCTCCATTCTATTTCTAATTTATAAGGGAAATTTGACGGTAAGATGTAGAGTTTAAGTTCATGAGCGGTACGACCTGGTTGGTTGAAATGCTCGGTGACGGCTTTGCGAAGTTTTTTAGCTGTGTCCACGGAAAAACGAAGACGAAGACGACGAGTGATAGGCTCGCTTCCGAACGGCCGTATGTAATTTTATGTTTTTTTTTAACAAGTGTAGAGCTCATTTTTACTCGTTGTGCCTCTTTGTCACCGAACGCCGATCTGGGGGTCACCGTCCTGCGAGAGAAGCACAGCAAGCGGCTCCCGAAGCGCCCCGGACCGAAGCAGCGAGGCGAGCCTCCGCCGTCGGCCGCCCTTCGTGATGTTCTGATAGCATCCGTCGCAAGCAATCAGCAACCAGGTCAGCACGCTGCTTCTGTAGTCCACGGAGAAGGTGAGCAAGCAAGGAAAAGGCTACGTGAAGATGACATCGACAAAAGAGAATCTGCAGGAGACAACGAAGAGATGGATCAGACAGCCTTCACTGTTGCCTCTTACAAAAAGAAAAGAGCCGCAGGTGTTCCTGTTATATTCAAGCCAACTCAGCCTGACAGCAGCTTATGGAAAGTAAACCCAAATCTTCTGGCTTCAGCGGTCATGACAACAGCCCAAGAAAAGATACTCAGCCATCGTCTCAACAAGGATGGAAGCCTCTTGGTGACAGTGTCTACACTTCCCGCAGCCAATCGTCTCCTGACAGTGACAGATCTATCGGGTATTCCTGTAGAAGCTCGAGTTCCATACTCCTACTCTGCCACGTACGGGAGGATACAGGATGTTCCTGTCGAGTACACAGATGACGACCTCAAGGAGTATTTGAGCGAACAAGGAGTCATATCTGCTAAAAGGCAAGTTTTCTACGTCCCTAACGAAGATGGTGTAGTAACGGAAATCCGAAGACGCTCGGTCATCCTGGAATTCTCTAAGGACGCCCCTTTACCAAACCGAGGGTCGCTTGGATTCTGCATTTATCCCGTGACGGAATACATGGGGTCTGCTACTCAATGTTTCAGATGTCAAAGACACGGACATATAGCGAAATATTGTAAAGGCCCCATCCGCTGCAAGATATGCGCTGGTCCACATACGCATAAGGAGTGTACGTCACGTTCCCAGCCTCGGTGTGCAAACTGTGGAGCTGAGCATGCTGCGTCATACGGAGGGCGTCCTAAAAAGGAATCAGCCACTCTTGCACGGACGATGGAGCAAATCCAAGGAAAAGTACGGAAACGACGAGAACCACCACCGAATCCGGATGTTATGTATACATCTACAAACCAAAATCAACACGACACGGTGCAGCGCAGCGACACGGCTTTGAAAAAGTCCTACGCCTCAGTCGTGAAAGAAAACCAGCAAAGGCCTTCAACTGCAACGAATCCATCAAAGCCCTCAAGTGATATAACCTTAACCCTACAACAGCAACAAGTGTCCTCAAGGTCGCAGCAGAAGAACAGGAAGAACCAAGACAGGTTGTTAGATGGTAGCACTGCAAATGAGATATCAAGTATGCTGATTCCCATGATGTTCGCCGCAATCAAGGCTATTCTCCGTGCCAGCCCATTGTTTAAGAGCATCCCTGAAGTAGAGGCCGTCCTGGCTTTGGAACCGCTAGTGTCGTCTTCTTTCGCGGCGCAAAGCCGTGATTTTTCGCAGTAGCAACGATGGCTTCGCCAACAATCGTCTCACAAGCGGTGTCCACCAACAAACACTTCCGCACATGTACTATATTCCAGTGGAACGCTCGCGGATTGCGCTCGAAGTTAGCAGACTTTAAGTATATTACGCGAGTGTACCGATTCCCTTTTTTAGTCATTTCCGAGTCTCGCGTCGACGAGCACTTTAGGATAAAGGGGTATTATTTGCATCATTCAAGGCGACAAAATAGAATTAGCCGACTGCTCGTTGGATTTCGCAACGACATACCTGCCTCTGCGATTGACGTAACACCACATGACAAGAACGAATATATTTGCGCAACCACAGTGATTGCATCCAAAGCGTTTACCCTGATCGGCGTCTACTTGGAACCAGGATCACCTTTCGACGTGACCAGATTGGAAAACTTGTTGACAAACACTCAGTCTCCACATATTATTTGTGGCGATTTCAACGCACATAACGAGATCTGGGGCAGTTAACATACATGTGCTCGGGGTGCCAAGCTGGCGAAGCTTGTTGCAAAAGACAATATAGAGCCCTTGAACGATGGCAGCATAACATACCTGAAAAATCCGACGACTGTTAGCTGCATTGACGTCACATTCGTATCAAGTCAAGTGGCCCCTATGTTCGGATGGTGTACAGATTTCGAGACTCGAGGTAGTGATCACTACCCGATCCTAATCTCTGCCCTTCATTTTCGGACGTCGCCCAGAAAAGTGAAACTGAAGTCCGTAGACTGGGAAGCTTACACAGCAGCCGTAGACAAAGGAATCACAGCCTCGACTACGAATACAGAAATAATACCGACAATAGCTCATTGCCTCAAACAAAGTACCCGCTCTGCCACTAAGCATTGTAATGTACCAACAAACGACGAGCAATTTGAAAGGTTATGTGCAATTCGAAGGCGTGCCGAAAGGAAGGCTCTACGTACTAAGAATATCGAAGACCTCAGAGCTTGTCGACGGGCACAAAGACATATACGACGTTACCTCACCAAGCTGTACCGAAAAAGGTGGAGGGACTTTAGTGGGACACTGGCTGAGCAAAATCTGGCGAGTCGTCAGAGGCATTCGCAAAGAGCCGCAACAGCTTTATCCTTTTATCGCCCTCTCATTACATGAGCGCGCATCCCTGAAAGAGGTGGCAGAGCAGTACTGCAGGCTCCTTTCCAACGGGGCACAACCTTTGTGGCAAATTGCAAGTCGTCAGCCTAGTGCACCTCGAGCTACCCTTCCTGACTTCGAATTACCATTCACCATCGAAGAGCTCACGGCAGCAATCAGCGACGTAAACAAGCGATCATCACCTGGCCATGACGGCATGAGTTATGAAGCACTCGCAAATCTATGTCACACATCTCGCCTACGCCTTCTGGAGTACTACAACGCCTCATGGATAACTAGGAAGGATCCTACGGAATGGAAGCTTGCGAAAGTCATTCCTATATTGAAACCATCGAAGCAGCCAACAAATTACGCCTCCTTCAGACCCATATCTCTGCTTAGCTGCGTAGGGAAGGTATTCGAAAAAACGATCTACAAACGACTAAATTGGTTCCTAGAAACTGCAAAAGTTTACCCGGAGGAAATGAATGGCTTCCGGCAAAATAGATCCGCAATTGATAATGTCATTGCCTTGGTCTCATCAATGGAAGAGGAATTGGTCTCTGGTAAGATACCTACTGCATTATTTTTAGACATTAAGGCAACATATGATTCGGTCTATCATACAGCAATACTTGACGCTTTGCAAACCCTTAGTCTTGGAGGACGGCTCTACGCATGGATTGCAGACTATCTTCAAGGACGCCAACTTTTCATGTGTACCGCGGATGGCCCCACAGCGCGTTATGCCGTCGAGAAGGGAGTGCCACAAGGAGCTGTGTTAAGCCCGGTATTATTTAATTTAGTCCTCATCCATCTGAAAAGACACCTGCCCCCTGGCGTCAAAATCACACTGTATGCGGACGACATCTGCATTTGGAGTGCGGCGCGTTCACGCAGTACCACCCAGCAACGCCTCCAGAGAGCGCTAGCAAATATATCGGCCTACCTCAATCCAAGGGGTCTGAAATTGTCCCCCGACAAAAGCGTTGCCATGGCTTTCACGCGGAGATGTATGGAAAAATACCCACTAGTGTTGGGTGGTCGCGCCCTTCCATATGTCAAGACGCAAACGTTTCTTGGAGTGACGATCGACGGGAACCTCACATGGTCGCCCCAAGTGAAAAAACTAAGTGATAAGATTTCCTCGGCGTCGCACGTGTTCCGATTTCTAGCCGGATCACAGTGGGGCAGCACCTGTCGATCAATGGTGCTCCTCCATAAGGCCTACGTCGATGGAACTCTACGATATTATCTCCCGATCCTGCACAAAATATCTCCCACAAGCAAGAGAAAACTCGAGGCAGCACGAAACAACTGCCTTCGCGTATGTCTTGGCCTTCCGAAGGGGTCGTCCCGCTCAGGGACTGTAGCAGAAGCTGGATGCCTGCCTCTGGAAGTGCTATGTTCGCAGGAGACACTTCGGATACACCTCCGCCACGTCACATATACGAAGACTCACTTTTTAAAGGATATTTCCAGAACCCGTGCTACATCTAGCTTTGGGCAGGCCGTCGGAAGCATATCTATTTCGATTCCTGCTCAGGCGTCACAAATTATGCCGCGAAACATTTCACCATGGACACTGTCCCCACTGGAAATCGTGCCATACATACCTGGAATCAGCGCGAAAAAGAAAATGCCTCAAGCAGCGACTTATCAGATAACTTTAGAATATATGCACAAAGAATACGCAGCCGCAACGCACATATTCACACATGGCTCTACAACTCCACATCGTTCATCATGCGGAATTTTTGTTCCCTCTACAGGACAACGATTCTCGTTTCGTCTTGAGCGAGCGACATCATCTACTTCAGCGGAGCTATATGGCATTAAGGAGGCCCTTGTGTATATACTTCGACAGCAGCCGCCAAAGACATGGGTGATATTCACAGACTCAAAAGCAGCCCTACAAAGTATGCGGAACAGGCACAAGCGTTGCAATAATCAACCAGCAGCATTTGACATTGCTGATCTTCACCACAGGGCTAAGATTGCTGTGCATTGCATAAAGTTCCAGTGGATACCTGGCCATGCCGGCATTTCGGGAAATGAAAGAGCGGACGAAGCTGCCAGAAATGGACTCCAACACTGCAAGTTCAGAAGAACATATTTTACAAAAGCCGACGCTTCAACCATGACAAAAAAATATGCTTATCAAGAAAAAGACCGCATCTTGAATCTGCCGCTTCACCAAGATAACTTCCTACGTTACATTGACGCAGAAATGAGACCGAAAATTCCACGACCACTTCCTCGACACTTAGAGACATTGTACCATCGTCGACGACTGAACGTGGCATATACGAACAATTATCTGTACAGCATAGGACTTACCACCAACCCATACTGTGATAACTGTCACAACTTAGAGACAATTGAGCACATATTACTAGAATGCCCCGCGTACCGTGACGAGACAATTTTTTGGGCACGAAATGGACATGATTCGCCACGAACCGTTAACGTTACCGAGCACCTTAGGTCCAATGCTCGGCCCTTCAAAACAGCGACGGGTTTTGGATTCATTGTTCAAATACCTGACAGAAATTGGTCAAATAGGAAAACTTTAAAAATTGCATTCTTCCTATACAAAACCCTAAATTCACCCGCCATGTCACGTGTAAAAATTAGTGTCAGGTCCACTCGGACATTTCATATTTATTTTTATCCTTTTTTCTTCTCCCACTCTTTTCTGGAATCTTTTAATCCCATTCCCCATCCCTATACTGAGTAGCATGCCAGCGGTTATATACGCGCCGGCAAAATTCTCTGTTCTTCTAATAAAGAGCCCTCTCTCTCTCTCTGTGTGTGTGTGTCCACGCGATGTCTGTTTAATCTGATGTTTATTGATTGTGCCGTTTTACTGATACATTCATTCTTACAGAAGGAACAATAAAGCATATAAATCACATCCGAACTTGTACAAGTAAAGCTACATTTGACTTCATGCGTATAACAATTTCCGGTGCATATAAGTTTAATGTTGCTTTGAAGGTGCCTGCAGGTTTTGCACTTGGGACGACAACATGCTTTTGCTGGGGGGGATGATGGCTTACTTTTGCGTGCACTAACATGTCTTTAAAGTTCCTGGCGGTGCAAGTGCATGCTGCTGACCGAGCGCTGCCGATGAGATAAAGAACGCCCTGCCGCTTCCTCGTCGCGACTCACGATAGAGTCGACCTTGTTCACCAAACGCATGCTTGAGAGCAGCACAATACCGCTGCGCAAATGCTCCATCACGTGGCTTTTTTCATATTTAAGGGGTTTTCTTTGCATCTCGAAAAAAAAAAAGGACTACGCAAGACATCGTAAAGGAAACAACTCTATCGGTGGTTTCTCAGGGTGCTTTACAAATCTACGTTTTAATCTGGGGATCCTCAGCCGATAATTAAAAAGTTGCGTAACTGAACCTAATTAATTAGTGAATTATGAGGGAAGAAATGTATGAGTTAACACAGGCTATCGCGAATTCTATGCGTTCGGTTCAATTCGCTTTCTGTTTTATGTTGTTAGGCCCTTGTTCGCAGTAAATCGTTAAATTCTTGGCACAAGTTATGTGGGACCCTCTGCATACTCATGCTAGTCACATCACTTGACAAAGTACGCCTCCATGGTAGAAATGGCTTTGAGAAAATCACCTTACTATTGTGTCTTCACTGGGTTCAAATAATATCAAATGCATTTTCTCTACAACCTACTCCTATTATATATATACACATGTACTCATTTCTATTTCTCTAGTGACCGCTTCACAAGCGCTAAGAAATGTTAAACGTAATCGGTCCGCGCAGGGCGCGCCTGCACGTATCGTAAGTTTCTCGAATTTTGTAGATAGTTCTGTCCATTGTCCATTGTCGCCGACCCTTGTGTAATCTGATTGTAAGCACGACGCGAACTGTGTAGTACTTTCTGGAGGTGACGCGGAAAACAGCAATTACGCTAGAACCTGCCACGACTTATTTGTAAGAGCCGACGCGCTTGACTTGCAGATCGCGGATGAAATTTTTGACGATTCCTGACTTGGCTTGCCGCTATCGCTGTTCTTGGGAATTACTTGCTTTGCTGCGAACAAGCGCCCTATAACATAAGACTATTCCAATATGTTTTTATTGCAATCTTCTGACGGCAAATTAACGTAACCGCCGACGCAACGCATCGGGCCGTCACCCGCTGGGTTTGCTGAACAGACCATTTAAACGCTCTCCTCGTTCATAGGAGGTCCCTTACGCTTGCTTTAAAAACGAATAAGATTGCCTACACTGAGCGGCTTATCATATTGGCTGATAAGAAGGAAGGAGCACACTTAAGTGGAGAGGGATTCGCTGGGGCCAAGCCACTGCAGTGAAAATCGATAATCCGACAAAGGGGGTGGTGCTGGCGTCTGCGATTGGTCCGCTCTCCTTTACTTAGCTTGCGGTGGATGGTCGAAAATCGCGGTGGCATGCAACGGAAGTTTAAGAATGACGCAAAAACGGATCTTCAGCAAAGAAGAGTTGGCACAATGAGGTCGTAAACGTGCCGAAATTTCTCAAAAACGTTACACGGCTACGCAAAAACTTAGCCAGTGCCTAAGCGATCGGCAACAGCCATCTTTTATTCCTTTCGGAACGGGTCAGCCTGGGGCTATCCAAAAGAAAATTCAGTTTTGTTCACCATAGTAATGTGTCTTTAATGCGTGCATGTCACTTTGACGCGCTGAGTTTTTTCGGTTTTGAGACGTCGCGTGACAGGCAGGTGCAGTGGGTAGAGCCCAAACGCTTTTGACCAATAGCCCAGAGCTAATGGCGAAAAGGCGTCGAATCAGAAATAATTTTTTGTTCGTTTGGGCAAATCATGCATAATCAGTGTGCAAACGTCTTATCAAATGGGGAGTTATCATGGTTTTCGTGACTTCGTGTGACCAACAGGTGAATTGGGGTGGTCCCAAAAAGTTTTTGACCAATTGCTGAGGGCTGATTGCAGAATTGTAAGAGAAAAGTTTGGAATAGGTATACGTTATAGCGCCACAAGTTCACACAATAGTGTGTTAAATTTATAATGCGCAGCTTGAACAGCACGTCGTTCGTCACCATCACTACAGCGTGACCATATATATATATATATATATATATGGATATATATATATATATGACGGGGGTGACATTGCACCGCCGTAAAGTCCATGCTTGCATGCTTGCAACCTGTAGGCATGGGATTGTTGGAAAACATCCTGAAAAAATACAGCACGGCAAAACACGCTATTGCTTGGTGTTTAAGCTGAGAAAACATTCTCTAACACGTGTCGATGAGCTCGTTTGCAATGTTGATGAAGATGTTGACCCCATTATTGACGTTATCATTTCATATAAGAAAACCTGTGTGCTTGATTACAACACATAATAAAAAAAATCTCGTAAGCTTTGCTTTTATAAAGGATGTCTATTGTACACACACACAAAAATGCAACTATTACATTTTCGTTACCGGGGCTCAATGCTTTTATTGAAAATAGAAGGAAAGATGTTTTCTTCTCTATTATGGTGATGGCTACTGCTTTTCACGTAAAAAAAAATATTTCATTGACGAAATATTGTAGATACAGGAAGTATGGCCTATGTCGAAAAGTCTGGGCTAGGCTAGTATAGGCTAGTAAAGTGCACTACATGTAGACTAGTCGACAGCTGGTGCTAAGTTACACTAGAATAGTAAAGACAAACGATGAGTGTAGCTGGTACTACAGAATGTACCAAGTGCCAAGCACAGGCGTATAATGAATTACGAACAAGTAAACGTGGACGTATTGTCCGAGACAAACATGCATATAAAGATAATGGTCTTCTGTTTCGGTCGTGTGAAGCATTAGGTTGTACAAGATATCGATTCCAAGTTTCATCATCCGTGATGGCGAGACGCGAGTGCGCCCACGTTTTATACGATTATCGAACGCAAATAAGAACCAATAACAAAGTGACTTGCCGATTTCTGCTCGTACATTGTATAGGCCGCTGCAGCTCGTTCGATCGTTGCGCTTATCTCTGTGCTGCTCAGATTGATGCGCCATGCTTTCCCATTTATGACGTTTAGATCAGGCAAGCTTCACGACGATTCCAAATTTGTTTTGCTTGGTGTCATTTCGGCAAGAGCTAAGTTTCTGTTATCTCGGATACGTGCCTCATGTCGGACGTCATTATATGGACCATCAGCACATGCGCACAAGCAAAACAACAACAACAGGTAATTATAATCCTGCATTTGAGGAAGGTCTGCAAACACCGGTAATATAGGACATTCGCGGGCAAATCTATCAGCGTTTCCATAGCAAACTGTTGTGTACATGTCCACGAATTTTGGTCATTGCTTAATTCGGCCATCTCTAGACTTTCACCACAGCGCACCAGCATAACTAAATTTGCAGCATTCAATATATATATATATATATGTATATTTATTTATTATATATATTTATATATATGTTTAGAAGGCCTCCTGACTTCCAATAACTTATAGCTACCAATGTATAGAGGGTACGTCCTTTTATTAACATGCGTACCTACAGCACAGTGCCGTTACGTCATTGCGGCGTTTCAGCAGCGTTTTGGTTTAAGATGAGCGGACTGCTTAGCGCTACGCAAACATCGTGACTAACTTCCTGAAATACATATATTATTTGAACGGCATACCCTCTCGATACTGCTAAGTGAAAGTTGCTAACTTGGGGCCGTGTTTTCTCATTTTTTTAGAAAGCTGCCCGTTGAGTTGCGCTGGTGAACTCCGTCGAAGTTCAACAAATAACCACAGCGGAAATGCACGAAAAAACTAGGTATGCGAGCGAAAATACCCTAGAGGTAACGAAACAACCTAAAATGTTTATGCAATTACGACACTTAGTTATATACATAGGTAGATCCCATCCTAGGGCAGAATTTCAATTCCACACTATGCTCTCGGTAATGTTTATTAGAGGCCAATGAAGTTCGAAAGTGTTGCTGCGTGGAATGAAGTGACTGCCTGAAAAATTCCCGCATAACTGTAAATAAGCCTTACCCGTGTTCGATCAGGTAACTAAGCTGTAAGGCGGTTTATAGCAGCGCATGTAAGAAATAAAAACAAGATTGCCTAAAAGCCAAATTGGCAACTTTTCCTGTACTAAATAATAGTGACGAATCTAGTGGTACCATGGCAACCTCAAGAAAAAAAAACACTGTACAAAAAATATAAAGCTTAAGTCGCTGCCTTCTTTGGCTTCGCCATTAGTTTGTGCTTTTCGCCGCGTTATTCTTGATAGGTTTCATGCTAACGACAATATGCGGTACTGTTCTTTCTTTAATGGAACTGTTCCAACATTACCCCCTTTCCATTACGAAAGTTTGCAAAACAATCTAGCTAATTTAAGCGACCCTAAGTAAAGAGAGCAATAGGTTGAGCTATAATAATAAATCAAGCTTTTTAATATACCACTGCACCTTCGAAAAAAGCCACACTTATGCCAGAGTGTCTTCAGAAGCAAGAAAAGTTGCAAAAGCAAAAGACAGGCAGTGGCGGCGCACCTTGAAGTTACCATCTCATGGCAGAATGAGGTGATTGCTTTGGATGAAATATTGTCGGACAGAGTTAATGTTTTTGCTATTCGGCAAAGAACATTGGATTACGACAAGCCAGGCATTGAACTAAACGAGTTTCAAGGAATGTTACTGCGTCAGATGAGCCAAAATACAATAACATACTTTGAAATTTCCGACGTCATACTGACATACCGCCACTGCGTACCAGCATGAAGTTATTAAAAAAATGGGTGTCAGGCCTTAATTATTTAACATATTCAACCTGCTTGGTCCAAACTACGAAAATAAACTAGTTAATGGGTTCGGGAGGGGGGGGGTGCTAAATTAAATGACATTTGGTGCGAAGAAGAGCGCTAAAGTTGTGCGAAAAAGCAGCTGAGAACATGGTAGAAAGCAGGGTGATCTGCAGCTGAGGCTTATTTAAATAAAGTTGCAATAAATCTAGGTATTTCTTATACTTGTATGTCATCCTCAGTATTGCCATAATAGCGGAATATTCAAACACAAACAGTTGTAAGCGATCGTCCAAACTAACCATAAAACTTGACAGATATGGCGATAACTTGACGTTGAAGTTATTTGTAATACTGCGATAGCAATTATATGGGCATTTCACGCAAATTTTCGCTGTCGCAATCGCCAACGCCGTGATGTTCTGTATAAAGTCCAAGGGTGATAACACCGCCCCGAGCGCCCTACTGTCCATCTGCGAGTGCAAGCATGCGAAGGAAGCCGATGGTCACGGCTCGATATCGACCGCACGAAAGGGAGGAAAGCGGGGAAGAAGCGCGATGTCTTTCGCCGCGCGCAACACACCCAACGTTGCAAGGCATGGGGGTGAGGGAGGCAGGGGACATTGTTCTACTCCGGCTGTAACTGGGCAAGTGGTGGCTGCGTGCGGTCACGCGGCCTTATCCTGAGAGCGTTCTGCGTTGGGGGCAAAGTCTAGGTGCGTGGGCGGCTCGTACCTTAGTGCGTGCTTTGTATTATCCTTGCGTTAAAGTGATAGACAGCACGAAGATTACTCCGCTCGCTGCTGCTGCTGCGTTTCCTCACGCCAGCGTTCTGACAGCGAGTATCCGCAGTGATCTAGTGTGATGTGTTAATATTTGCTGTGCGTGCTCTAACCATGCTTGTTAATTTAGTTAGCAAGCAGGTGTTTACAAGTTGATACGGCCGATAGAAGTACTATCCGTACTTCGTGTGGCTGTCTGCTAATATGCTATCATAATCGACGCTTCGCCTTTCGGGCGAAGCTGCGACTTTTTATGGTGCAACAAACCTCATTATTTCAATTTTAGTCATGCCAGCTCAATCCTACTACATTATTGGGATAGAGCACTGAACCACCATGGCAAGCGAGCTTCTTTTTTGGCATGTTCCCTGCTGGCTTCCCTTTGGTATACACTGTAGCGCTTCCATTTGCACACAAGCTTAAACTAGAGTTTCGAAAGAATGACTTATGGGTACAAACATATTGTTCTTATGTTTGTTGGATCTTTGACTGCGTGACGCGAACGCTCCAGAGCCAAATATACTTGCTCTTGGGGAACGACAAAGCAGAAGGTGAAAGCCGTTCGATGACAGTGGCGCGACCTCGAATCACGGAGGTTAACGACTACTGATGAGCGCCAACGTATTCGCAGGCGCCTAATGAAGCTGCGTGGCCTTCCCAGCTGTCGGGATAGCCACACACCACGGCCTTCGCCGCAATGCCTCTGTTCTTTCGCAAGTTTACTTACTTTTTGCGACGTCGATTAACTTCCACGCGACGCAAGATAATGTGCTCGGTAAGTCATTACTTACAGCCCCAGCTGTCATCCGCCTGCCAACCCATTCTTCTTGAATGTTTTTTTTTTGCTATTTTTGTTTTACCGTGTCCGCCTTTTAATATGTGCTATGCTCTTTAGCATTAAATAAAAAGAGCTTTATTTATCGCTTCGTAGTGTAAAAAAAATCGACTTCGGAGGATATCAAGGCTTGCAGGCGTTATCATTTAGTATGAATTGGGCTTCATTAACAAGCAGGATACTTATTTGACTTTATTAAGAGCTATCAAAAAGGAACTTTGAACGCTGTTAATTCATTGCCTGACAAAAGAGGTCACGGTGCTAAGAATCCTTGCTGGAACAATTCCCGGCTTTTGCCAAAAAATAGAGCAAAAGCGCTTCGGGATGACGCTATTCTGCAAAACACACACACCCACACACGCACACACACACACACACACACATATATATATATATATATATATATATATATATCGGATATACATAAGTGGAGGTGACCCCTAGAAAATTTATTTTCATTAAGCCTGACAGTGCCGGAACCATGCAATCGCCAGCACAACCCTGCAACATCACATATGGGCCACAATATATGCGCCACCCACGCTCCACTGTATCACTGCATCCAGTAGGGAGCAGCACGAGTGAATCAAAGTAAGGCAAAAAACAAGTCAAGCAAAAGCCCATGCAAATGAAATCATTTAGGTTCTTTGGATCGTCGCAGCCGCGCATCCTACTTCCCTCTTACGCGAGGGCGGAACGTAGACGGCGAGAGAAAAAGCTGTCTTCTGCCCGCGCACCGCTTTTTCATGTTCCAAGAGATCTTTATTTCTTTTCTTCTGGTTTTGCCTTCGCCACTTTACCTACTAGGATGGCACCAGCCTTTCAAAACGGAAAGGAAAGGTTTTGGGGCTGCCTGGCGTGACAAGGCGAATAGCGCACCTCTTGAAAAGCTTCTCTCTTCTCGTGGGCATAATGAACCACGCATGTCTTTGGGAGCGTGTTCCGCAGACAGTGATTGGTGTCTGGCATAGGTACTTTAAGGGATCCAACCTACTCAGTGACGGCGTCGTACGACCTTCGAATTAACTGTCTGCAGTATGCGAGGGGAACGAAATCCGCTCTGCAAGTAGTTCCTGCTGCGATTCCCAAAACTTTGTATCAGCCTGAGTTTTTGCAAAATAAATCGGTGCACTTCGTACTTGTCAGTGAGCTTTTGAGATAAGTTACTCTGACAAAACATTTGGTGCCTGAAAGACCGACGCCTCATTTAATCTTTTCTGATCAACTACTTTTCCCGAAATTCTAATATGAGCAGATCAAATTTGGCAGCCCAAGGAAGCATTTTCGTGCGACATTTCGCTCGTTTCAATATTTTTTATTCAGTTTGTCAAAACAGAATGCCTCGCTTTTTCACAAGTACGATATGAATGTGATCTCGACGGCATCCACGTTCCAAGCGGAGGCCTCACGAAGTAATGGATTAGCCATGACGGCTAATGACGGTTACAATCTCAGTAGGTTTGTCGCAAACGAAATGCTGCGCCTAGATGGGCACGTGATCGTTATTGGACCAAGTTATTTCAGAGTACACCTTCGTAAACAGCTCACACTTTGACGAAGGATTTCTGCGTTACTTTTTATATTGGTTGTCACTTTCCTGTAACTTTAGCGTTTTGCATTGCTATTGTTGATTTTTTCTCAAGATAGGTGGAATCAATATATATGTTTAAAGTTGTTTCTATGGTGAAAGCTACATCTTAGAGAACCATTCGGTATCAGACAAACATCGCAAAGGAAGTATCAAAGAGAAGGCCCACGCTTCAAGAGCATCTCGAGAAGGTTTGAAATGAGCGCCGAAGAAAGCACAAATTATATTGACTAAATTATAGTGACTACATCACTTATTGTAGGCACTTACTCCCGGTACTAGAGCGAAAGAAGTGCCTCCACCCAGACGAGTATGGTCGTTTCTGTACATTACAAGAATGTTCGTCATGGGGCACGTCTTCCTCCCTCAGCCTCTCCTACGAGCCAACCGTATGTACAGAGTGGACCGGCAAACAGAAGGCCGACCGCCGACCGAAGAACAAGAGTATACGCCCATTTTATGCTGCCGTCCGGTTCCTTTTCCGTTCTACGAGCCGTTCGTTCTCTGGTGATTCCATTTATGGCAACGTAACGCGGGGTGCGCCTTTCTGTATCGACCTCCGATGTCGCACGAAGTCTGCAAACCTTAGGGAGGAAGCAAAGTGCAAGAGATGCGTTTCACCGTGAGCCTAATAGTAATACTCTGCCCTGTGATCTGCCGTGCAATCTTCGAACCATGCCTATCGTCCCAGATTCCACGATTTGATTTCGTTCTCTTTTTCAAGAGACTCTGAATCTTTCACGATGCTCAGACCTCAGTTTTTCATCCTTTCTTTATTTCTTGCCTCTGATGCAGTACAACGCACACTCTTTGAGATATTCGTCTCAAAAAATAGACGTCCATCTTTTCGTTTACGCTAGAAAGATGGTTCCAGTCTACATTCATTTATTCCCTAATTTTCTTTCAACTAGTTCTGGCTCTCGTGTAATCAACAATACGGTAATATTAAGCTGGTTTGAACTAATAAATTACGTTGTTGGATCACCAGAAATATCAAATATGAGCGCTGTCTTGGTATTTCAGAAAATCAGAATGAAGCAGGCTTGTGCTTGTTCATATATGACATGGTCGTCGCGTGTCAAGTTAAAGTTCACCGCTAACTAGTGAATTTCACGGCCCTAGGCCCCCGGAAACACAAAGAGAACAATTGAACGCACTTTAGCATTTGTTTGACAGGACCTTCGTAATAAACGTGTACAAAATGCTGCGTTCGGTACAGTAATGTAATCGCAAGCCACCTTCATACTTGTATTTGTGTGCGCATTGTTAGTCTGTATATGTGCTTAGGGTAGAATGGTGTATCGTACTTGTTTTTAGTGTGTGTGTGTGTGTGTGTGTGCGTGTGTGTGTGTGTGTGCGTGTGTGTGTGTGTGTGTGCGTGTGCGTGTGTGTGAGTGTGTGTGCGTGTGTGTGTGCATATTTTCTGCGTCTGTACGCCTGTTCATCTTTGATGTTCCGTAAGCGTTCGGAACTATAACTACACCTCGATGTGCCAGTATTGAGTACAATGTGTGGCCCTACCCGTTCTCGACTTTTTGGCTCTGACATATGTTTCAGTGTACTCCCTTTTGCATTTCCCCTCGATTTTCTGGTCCGGCGATGTTACGTGCGGGTGAGGGCACAAACGCGAGTTAATGACATCTTAGTTGAAATCAAGAAAAAGAAATGGGCATGGGCACGACATGTAATGAGGAGGGAAGATAACCGATGGTCATTAAGGATTACGGACTGGATTCCAAGGGAAGGGAAGCGTAGCAGGGGGCGGCAGAAAGTTAGGTGGGCGGATGGGATTAAGAAGTTTGCAGGGACAGCATGGCCACAATTAGTACATGACCGGGGTTGTTGGAGAAATATGGGAGAGGCCTTTGCCCTGCAGTGGGCGTAACCAGGATGATGATGATGATGATGATGATGATGATACGTGCTAGTTTGCAATCTTCTTCTTTTGTAATACTACTCATACGTGAAGTTGAGTAGCCGCCAACTTCCTATAGGTAACCAAATCTCTTGTTTTATGTTCAGTTGAGTAAAAAAATAGTCATTACGTTTGATTTTAAAAGAGTTATGAATTCAACCTACGAAATTTAGGCAACTATATCCGAATTAACAGCTGGAATAAGCGAAAATCAAGTGAAGCCCACACTCATATTCTTGTATGGGCGTTAGAATAACTTTGTTCTTCAATTTTTTCTGCGTTAACATGCGTTTCTGAGCAGGATAATTGCAACAACTCTCGCAGCATCTGAAAGCGGAGGAACTTTCGCTAAGGAGGATACAGGCTCGGTGCCTTATGGCCCATTATACATTTGAGTGAGGTGGTGTCATCTTTTATGAAGCCCTTTAATTTGAAACTTGCAACGAGTGGAAGGGAAACCCTAGCCCGGATCTTACAACTTTCACTCCACCCGCCGCTTACAGTTGAAGAGCTTAATCACGGACGACGCCATCTGACCGAAATGTATCACAATGGCATAAGACACTGATGTGTGACACCGGCTCTGAACCTACCCAACCTTACCAGGCACGCAACCTATCCGAGAGCCCTTGCCCAGACCATCGACCGTGACTTATCTTGGTCGAAGCGCCTCTCTGGATTAAGAAGAAAGCTGGACAGCTTTACTCAGATCATTCGACATATGTCTGGAAATTCATGGGGGCCATCCAAGTCATCTCTTCTGCAGCTCTACCAGGCACTTTTTGTTGGCTACTTCCGCTACAGTGCGCCTGTACTTTCTCGGCTAAGTGCAACTGCTATACGCACGCTTGAAAGTGCTCAGGCTCGCGCACTGCGAATTTGCCTAGGTCTACCACGATGTGCGTCTACTTGGGGCACTATTGCAGAGGCACGTGCGTGCCCAGCTCGAGTTTATCTGCAACATGAGCCATTGCGAGTACATCTAAGGCTACTGAGTAGACACAGGAATCATCCACTCGCGAACATCACAAGGGTACGGCCTGTGTCCGCTTACTCAGAAGCCGTGTTGTCGCAGCAAGACTTATTGCCGTCGGACTTCGAACCATATGACATACCCAAAGTTCCACCCTGGACGATGGCAAAGCCAACGGTGAGACTCTCAATCCCTGGAATAACGAAGAAGTCGAAAATGCCGCTTGCTGGTCTCAAGCATTTCGCGCTATCATACATTGCTTACATGTATGGACATTATGAACATGTTTTTACAGATGGTTCCGTGACACAGACCTCTTCCGCGGCTGCCTACACGGTGCCAGGAATGGGGATCGCACAACGGTTCAAGACAGGACACAGGACGTCGTCTACAGCGGCTGAGTTGACCGGAATTCGAGAAGCAGTTCGCTGCATACTGCAACAGAGTCTCGAGAAGTGGACAGTGTTCAGTGATTCAAAACCAGCACTGCAACTCATCAGCAATTATATGAATGACAGAACCGCATATAGTCCTCTCCTTTATGACATCATGTCTCTGCTTGCTGAGGCGTCTCATTCCGGGCACACCATCGTGCTGCAGTGGATTCCTGGCTATTGTGGAATAGCTGGAAACGAACAGGCTGACGCGGAAGCAAAAAAGGCGCACACTGACGGCACCATTGTAAAAATTCATTTTTCCCGGTATGACATTAACACCTTGCTCCATAACACCATTAAAACTTCTACGGCACGACATTGGGACAACCCCGAACATCGACGGGAGCGCCTATATAGACTTGACGCTGGACTACAATTCCGGCTTCCACTTCGGTTGCGGAGAAGCCAGGAAACACTCATTCATCGATTACGGCTGGGTGTGGCATACACCGACCGATACCTTCACAAGATTGGACAAGCACGGGACCCTGAATGTAGCGTCTGTCACGCTCTCGAGACAATAGCTCACGTACTTTGCGTGTGCCCTCAATATGCGACCGAACGAAGACAACTCAAATCTACTGTTGACAGCTTGGACTCCCGCCCCTTTTCAGAAGAAAAGCTTTTGGGCGCGTGGAGGAGTGTTGACTGTGCCCAACGTGCCATAAAAGCACTTTTGAACTTTTTAAGTGAGACTGGTTTAGACGATCGCCTCTAGAAGCTGTGAGACGTGTAGTCAGTGCGAGATGTGTTTGCGCAAAAACTTTTTGTGGCAAGATTACTTTTTGTAAGGACAAGGTTACTCTTAGTGTAGTGCGTCTCCAGTGCGCATCCGCATATTGGACAACGTGTATATAGTATGTCATTGTACCATATCATAATCATCCGCCACCTACCTTTCCCTGTATTTCCCACTTCCCCATTCCCCAGTGAGGAGTAGCAGGCTAGAGACACGCTCTCCAGGCCGACCTCTCCTCCTTTCTCTTCATTAAAATCGACTCCTCCTCCTCCTTGCCCAGACGGTGTGATTTCAACAGTACCTTGCATGCTAAATCTTACATGGTGATTCAAGAAAGATTACACTCGTTATGGATTCACCATTGACCGTCCCGCCCTAAGTGACCTTAATTTCTATCTATCTATCTATCTATCTATCTATCTATCTATCTATCTATCTATCTATCTATCTATCTATCTATCTATCTATCTGTCTATCTATCTATCTATCTATCTATCTATCTATCTATCTAGCTACACAGACATATATATATATATATATATATATATATATATATATATATATATATATATATATATATGTTAATTCCGCATACCAATTGCTTCTCTCATACGAGTTTCCTTTCAATGTTACAATTTATTGACGCTTACTTTGATTGCTTTATGACGAAGCGGTATGAGTTAAACATTCTGTATGTTGTGCGTTTATAACAGACTTTATTTGCGAATCGTTGCTCAATCTTGTAGCTGTTACGCTTAGTATTCGTTTCCTGTGATATTCTGTTTCTATAGGACGCCTTTCTTCTGCCGGCATCAACACAAGAAGCTAAGGAAACAGCCAATACCTATTTTATTAAACCGGGTAAATTACAACTACGGAGCTTTCTCACAGCTCTCGCCTAAAATGCTCATACGACCTTTTATGAACCGACAGTGTGTGTCGTTATGTTTAGCATGGTCCTATCACTTTTGATAAAGGCATGCAGTGAAATACTTCTAATAGACGTTGAGGCTTCAAAGATAAATCCTTCCTGGCAGCGCACGCTCCCTTTTCCGCACTAAGAGGAGGAGAGGATCTCTTTGGCTGCAGTCCTTCCTTCGTATACCTTGATTAGTACTGTAGTAATCATGAATCGTTTTCTGCTCGCACAGGTTACCACTGGTCCGACGCTCTGCCCCAAGCTGTTACATTAGCGAGAGTCCGCGTTTGCCCCGGAGACCCGCAATGTCACCCGCAATCTATTCTGTGGCGTGTCTCGGGCAGAAAGCGAGACCGTACCGCGCGTTCCTTCACCAGGTAATCTAATCCTAGCAAGCCGGACAACGCCAATAATTGAATTCCTTTCTGCGCGCTGAATAAGTTAATGCGAGACGGACAGTCTTCAGTGACGTCCGGCACAGACGGCCATGAGCGTATTGAATGTCGCCATGTGCCACTGTTGCTTCGTTGCTGGAAAGATGCTCAGCCAATATTGTGTCGCTGTTGTAACTTCCATTCATGTAACGCAGGAACGTTGCCTGGGAGCGCTGTTCTACAGGGGCTACACGGAACGTTTAGGTTGGCGGTTGTGAATACTGTTGTTTCTCACATCTAATAAATAACAAAGATCCAATAAAGGCACTAGCTGAAGTTACGCTTTAGAGGACAGCAAAAATAAAACATGCTAAAAGACAATACAAATCCCCAATCATTAGGACAGTCACCAGTGAGAATTTTTAGCGCAGCTGTTTAGGTGCTTTAAATTCGCCGTATATTGGCGCAACGTTTAGCATCTGCGGCAGATGAAGTACAACCACCAGTTGCGTGGCTCATTGTTCAGAAAGAACCGACTGATGCTATCTTGCATTGTGACTATATTGTTACGGGGCTGTAAACGGGAAGAACGATACAGTGTCGGAAACTGTGAGTAAGAAACATAACTGTTTATTTGGCGGACTAGTGCAACGCAAAACAAGTAAAACTCAAGCACAACGATAGCGGCGAGCTGACTCGGTGGTTGTAGGAAATCTGATCTGCGAGCCAAGCGCGTCGGCTTTTCTACATGACTCGTGGAAGGTTCCAGTGTAGTCGCTGGTGCCCCTGTCGCTTCCAGAAACTACAAAACAATTCGCTTCCCGCATGCAATCAGAATACAAAACTTACAAACCATGGCAATCGAGGCAACCGCGAATGGCAGTAAACCAAGCAAACCAAACCAGCGTAAGCGAGAGCTGATGCGAGCCGACGATAGCATGAATCGAGCGATCGAACGGGTGCGCACGACCCCAGTTTCTCGCGCGCAGGTCACTGAAGGGTCTCCTCTCAATGGTATCCGCCGTTCACTACTCGCGTCTTCCATCTCTCACTCCGCGTTCACACTTTCTTCTTTCGCTATGCTCGTTAATCGGTTTGGTCACCGATGCCGATTCTCAGGAACGGACGCCTAGGAGGTGCACCCTAAAAAATTGATGTAGCACTGAATCAGCATTAAACGCTGGCGTGCAACCACAAGCACCCCAATGCCGCGGGACCTATGTCATATAAAGCATAAGCGAGGCGTGTATAAGAGCAGGCTTACGCTTTTTATATGATGTAGACACCATCACGGCTCCAGAAAGGTTCTAGGTCATCAGCTGCCTTGTATTCGATTTCTTGGGTGATTTATGTTTGAAAAGGATCCCAGATGGCTGATGCATACTTGATTTTGGGGCGTATTATTGTGATGTATGCTAGTCTGCGTAGTTTAGCTGGAGCATGCTTAAGGTTGCGTTTGAGGAGACCTAAAGAGCGGTTAGCTGATGCCAACGTCAGGCGGATGTGATGATGCCACGTTAGATCAGACTGTAAGTGAACACCAAGGTACTTATATGAAGTTTTCAGTTCAATTATGTTGTTAGATATTACATACGATGTTGGAATACGGTGGTTGCGCCTAGTAAATGATAATAACTTCGTTTTAGCTGTATTAAGAGTCATCAGCCATGTTGAACACCATGTGTTAATAACGTTAAGATCGGTTTGAAGAATATCTGTGTCATTGTCGCATTAAATCAATCGATATATTACGCAGTCATCGGCAAAAAGTCTGATGTGGGAAGTCACACAGTTAGGCAGGTCATTAATATAGATTAAGGAAAATAAAGGGCCAAGAACGCTGCCCTGCGGAACACCGGAGGTTACTTTGGTAAAAGAGGAATTACTGTTATTAACAGACGTATATTGTACTCTGGATGAGAGGAAATCCTATTTATTTCATAACACCCCTAAAGACCCCCGAAGGGGTATTACATAGGGGGTACAGAAACATGGAAAAAATGTGAGCTTTGCGCGTTACGGAAAAAAACAACTAAAGTACACAAAAGTTATACAAAAATTTTTACAAAAGAAAACAACAAAAGTTATAAAAAAGTACAATATTTAGCAAAATACACAAGTAAAACAAAATACGAAATACATTAGGCAAGTGAAACTCAGAAAATACAAAACTGTCCGAGAAAATAAATTAAGGGAATTAAATAGGTACAATGTAAAAGAAGTAAAACGGGGTGTTGCTCGAAACTGCGTCAGTTGTCACGTTAACCAATTAATGAGACATGAATGGACTTGTACAATGTGCACGCAGAATGGTAAGACAAATGATCAAAACAATATACACACTGAACAACGTATGAAGAAACGGTACATGATGGATGTTTACACGTAACTATTGCGTAAAAGTTCCTTAAAGGTTGCGAAATCGGTTTGAGTAGCAATGTGTGATGGTAGGTTATTCCATGCAACAATTGTTCGGCGAACAAAGGAGTTAGCATAGTTAGCTGAGCGACAACTGATGCGTTTTATCTTGAAGATATGGTCTGTGCGTAGAAAGAAGGCTGTCGCTGGTTCGAAGATACAGTGAAGGTGCGGATGATGATAAAGTTTGTGCAGCAGTGAGAGGCGGGCAATTCTGCGGCGATGCGATAAGTCGTCAAGTTGAGCGCGAGCTTTTAGTGCTGAAATGCTAGTATAGGGTGAATAAGCAGAAAAAATGAAACGGACCGCGCGGTTTTGCAGTGATTCGATTTCATGTACGAGTTTTGCTTCGGTAACTCACTACACCATTCTCGGAGTCGTCATCGGCCGTGAATTGTCTTGATCGAAGCACAGCTCTGCATTAAGAAGAAAGCCTGAGAGCTTTGTTCAAATCATTCGCCATATGTCTGGAAAATCGTGGGAGCCATCCAAATCATCTCTTCTATAGAAGAGATGGAAGAGTTTTATACAGCTCTACCAGACACTTTTTGTTGGCTACCTGCGCTACAGTGTGCCTGTACTTTCTCGGGTCAGTACAACTGCGGTAGGCACACTTCAACGTGTTCAGGCTCGCGCACTGAGAATTCGCCTAGGACTACCACAATGTGTGTTCACTTGGGGCACTATTGCAGAGGCACGTGCGTGACCAGCCCAAGCTTATCTGTACCATGAGCCATTGCGAGTGCATCTAAACCTAGGCTACTGAATAGACACAGGAATCATCCACAGACGAACGTCATAAGCATACGGCCTGTCATCGCCTACTCAGAAGCCATGTTGTCACAGCAAGACTTATTACCGTCAGATTTCAAACCGCATGTCATACCAGAAGTTCTACTCTGGACGATAGCAAAGCCAACGGTAAGATTCAATCCCTGGAATAACGAAGAAGTCGAAAATGCCGATTGCTGGGCAGAAGCATTTCGCGTTATCTACATAGTTTACATGTATGGATATACCCAACATGTTTTTGCAGATGGTTCAATGACAAAGTCCTCTACCTTGTAAGCTGCCGCTTACACGGCAGCTGGGGTGGGGATTGCCCAACGGTTCAAGATAAGACACAGAATGTCGTCTACAGCAGCTGAGTTGACTGGAGTTCGAGAAGCAATCTACTGCATACGGCAACAAAGCCCCGAGAAGTGTGCAGTGTTCTGCGACTGAAAACCAGCACTGCAACTCATCAGCCATTATACCAATCCCATAACCACATGCAGTCCTCTGGTTTATATCATGTCTCTGCTTCCTGAGGCGTCTCAATCCGGGCATACCATCATGCTGCAGTGGATTCCTAGCCATTGTGAAATAGCTGGAAATTAACAACCTGACGCGAAAGCAAAAAAGGCGCACACTGACGGGATCATTAAGAAGATTCAATTTTTCTGTTACGGCATGAACGCCTTGCTCCATAACTCCATCAAAACCTTATTGGCGTTACCATGGGACAACCCTGAACATGGGCAGGAGCGCCTTTATAGAATGGAAGCTAGCTTACGATTCCGGCTTCTACTTGGGTTGCGGAGAGGACAGGAAGCAGTCATCCATCGATTACGTCTCGTTGAGGCATACACTCGCCAAAACCTTCACAAGATTGGACAAGCGCGGGACCCTGACTGTAGCGTCTGCCACATTCACGAAACAATATCTCACGTACTTTGCGTGTGGCCTCAATATGGGGCCGAGTGAAGAACACTCAAGTCTACTGTTGACTGCTTGGACTCCCGCCCCTTTTCGGAAGAAATGCTTTTAGGCACGTGGAGAAGAGCTGACCATGCCCAACGTGCCATAAAGTCACTCTTGAACTTTCTACCTGAGGCTAGTATAGATGATCGCCTCCAGAACCTGTGCGGCGCGAAGATATTGCGAAATGTGTCTACGCGATAACTTTTTTGTGTGGGCAACATTACTGTTGCATAAATTTTGTCCACAGCATGCATCCGCGTATTGGACAACGTGTTTATAGTAGCGTATTGTACCATAACATAGTCACCTGCCCCCTACTTCTCCCTGTATTTCCCACTTCTCCTTTCCCCTATGTGGAGTCGCATGCTCGAGGCACGCTCTCCAAGCCGACCTCTCCTCCTTTTTCTTCAATAAAATCTACTCCTTCTCTCCTCCTCCTGCTTTTGAACCATTCGCAATCAACATGCTATAACAACTGTCATTCACGGCACGGTCTGCAGGCACCGATGCTGTTTAAGCGGCAATAAATCGAAGTGTCTGGTCTTCCTTGAATTCTTTGAAAAAGGAGGTAAGAAATATCGATCCACTTGCGAAGTTGCTGGAGCATGCTTTCTTGCTATTGGTAAATGCGCGCCATGCGATAGGCTTCATCTAAGCAAACAAATACTGCACGGGACATGTAAGTCTAGAACTAAAGGTGTGCAACTGTAACGCTAAGTTTACCCAAACTCACAAAGCTCAATCATCCATTAGCTTCCTCATTCGCTCACTCTCTCTCTCACTATGCTCTCTCCCTCCCTACTCCTCTCACTCGTTGAATCCCTGCCTTCCTACTCCACTCACTCACTCACTCACTCACTCACTCGCTCGCTCGCTCGCTCGCTCGCTCACTCACTCACTCACTCACTCACTCACTCACTCACTCACTCACTCACTCACTCACTCACTCACTCACTCACTCACTCACTCACTCACTCACTCACTCACTCACTCACTCACTCACTCACTCGCACATTCACCCGCTCACGTGTGAAATAATTGTTCCTTCCCACTTTTGTGCACGCACAACTGATTTGCGTTTCTTTGCTAACCGGCGCTTTGTGTGAAGTCAACTAGGTGCATCTTGATGAGTGACCTTGGTTTAAATTCCTATGAAACAAGAGTGGCGAACATGTAGACTATTGACTGCTCATAGAATTTCACGCCCAGAAAGACAGGTTGTAAATTTGACTAGTGTGGCAGTTCAGGTATTAGCCAAACAGGAGTCCTCGCTGCTAATTTATGTTAAATGTCACCCCTCAAACAAAAGGTCTTTATTAATACTCAAGCACTTTGCAGAGCCTAAGAAACAGTTTTAAACCTAATAAGCGTAACAACGGCGCACTAGCGCTTTATTGCGTAACTTCGGAGAGGATTGATTTCTGGAAGCTTATGACCAACCTTGACCACTACTCACTGAAACATCAATTTATGCGTTAGTTCAGAGTTAGAAGTGGTTCTTAACAAGAAAGAGATCGTAAGAACGATCTCTACAGTCCTCATGGTGGATCTGAAGTCAAGCAAGCCGCGGGTCAAAAGCAACCACTTGTTATGTAGCAAACGCGTTACTAAACACGCTACGAGACCTTCTCAAGAGCGTTCTGTATAGCAAGGAAAGCAGCAACGCAGATACGTGAAGCCGTTCCTAATGAAGCGTTGCATTGAAGCAAACCATCTTCGTCTACCAATGGCGGCTTTCCGTCTTCACGAATGTGTGTGACGTAGCTACAAAAAGAAAAAAAGGAGGTGAGCGCTGCCTATTCCCCGCCAGAAAATGCCGTCTGGAGATCTATCTGAACGTATATCGAAGTGCTTATAACTTTAAATTATCTTGTCTTTCTTTGAAACCAGAGTTCTTAGGCTACAGTAATATGAAATAACCAGGCGCCGAATTCACAAAGTTTTTCCTTCGTAAGTGCTGTTTTTACGAGCATTAAACAGCGCTATACAACAGGACGAAGAGAGGGACACCGACCACAGTGCTATGATCCATGTCCTTCTCTTCGTCTTGTTGTTTAGCTCTTGAGACTTCTCGCAATCGGGAACCACCCAGCCCAAATGCGTACTTTTCTCCAGTTATTCATTGGCTGATCACCTTCGCTAATAATAAGTCCTGCATCACTACTGGCTGGCACAAACGCTTTTAGCGTAAGAACGTTTTGTGAATACGGGCTCACGAGTCTAAATAGGACAAAAAAAAAAGAACATCTTCTTTTAAACGTTCTGTTCACCCAGCGCTAAATGCCTTTGCGGAAACGGCGAACTGCGTTTGCGATCAGCACAAAATGTTTGTAATGTTTAAAAAAATATTATTGCTCCTTTCCTTGTTTTTACCCTTAATCCTATTTTATATTTTTATCGCTTTTCCTTTTCCCCTGACTCATCCGCCACGACAAAGTGCACCTGTGAAGACTCTCACGAGAATTATGCGGAACGTAACACAAGCTCCCCGCTAATACGCCCCTAAGTTCTGCACTACCTTGAGCGCACGCAGCCTTCACTGGTCTGGTGTGGAGGCTGCGTGCTAAAGAATTTCCAATTATGCCAAGGAATTCTGGACATGGAAAATTTCTACGACGACCTTGCCGCAAAGAAAAGGGAAAAACGCGGTGACCGTGGAGAACTACATGCCCTGTACTGAGTGAAAACGTGGAAGAATTTCTAGCCGCGGTATCTGTCTTCCATACCAAACGATGTGGTGCTCCGGCTCATGTAGCACTGCACGAATGAATTGTTGCCGCAGTACGTCTCGGGTCTTATCGTATCACGGCGCTTCCCCGCTCCTCTAAGCCGTGCCAAAGCGGCTTTCTGTCTCCTAGTCCAGAGATAAGCATTGGAGCGGGAGGCATCTCGAACACATGTTTAGGCTGCATTATAGAAGAGGTCCAGCGTTGAATTAACAAGACCAGAGGTGAGAGCACTCCTACACGAATTCCTTGCAGTTTTAGCGGTAGACATTTTGCAGTTAAGCGTCTTGCGGTCACACTTCCGCTGAGCTTGAGGGAAGGGGATGCCCTCTTAACGCACGTCGGTGTATTTTACTCCTCTTGGATATTCGCCAGATAAGGCACCTGTTTTACAGGATGAAGTAACAAAGCAGATAACGAAGGTGACCGTAAGGGCTAGGCCTGCAATAGACAAGCGGTCTCTTTTCCTTTCGCACAATTTTTTTTGTAAACTCATTATACTAGCTTTTCTGGCATGAGAAGAGAGAGAGAGATAAGTTTAATGATACGAAATGCCGAGAGATCGGTCCCTTTAAGTCTGTGCCTTAAAATGTGAACGAATGATAATGGCGCTTTTTCTCTAAGAAGCAATGAACACAATATGAAGCCTGTAAATACATGTTTATTCGCAAATTAACTGAGGAAGAAATATTTGTACCAAAGGTGGCGGCAGGTTTTTACTCGTTCATTTTCGTTGGTGTACGTCAGAGGTCAAAGCGTGTTACGGCAGGTTTCCCTTGATTAATTTTCTATGGCGGCCTTGTACTCTAGGCATGGTATATCGAGGCGCAAAAGTTAACATGGTGTTATTTGCAATGCTCCTCATATATTATGGCTAATTCTGGTTCAAAACGTCACCGTATGCCACTTCTCACTTGTCCGGTATCTGCCTGCTCACTGGCTTGAAGCACGCGCACACACGCACGCAAGCGCAAACGCAGATGTGACAACAGAAAATGCTTCAAATAAGAGGGTTCTTCATACGTGGGCAGCGTAAAACTGCAATTACCCTGAATACATATTTTTTTTTCTTCAACTTTAGTTTTTCAGTGCAGCGAAAGCCAACATTTTCCCTTACTTTGCCGCAAGCAACAACATAACAAGTACACTTCGATAGCAGAAACAGCGTAACAAACAAATGTGCGCGTTGAAGCTCAGTCTATATGGTTCCCCAGATTCCTGTCTTTCATACTTAGTCTCCTCTGAAACAACTTGCATTTGTCTATATGATGCGAACAAAAAAAAAAGAAACCAAGGAAGGCATAGGAAAAAGTAATGGTTAACTGAAAAAAGAATAGTTTTTAAGGACAAAGGGAATTGTTTGCTTGGACAGAAATCAAGCAGGCGGGTCCTCGCAATTGTACCCAGTAGCTATTATTTGTTCGGCACATAATGGGGAGTGCCTTGGCATTTTCACCCATATCCAAAAACAATAGCCATGTGGCTATGGCATTTTTTTTTCGGAGCACGCGTTTGGAGGTGTGATTCCGAGATCCGTTGCCCCTTATCGGTCGGATAAAATTTTCAAAAAGACCAACACACACACGCATACAAAGTTGCGTATCGAGACCTGTGGCTGGGTAGAAAAAACTGAGGGCTGTCAAGCAGAATATCGAAGCCCTCAACTGTGTCATATTTGCTAGACCATGTCTTCTTTTCAGGGCATTAAATCACTATCAACTGCCCCTATTACAAATTCCAAACACACGGGATTTTCTTTTTTTGACCAGTTAGTCTTACTACTTAATTAGTCCCCCTAACCTTCGTAGAATTGTATTGCTCCAGAATCTAGTATTCAGAATACGTAAGCACACGGACACTAAATAATGTGGCACTGGTAGAGTCAGTGGCTTCGAGTTGTCGACTAATTTGGCGTTGCTCTGTGATCTGCTACTCTCCTACTTAGCTTAGACGGTAGAGCGACCAACCATGAAAAAACTTTGCTTGTGGTTTTATCTCCGGACCAAGACAAATTTTGCGCAGCAGCTAAAGTTCCTTTCTTGAAAACCACTATGGCTTTTTGTTTCCTTTTATTTCTTCTTATTTTTTTTTCGTTTACACCTAGGGCAGGGTGGCGGACAAATTCTCCCTTTCTGGAGCTCTCGTTCACCTTATGGACCTCCGTAGAACTCATCTGCTATGAATTTCATCATAATTCTTGCTCAATGTGAGGACATACGAAATGACATGAGAACCCACAACTATGTCTGACCACGTTTATGTTGGATCATGAGTTGTGGTTCGCTGCCGTTAATGATAGCAATAGCAACAAGGGCTGCTACGGTAAATGTCATGCCAAGCCTACAAAAGGTTGTAAACTTCAACAGAGGGGCCTCTGGCTGTCCATTCTGGCAGACTCGACTTGCCGGTGGACGTCAAATATCTCAGGAATGATTTCAGTGGGTGCATCTATCGTGCACCGATGCCAGTTAAAGTGACTACCATCATTTAAGATAACTTGAGATTCAATAACATGAGCTAAAACAAAGTATCATCTTTAAGAAATCGTGCGAAAGAAATATATTCCTTTTAGAATCAGACGATGGTGTGTCTGAGTGTGCGTGGAATAAAACTGCTGCATTGCTGTATGAAAATCAGGCCTCTTCGTTTGTTTGCTGGCAGTAAAAATATGTCCAAAAGTGCAAAAGCAGGTATGCAGCCGACGAACTCAAACAGGCACCGGCAAGTGCCGCCATATTTGTTTGTAATTCACTCCTGGACTTGGAAATTGTGGTCAGCAAACTTGATTGCTTAATTCTGGCTAGGTAGCTGATGCTACCCTAAGCGCCAGAGTTGTCCAGCTCCATCCGCATCACATTGCCTGGCCCACAAGTATTTATCGTGGTTATGTGGACGCGGCAACTAAATAAACTGTTAAAGGTGCAATGAAACCAGCACCGACCAGTAGGCCTTTTCATTTGTGCAACCAATAGATCGGTGCGGCACATGGGAGCATCACAATATACAGTTCTGAATAATTCTGAGCGATATAGAGGTGCTTCCAACACAATATACTCAGAAAAAGAGGGCTGTTGCGCGGCATAACTAATTCTTAAGCGTCACAAAACTTCCTGTGCACATACCGAAAAATATTAAGATGTATCGTAATTAATCTGAGTAATTACCAGCGGTTCCGCCCGGTGTTGCCCTGACTTCATGATTACCTCATGAATCTATGCCTTACCTATGACGACTGCAGCTGCAAGTAACGGTCCCCGCCGTTTCGTTCGGGGGACGTTAGGCGTCTGCGCGACGCGTGAGCAGGGCGTCGGGGAAGACTGGCTTCTTTACGTTTCTTCATGGCGTGTAGCTTCATTGCTTGGCACGTTTTGTGCCAGTGCTCCCAAAAGACGGCACTAATGAACGGCAAAGCCGAGGGAGATTATAAGTATAGGGCTACCCGAAGAGAAGAACGTGTTCTGCCGTAAACTTAACCTAACGACATAGACTGGTTTGTTCTGGTTCAACGGTCTCCCTTGATTAGGCGTGTTCCACCGGTAAAAGGGAAAGGTAGCAAATAATGCGTACTTCCTAGGCTGCTTCATTCTTTCGCGTGGATTTAGCATAATGCCGCAGGAGGTGTGAGAACAGCCCGACGATGAGTGTGCAAATAACCACGCTTCAGCAGCAACAGCCTTCCCGAAGAGTCGCTTTCCTGGTGTAACCCTTCGTGTAAGATTCACACAGCGTGCTCCACGAGAAATCTGGACGCGCGCTAGCTGTCACAGAACCTCAGAAGCCGGACAAGGCGACCCCACAATGTTCTCCGGCATGCACGTGTGCGTCAGCGTCTATTTACCATAGCGATCTCCCACGGGCACGTCACACGAGCGACAATGTGCACACAAAGAATGAAGGACGTGGTGGCAAAGGGACCGAGCACCCAGGCGGTGTCGAGGGAGGCAAGGTATTACGGCTAACCGAGAAGCAAGAGCGCACACACTCAAAGCTCGGCACAGAGACAGGAGCAAAGGATGAAAGCGTGCGCCCCAACAAATAGCAAGTGCTACCTATGTGCCTTATCTATCACGGCGAGTAACATCATTGAGGGCTCCCGCCCACCCTTCCCACCCCGCGAGCCGTCCGGTTCTTCCATTATTCATGGGTCGAGCAGTTCGTCCATTAGCAGGGAATGTGGGGGCTGTATTCGTTATTACCTTCAGTTTTTCTTTTGGCGGTTCTTTCTTCGCCACCTCTCGTAGCGAAAGAGCACGCCGTCCTCTCCCCTCCATGTCAGCCTTTTTTGCGAGACCACTTTGTCACCTAGATTCTTGCTTGGTGTCCAAAGTACAGTTATCGCTGCCAGCGTAGTGGCAACGTGCCGAATGGGTGTGAGTTAAGCGAACGTGTGCATGTGGATAGATGTGCACAACGGAATTGCTGTCTTCCGAGGCTGAGAGCTTCAATGGTCCATGGGCTTCATTTAATGAGAATACCGACCACCGACCAAATGGCTTCTAGATAAAAAAGTCAAAGACCTGCGCGGCACACGGGGCACAGTCAAAGCATAAGCTGCAGGAGCGGCTCCATAGGCGTTCCATTTTAGGGACCACGCACTACACGGTCTTCGCGGCGAAACCTTTTAGCGCCCTTTCACGAGAACGATTTCAACTGTTCGCCTGGCGTCGAAGGCAAGCTGCGCATTGTGCCTCGGCTTGTCTTGGTCTCTGCAAAGCATTCTACTGAGCCCCATGTTGCCTGGTTGCAGCCGCGTGCTGTGCTCCACGATTTCCTTCTTCACCAGCGGTTCATAGCATGCAAGGAGGCGCTATACCGTTTCACCAAGGGCAAGTACAGGAACCCAGACCATCCAGCATGGCTGTCACCTTCTGCCACGCTCGAGAAAAAATCATGCCGCTCACGATTACGCCGCACTAGCTTCAAAATTTTGTGATGAAATCACTCCCAGCACGTTCGAATCAAATTATATTGCCAGCTTTGCCGTCCACCAGTGCTCAACGGTGATAATTAATCGAAAATTACGTCACCTGTTCACTGGTAAGCTTGGATTTGTCTTCGAGTCGTTTTATTCCATGCAAGTGTACTTGTGAAGGTCCGCCGCATGTCCAACATGTGGACCCGATATTTGCAACCGTTTTCCAGGAGTTTCGCTAACGCTTCTCTCGCAATGTCCCGGTAAGGGCCGCTGGCGCTGTCACTGCGCAGTAATCGAAAGTCGCTCCCATGGCGCCTTCCCGCATGAATGCGATGCGAGAAATGCATCCTGTTCAAATCTATGCTACACCCGCACTTGAATTTAGTGATGAGGACTTGAGTTACGATTCTGAAGGTCACAGTAAAGCGGATTCAAGCTTTGACGGTGACGATGTTTTGAGTCACCATAGGACATCCGCAGCTGTTCACCGGCGATTTCCCTTTACGGCCTTGAATGGTCTTCTTCCTTGCGCGCGCTTATCTGCCGATCTTTCTGCATGACCTCAGACCCCTACTGATCATCTCCAGGGTGTATACTTCGCTTGGTTATGATGTGATGTCATCCGCAGCAGAGAAAGTTCCGTTCACGCAAAGGCCGCCCGTAGCACATCTCGGCCCATCACTATTGATCAGCGTGAGACCGTTTACAATGGCGTGGGACTTCTTTGTACACTACTTCTCGGCAGAGGTGATAACCACAATGTGCAAAAATGTAACCATTTGCTTGGATGCGTAATCTTGTAGTTGCCCGCTACCCTGACAGCGATCGGTCCTGGAAGAGGTGCATGACTCTAGACGAACTGAAGTGCGTTCCTTGGAATTCTCATCGGATCATACTCAGAAGATGCCGAAGAGGCGGAACTGCAAAATGCGGTGCGAGGACCACAAAGTTCAACAAACATCATACGTTTTGAGGGAAAGATATGGAGGGCACTTATGCGTCACCCAAAGCGCGAACTACTTCACTGCATGGCATGAGCGATGCATTGGCCTTAGTTTCTCTTTTGTATCCGAAGAACGGCGGGCTACTGAGCATTTATTTTTTCAGGCACTATCTCAGGGTTATTTATCTTTGAAACGCGTATTCTGAATTTTCTTTTATAATATTAGTTTTGTAGATATCATGTTTTTTTATTATTGCTTTGTCAACTAGCAGCAAAAATGGCGCTTTCTAGAATTTTTGTGTTTTATTAATAAATATTTTGTTTAGCAACGTATGCTTTTGGAAACAGCATTTCATTATGCATAATATGCTATGCTGCAATATGTGCTGGAATATTATAAGTTGTGGTAAATAATTTTTTTTCCGAGACCTACAAGAAACGACCATTTTCTCGTGGTGACGACAGAGTTAATGGCAACTCCTTTGAAACGGAACTGTTACCAACAGTAACCTAGCCTGCTTGAATTAATCAGGTATGATATACATGATTTTGATTACACCAATATTTATACTTCTCCACATTCTTTATCTTCCTCAAGAATTTTCTACCCTATACTGCTATCTAGACAACTGCTACATGGCGTTCCACCTGATGCTATATGCGACTGTGATTGAAAGGGCGCGCGTATAGACGCTGCGTTGCGCGCATCTCACATCGCAAGGCAACTGGCACGATACGATGCCAATGATTGTCATGATAATGATGATGATGATTTATAGGCATTGCATGTGAAACGCGGCGGTCACACAGTCAGCTAGCCAGCTTGACTTTACAAGTGGCACGATACTGTAGTGTGCTAGACTATGAGGTAGTTTGTTCAGAGAGTAGTCACGGCTGTCGCAATTGATGTTGAAAGCCACGAGATGGTGCCATGGCCAGTCCCATCATTCACCGTTCCGATGCGCCACGAGGCTTTGCACACAATGTGCTTAAGAATCTGCTTTGCAATTGCTAACACGTCAACGCTAACAGGTCCCCGTTTCGATGGCATTGTCCAAAACGGTAGCTCTGGCTCCTCGTGTGGAGCCATCATAAGGTTCAAGAAGAGAGCTCATTTCTTGGTGTTCTGCATTGCCCGAGCTGAGTGCTTTTGCGAGGTCATAAAACCACGATCAGGTGACGTGCAATGCGTGGGGTCTCAGGGTTTTTCTTCTAGAATCGCCGACAGTGGTACGGGTGCTCCAGCGTAGCAAAATTATTACACAGGGAAAGAAAACGTTGCCCCAGGCTATTTATTTTACATGAATTCTGTGGCTTCAAGTGCCAAATCCATGATTTTAATATGAAGCACTCTGGAATAATTTTGAGCACCGGGGGATCCTTAACGTGCCCCCAGTGCTCGTTACACGGACGTTTTTTTGTGTTTCCCCCATCGAAATGCAGCCGGCGCAGCCAGGATTCGATCCCTCGACCTCGAGCTTAGAAACACAATACCCCAGCCGTTAATCCACCATGTGGAGTCTGACGATACTTCAAGAACCCGATCCAGAGCCTGGCTTGTTTTACTTCGAGCTTGACTTGAGTTGCGGTGCGTCAAGGAAGCGCACAATCACTCTTGTTAACTGGCCTGTTTTCAGGCATACTCTTACACAGGAAAGAGGCGTGAAGCTTAATGGCCATGGTGAAATGCTTGTGTAGGGCGCTGCGCGTGAGAAATCGAAAAAATCTCTGTCTTGATTCGCTATATCTGGGCTACAGCAGTTCTCGCGAATTCGTTCCAAGTGGATCTGTCTTGCGAACTTCCCAGCAGCAATTTGTAAATTGTAGTATGTGGCGTAAGGTAATTATTCAAAGACCTAATTACAGAATGCTTGTTAATAAGATGATGTCGAATTTTAATTTCTCGTGTTAGTAATGGTCACCTCTTCGAGTAGACCAGATCAAGGACTAGAATGTTTTTGCCGGCCCTAGGCGACCTTTAGAAATCCCCTAAGGTCTTCGCAGAAATATTCGGTGGAGTTTTCTCTAAAGCTACCTATCAAGCCGACTTTTGATCCTCCAGACTCTCTCTCAGGACACCTAAAGATTTAGTACTCCGCGGAGCAGTCACTGATGTCTTCAAAGCCGCGTCTACACGAACGTTTTAGCCAACCACCCTGACTGCGAGACTCACTGTGTTTTAATAATACTGTCTTGCAATTCATACGATAAACACTTGGTTGCAAACGCTTCTCTGCTATATTAGGTTTAGAAAGATGCCGAGAGCTCCTGGTTCCAATATTTTAGGTTTAGGGCCACCAAAAGGTATATTTTATAAAGTGGTCAATTCCTTTAGAGTTCCCGTAACCCACAGTAAACGATTTCTTTCTCTCTTAATTTCGCAAGCCTTTTCACGGGCGCTCTCTACTCTTCGCAGAGCACTTTCCTAGGAAACACGGTCGTAGACGAAATGGCGGCGAACGTGGCACTGACGCTAGTTTTCTTGTTTGAATGCACCATCAACTTCCGGTTGGCCGAACTCTGCATTTTATGGCTGCACACGGGCACTGCCGCACGCACAGCACGATGCGTGCGACACGATGTCAGATAAGCCGATTGCATAGGAAAGGCAAGCGAGACAAGGAAAAGCGGGCGTGGAGCTGCATGACAAAGCTGTGCTAACAAAGTAATGTCAACTGGTGTCTTTTCAAGATGGGCCAATCGACAGCTTTTTACCATAGTGACATCACGTTCATTGTTTTATCATGCTGGTGTCACGACACGTGAAGGATAGACCGTAAACCCAGCATTTCGCTGCGGGGTTTCTGGTCCGTCTGGTAAATGGCACACGATTACAACTGGAATGTGTGGATTTTTCGTGGGACGTAGCGATTGCATGTTCGCAAAAGATAATCATCATGTTATTTGTACGCGATGCATGTGTTCCTTCAAAATGTGGTAAAGAGTGTTGTACGTGGTTTAGTGGCCCTGTAAGTGGTGGGGATGTCGTTCTATGGTCGCTGAAGTCTCAGAAATGCATTGAGCATAGGCCATACAACAGTGATTACGCGTTCCAAATTAAAAATTTTCCTCGCAGTTTCTTATAACCACCACAACATTTTACACCTCCCGGCCTTTCCTCTTCATCTCTCTCTCTACAACTGTAATGAATGCATCGCCGTTAACTACGTCGCCTTCATAAGTGCACAGTGCAAGAAAAGTTGCCAAGCCTTTCGCTGAATAGAAAACGTATGATGTAGTGTTAGATTTTCGGATCTGCAGTTGTAAATAAAATAATATCTCACCCGCAAAATGATGTAACGTTACGTGCGCCTAATAAGGAAGTATTACTACCTTGTATTGAAGTACTCAATGTTATTGAGAAAAGGTACAGCAATAGGTTGCGAGGATGTCTATTCACATCAGCAACATATTGCGTGCGTGAAACTTTGTGACAATCTATATGTGGAGGAGAAGAGGTATGTTGCTGGATGCGGGTGCACATGCCCTTTAATGTCTTGTAGCCTATTCTCCATCCCAGGATGGCCTTTCAGAAACATTTAGGAAACTCAAAAGATGTAGATGCGTCATCCACTTCCTCATCATTCAGAATCACACCTATATATATATAAGGATGTGAAGCACCGGTCACCTGTAAATATGCTTCCCTTTACACACTTTACCCGGCCAGCATTTTCACTCGGTCGAGGGGAGCCAAAAACACTTATGCGGCCCTGTAGACAACAAGGATCGGGACAACTCAATCACGATTGTGTTGGGTACAACCCTTGCCCTGACCTAGGTTTCTTTCCAGTTAGCTGTCCCTGCTCTGAGCCCCGCACAGATGCGATGTTTGCGCACATGACCTGAGCTGTCCTTAGGACGACATTGCGCAGCGCACCGACTAATTCAGGGTAGTATGTTGTCCAAGCAATCGGCGCCACTCTTTTTTGGATTGCTGTTTCTTCGATTTCTTGAATGCTAGGATTTTGTTCAGACGAAATCATACTTCCTGAAAAGCACATTTATTTCTTGGAGTTATGTCGCGCATTCAACACGTTCTTTGTATTCGAAGCCGCGGCGGAACAAATACCTGCCGCCAAGACAGAGATTTGCATTTTAATTAGTTTAGAAACAACGCTGAGCGGTATCTGCATAAGTTGTCACGGTTAATCTTAAAAAGAAAAGGGCTTCTATGAAATACTGTTAGATGCTACAGCTTTCTTGTGCACTTTTGGAAAAGTTATTCGAGTTAACAACGGATGATTGCAGCAAGGACGGTTAGACGTTTCAAAATATGTTACTGCTGCGGTTGGCGTGTTTGCTGAATTCATCACAAGTTCGGTCACTAAAGTTTCCCTTTAGCCCCAACAACGCATTTAAAAACACGAGTTCGAAGCTTTCAAGCCCAATAAGACATTACAGGAACGTATATTCATAGAGTGCCTCTTGTTTATAGCACAGTAAGAACTTTCACCAATGTATTTCAGGCATTGCTATCATGACTATAGTGATTTTTACATCAGCTTTATGAAGCAAAATTAAATATCGCTCAGGACTGTTAACATAATGCTAAAGCACTTTATGTGGCAGACTAACGCAATAATAGCCGAGGGTACATATAGATAATTTTTGCTTGACATTTGAGTTACCCGAAGATCCCAGCCAAGAAGACGACAGTGTACCATATTATGGGGTCCACATACCTTTTATTTATCGACCTTTTCAAAACGGCTATTCTTTTGTGCATAATATACCTGTTCTTGGTTCCTCGGTTGGCACGGGAGATGCTTGTCGTGCTGCCGTACTTTCATTTGTTTACGCTGCTTCCAGACACTCGAGCACACCAGGATGACGGCCACGATGACGTAATTGCAAACGATCTATGCGTGGCGTGCCTAGCCCAGTTTAAAAAGCTGCGGTGCGTATCGATTTGGTAATGATACTCTGTCAACAGCAATACATAATTCATAGCGAAACAAAGAACTGTGGGTGCTCTACAACTGGAGAAACATTTCTAATAAGTTTGTTTTCTAATATTATTTTTAATTTTTGGTTCAGCTAATTTCTAATATGCCGATCCATTCCGTTTCCTTTTAAATTCGTAGGTATTACCAAATTACGCTGTCTGTATTGCATTATTTATTTGGTTAAACTGGTCCCAACCGTTTTTCAGGGAGGTTTCTACAAACAGTGTAAATTATTGCTTTGAAGAAAAATAAATTTGGCGCATTACGGCCTTTGTCAGAGTCGAACCCAGGCCTCCGGGGTGCTAGACGAGCAGACTTCCCCGACGCCACAGAGGCTCTTCTGTGCTGGCTGAGTGCAGGTGTGCTTAGTCCGTTTATCGTTCCGCTGCAAAGTGGTCCCAATGCTCACGGTCTGTGAGTAACGTATGCGCAAATACACGCACCGAATTAGCAGAAATAACCTGAATGCATATCGAAAAAAAAAGAACATTTCGCCGAAGGCACTGTAATGCTTACGTATTCCCACACGTAAGCAGTCTTAAGTCTCTCTGCAAAATTATTGTTTTACGTACATGTATAAGCTTGCGCCACGGCCATTACATCTGATACTGATATTGTTACGTCTGTGACTACACATAAAAAAATACCTAAGCTCTTCAGGCTTTACGAATATTTGTTTGTCCAGAACACCACTAGCATTTTCTCCCATGGACTAACTTTATTGATGTTCTGTTGATTTGCAGCATGTATTTTTACACGACACGCGCTCGATCCATCGATCAGTCGCATCCGACGCTTCTTCCATGTATTGAGAAAGGCACAAGTCTATCGCTCTTTTTTAGGACGGTAGGGCATTACGTGCCACATCGCAATGTGCGCAAAAACGCTTCTCAGCCGCAATGGAATGAACTTATCTCATTTTCAAGCTGCTGCCTTCAGTCGGAAGTTTTCCACACTTCATTCGAGAACATTTTTGGGAGAGGGTGCTACAAGGCGACTAGCGTGCAAGAGTTGGAAAAATTTCTTTTATTGTTGGAGCGCTTCCTGGATTCGGCTTACACTTACCGACACGAAGAGCGTTATCATTAAAAAAAATTAAATTATGGGGTTTTACGTGCCAAAACCACTTTCTGATTATGAGGCACGCCGTAGTGGGGGACTCCGGAAATTTCGACCACCTGGGGTTCTTTAACGTGCACCTAAATCTAAGTACACGGGTGTTTTCGCATTTCGCCCCCATCGAAATGCGGCCGCCGTGGCCGGGATTCGATCCCGCGACCTCGTGCTCAGCAGCCTAACACCATAGCCACTGAGCAACCACGGCGGGTAAGAGCGTTATCATGAAAAGCCCGATGAGCTTTCCCACTTACTGGCATTTCAGTTGACACATTTGTCTCGCAATAAGCACCCATTTTTGTATACTGACGTAATAGATAGTGCGCAACACTCGCCCTTATCAATGCACATGCAAAAACATGTACGCGCCAAAAGGCGCCCATGTCATTGCAGCGCAATGCGTGGACGAAAATTGCGCACAAACGTTTTGTGTATTGATTGTGACTTGCCACTCTTGCTTTCTGTGCTTTATTCCATTGAACAGGGAAGTGAGAACACAGAAGTTTTTTTTTTTGAGCGAGTATTGCATCAGTGGGGCAAATACGTCGCAGTATTTAAAAAAACTAAACCTATCTTTGTGTAAAATTGAAATTGCTTGTAAAATAATACTTCTAAGCGCCTCATTTACTCATGCCAAAAAAAATATTTAAGCAGTTTTGCTTCACGAGAAGGGGTCAAAACTAATTTTTATTGAGACCCTAGCGGATTAGTGGGGCGCATGCGTCCCACTTTATTGAAAGACTACTTAGTGTGAGTGGGACAAATATGTCCCACATTTTAAAAAAATGGGTTGGCCCAGGGAAGTGAAATCATTTGTAAGCTTTTTGTAAACCCTATTCACTTATACCATGCTAAAAATTTCAGGAGTTTTGTAAAAAAAATACTATGCGCGCTTATACCAAGGGCTATTTGACCAATGTGCGATGCGCACATTAGGTTGCGCATTTATCGCGATAAGAGTCGATGAACTTTTACATGTCCGCGTCCATCCAGCCCACGCAAAATAAAATGCTTGTACGTCGGTGCACGCACGCGTGCACGTGTGCGTATTATATGTCAATTCGCACGTGTTCACTGTTCAAGGAAGATATTTAACAAAGTGCGTTCCACATTTTTAGCCTTTGGACAGGGAGGCTTAACGGGAAGCAAAGAAAATTAAAGCAACACTATGGCACAATCAGCAGCATCAAAGTCTAAACTCCTTCCGATCAATTATGAAAGGTATTAGACCGTGTCTAAAGCAGGCCAGCAAATATAAAAGCGAGAACAATACAAAATTATCGCGTCTTTTTGGGCCATCAGTCTTGCCATAGCTCCAATAACAATGTAGTCAGCGTTACAATTAAATTTATGTATATTCGCAAAGTGGAGGAAATTTTATGAAAGTTTGTATGACAAGTTGTTTCTTTAATGAAAACAGTAAGTGTTCCGAACAACAAACGAAAGTTACAATGGTACTGAAACAACACAATGTCCAGGATGTGCAGTGTGTGATTCGAAAAACTGTTTCGGCTTCCAAAACGTAAACCACGCAGAAAGACACAACAATACATATTAAGCAGATTTCTTTCACTGTGGAAAACTGCAAGAGCTCATCAGCTTCAGCTCCGCGATTCAAACAGTATACACGGCAACATTGTGTTTTGATACGCGCCTGCTTAATGGAAGTAGAATATACTTCGTGGTTCTTGCGACGTCTTTAACTTCACAATAACACATAATCGATTTCCTATTGTCACTCGTATTGGTGCTCATTGCGGCTAATATTTTTTAACGCTTTGACGTTCCCTACGCGCACTCGTGTTGCGTTTATGTGTGTCAGGTCATGCATAAAAGCATGCAGTTAAACATCACCCTGCATGCTTTCGATATATATATATAGTGGCAGTTTTGACGTACTCAGGTTTAAATGATAGCTAGGAAGAAATAGAAGGTTAAAAGTATTGCAAATATAAAATGTGCTGTCTTCTGCGGCATCCAAGAGAGCGCAGAAATACACACAAAACTTTCTGTGCGAGAGCCACCGACTCCTAAACAAGATTGTATATTTTTTATACTGTACTGCGGACACATAGTTCAGGCAGTACATGGTGGTGTACAAATAAATACGAAGGAAGATGTAGTGAAAGATCACACATTAGTGGGTGACAAGGATGAATTGGCTGCTAATGAGTTCCACTCCGTACTTGCTCGTAAGAACTTTCTCGTTCTCGCGAATACAAGCTTGTTGTGGTGACTGTGTTGGTGAAGTGAGGCTCGAACGGTACGTTTCTTCAAGTAATTGTGTTGTTTTATTCCCGGGTTGCCAAAGTAGATAGAAGATACAAATTGAAAAGATAAAGATTTTCTTCTTTGAGTAAGTGGTTCTATATCGGCGAACTTTGGCATTGCTGACGGTGAACCATTTCATTTGAACCGCTTGCAGGCGTAACGGACAGCTAACCTTCGCATTTTTGAGAGTCCCAAACCACACTGCCATATACCAATGATGTTGTGATATATGTTTCATAGGTCATGAGCTTTAGTGAAGGAGAGGAGACGCCAAACTTGTTTTAAAAGGCCGAATGTTTTCGGGCTGTAGAGCTTTAGTTCTCTATATGGGTCATCCAGCTAAGAATGCCTGTTAAAGCCAGACTTGGATATTTGAATCTCTGTACTTCAATAGGGTTACTTATACGGCAGGGAAAACAAAGTTTGTTTATCTCATTGGTAATGCACATGTGCACAATTTTTGTGCAGATAATTACCATTGTCCATTTTTTGCGTCAATCATCCAGTTTATTAAAATTACACGGACTGCATTGACAGGTGTAAAGATTACCCAATAATCGGCGAATAATTCCAAACATACAGACGATTGCACCATGTCTACAATAATATTATTGTAAATATTCCGTAGCAGTATTACATTGCTTAAAGAGGACCTTGGTTGGAAAACACTAGCACACCGCCGATTAACTGCCAAATTAGAACTTTTTTTCCGAATCTACTTTGATCTCACAGGAATAAACAAGAACTTGTACATTTTCCCTCCCCACTTCATCTCTAAACGATGTGATCACGAGCTGAAAGTCCTTGAAATGCGCTGTCGTACTGATGTCTACCGTAATTCATTTTTTCCGCATGTTTCCGCACACTGGAATAGGCTTCCCAGGAGCATTGGTGAATGTAAAACGTGTTCAGAGTTTCTGTCTTTATTGTCACGCAGTCTGTCGTAGTATATTATCCCGTTTTCTTTATATCATTTGGCTGGCATTGCACTTCATGCAATAGTGTACCCTTTCCATTTCTGTCTTGCAAATTTGCACCGCATTTCACAAGACCGTTTTGCCGTCGAGATGACTCATCTGTTACGTATTTTGTTACTTTTACCACCTGTGCTCTGCTGTATCAAGTTTTTGTCACATGTTCGCTTTTCTTCAATTTGTCCCCCCCTGCAATAATGCCCTTGTGGCGCTGCAAGTACTTGTATAAATAAAATAAATAAATAAATAAATATTAAATAGGAGTGCTCCTATAACAGACCCCTGAGGAACATCTCAGCATACATCTAAAAACAGTGAACAGGATCCGTCGACGTCAAGGTCCTGTTCACTGTTTGTAGATCGGTGGTAATTCAGTTTATTATTTGAGATGACAAACTGGTTCATTTTATTTTCAACATTAACTTTGATTGTGCTACCCTGTCAAGTGGTTTGGAAGAATATTATAGCATGAAGCCGATCTGACCGCCTCTATCAAGGACCTTAGAAAAGAGAGAGAGAGAGAAAGCAGGGACAGCAAAGACAGGGAGTTCAACCAGAAGAGCACTCGGTTTTCTTCCCTACATTGGCGGTGGGAGAAAGGGGAATAGAAAGAGGAAAAAGGGATAGGGTAAGCACTGAGTGCGTGTGGGGGTGAGGGGGTCACCATACGCAAGGACACTATAAACGGTCTCTAAGCCGGTGCACTTCAAGTATTGCGCTAGTGCATGAATCGATTTTCGTGCCAGTGACGGGAGTGGCCACGGTGTGAGCATCTGACTCGGTGAACCATCCAGAGTCCAGTCAGTGTAAAGTTGCCCGCAGAGAGAGGCGTTGTACATAGTAGCGAGGGCAGGTGCACAATAGGCGCTCGATGGTTTTCTTGCACCAACAGGAGTCGCACATCGGGCTCTCGACCATTCTCAAACGATAGTATTATGCGTTCGAGAACACCACTCCCAGCCACAAGCGGCACAGCAAGGTTTTTTCGCCGCAGGAAAGGCTAGATGGCAGTTGTAGCCGTAGCGTTGGGTCCAGTTTATGTCAACGGCAATTGAAGGCCCTTGAACTTCAGAGATCTCGTGACTTTCTGCGCGCCAATAGGCAAAGTTCCCTGGCAGTGTCCGACCTCACCAAACTTGTTGGACCGTTCTGGGAATCTTCATTGGCAGACCGGGCAGCCTTGTCGGCTAGGTAGTTGCCGACGATGCCACAGTGAGCAGGAGTCCAATGAAATATAATGTGGTGTCCACTTTCCAGAGCATGGTGGTGTCCTTCCCTGATGTCAGATATCATCTGCTTGTAAGTTCTGTGATGTTATGCAGAGTTGATACTCTGAAGAGCAGCCTTAGAGTCACAAGATACGACCCACTTCTCTGTTGGCTTTACGGGGACGTACGGCATAGCGGCATGGAGAGCTACAAGTTCTGCCGACGTAGATATGCTCATGTGTGACAATTTGAATCTAACTGTAACCTGCTTGGCTGTAACGACGAATGCGGCAGTTGAGTTGTAGGTGAGGTCAAACCATCGGTATGTATATGCATGTGGTCATTATACAGTGGGTGCAGTAATAGGAGCGTAAGTTGCTTCAGAGCCGGCGATGCATGATGGGACTTTTTTGTACTGCCAGCAATAGCAAAACTCACTTGAGGCTGTCGTAGGCCAGGGGAGATGAAGGCTTCGCCGCCGGTGCAAAAAATGATGGTATGTAGTCTTGATGAGCGCTAATCACTCGTGAAAAGGTCGCTTGGGGCCTCTCGGCTGATAGGGAGGCCAAATGATGGTCGGTGATCCTGGAGAGATGCCGAATGTGCAGTCTGAGAGTCGACCGCTACATGTGTCTGGATTATATGGTCTCCCGCGATGACAGTTGTTTCTGCTGTTAATATGCGCCGAGGCAGCCGCAAACACGCGCGTAGGGCATGACCTTGTACGCTCTCCAAAGGGCGAAAGTTCATCTTGCATGTATTTGAAAACACTGGTAGACTGTAACGTAGGAGTCCGAGAAACAGTACCTTGTACAGCTGCATCATAGAATGGACTGGTGTACCGCAGTTTTTCCCGCAGAGAAATTTGAAGACCTGAGCCGTGGCAACTAACTTGTTCAGATGCATGCATTGAGGGCTCCACGATAGGTTGCGTTCAATGATGACGCCCAGAGAGCGATGCGTCTTAACATAGGATACATCTTGACCATTGACGAAAGAGGATGATACAATGACATTTGTTTGCACGTAAATCCAATCAATGCGCACTTTCCAGTAGACACACTGAGGCTTTGTTCTCGGAGATAAGACGCTGTCATGGTTGCTGCCCGCTGAAGCCTGGCTCGTACCTGAGGGCGAGTCACCGCAGATGCCCAGATACAAATGTCACCAGCGTATATTAAGACATGAACTGTCTGCGGTAGGTACTCCTCTAGTCCTATCAGGACGAGGTAGACCAAAATAAGGCTCTACATTCCACCCTTGGGCACACCAGGGCAGATATAATCTTCTGAAGCTGGGCCGTCTTCGATCTGTAAAAAAAAGCACCTCTTAGTCAAATAGTCCTGAATCCATTGATACATCCTGCGACCAACTCCAACAGCCTCCAGTGATTTCAGTATGGCCTCATGGGCGACGTTGTGATATGCTCCTTTTATATCTAGAAAAAGTGCCACTGATAGGCGCTTGAGGCTTTTCTTTATTTTAGACCCAGGTTACAATGTCAATGACGTTGTCGATAGATAAGCGACTTCGACGAAAGCCCGGCTTGGCGTGCGGATAGATGTCGAATCGCTCTAGGCACCATTCCATGCGAGCAAGAATAATTTTTTTATATCACTTTGCCGACGCAGCTCGAAAGCACAGTCGGGCGTTATGATGAGAGCTCAAGCTGAGACTTTCAAGGTTTCAGAACTAGAATCAATCTGCTCGATTTCCATTGTTTGGGAACGGCACCGTTCTGCCAACACTCAATGTAGTAGTTGAGCAGCTCATCACGTGCGTCATGTGGCATAGGGCATCATACGGGATGTCAACAGGTCTTGGTGACGAAGAACGCCTGCAGGGCGCCAGCGCAGCATCGAGCTCTACGACTGAAAATAGCACATTCATTTCTGGTACACGTGCCCCAGGGATGTCCTTCAGTGCTGCGTCAGTAATGATGGCCACGAACCCAGCAACCCGTGCGCAGAACTCTTCAGCCACTTGAAGTTCCGAGCGGAGTTGGTAGAGGGCCAGAGTAGCAAAGGGCTTCCTTTGATGAGAAGATGAGCGAAGACCCCTAATCGTTCTCCACATGTGCGAGAGCGATTTTCGGGGATCAAGCGACTGACAGAAAGTTTTCCATCGCTTGTCTTCGAATTTATCCATACGGCACTGGACTTTCTTTTGCATGCGTCGTAAAGCCCTCAGATCACAGACGTACTTCGTGCGCCGATACATCCTCTCTCGCTGTCGGCGTGCCGTACGCAGCCTCTCCAGTTCCATGTCCAAGTCTGTTCGCCTTGCTGACCTTGTAAGCGAGCAGATGGATGTTTTCAATGCCTCTGCGGTTGCATCTTCGATAATGTGTGAAAGGCCTTCCGACATGCATGATTCATATTCTTAAACTTTGACCAATCAACTGTGCGCAAGACAGTAGAGGAGCGTTGCTCAACTCCTCTAATATTCATGCATGTTGGAATATGGTCACTTCCGTGTCTTTCTATGTCCCGAAATCATTGGACACTCGAGCCAAAGTGCCCTGACACCAAAGTTAAATCCAAGCAGCTGCTATAGGTCGTGCCTCGAAGAAATGTAGGGCTGCCATCATTTACACAGCACATATCATGGTCAGCAGCAAAGGAAGCAAGACGCCTACCTTTGGAGTCCATTTTAGTGCTTCCCCATATCTGGTGATGAGCACTGAAGTCACCTGTGATAGCTAAGGCGCCATTGTTCATTACTAATATTTTCTTATGTTGTTCGCCGCCAAAGTCACCCGCTGGGGATATGTAGGCTCGAATTAGTGTAACTGACAAATCCTTCTTTTGGACATTCAGGCAGACATATTGGTTGTGGTCATGAGGCTCTACCACGTTAGCGACATATGTAAAGTCCGTGCGGATGTCGATGATTACTTTCGTGTTCGCACCGCATGTGGACGACACGAAAGATTCCTAAGCGGACGGTCTCAGTGGATTTGATGTATATGGTACGCAAATGACCAGTATGAAGAAGTGATTTGTAAATATAAATTGGCGAAAGCCTGCTATACGGGTCCCTTGACCCCTGGCATTCCACTGAAAGATCGACGCACGTTTAACTTCAGTGCGGAAGGGGACTATTGGTGGAGCCATGATGCTTAAACGATGCTAGCAAGCACTGAATTTAGTGCATCCAGTATTTGCAGAGCCCTTCGAGCTGCTTGTGTTCAGTATGATGCGCATTGTATTAGATAACAATTGTAGTATATCAGCCACCTGCCTGTCTTGGTCGCACAGATCATCACTGAGAGTAGACGTCGGAAGTCGCCCGGCAAAAGTTAGCTGTAATTCTGTTGGTTAATGCTGTCGTTTCAGTAGAGCCTGCCAAGATTATGCTGATGTGGTCTTCTCAGGGGCATTGTTCTTCGCTTTCCTTTGCAGAGTGTCTGGCCTGGGCGGTAGGGGATGAGGTGGTGATGTAGGAAGTGGCATGCGCGTCACCGAGGCAACGGCCTTTCTTGAGGAGCACCAGTGATGGGAACGTCGCTTGCTGATTTTATCGGCGGCTTCGCGATAAGATGATCTCTGGCCACCTCTTTCAAAATAGCCATTTCCTTCTTAGAGTGTGGGCATTTCTTCGATGACGCTTCATGTGACCATCCACAGTTTGAACACATCATTACAGTCGGTCAAAGCAGAAAGCTGGGCTAGTTGGTGATTCATCATTACTCAAAAGACTAGCGCAATATAGCAGGGACAAAGACCGAGAATACGACAGGACGAGCGCTCGTCCTGTCGTATTCTCGGTCTTTGTCCCTGCTATATTGCGCTAGTCTTTTGAGTAAGGATCATTACAGTCGGGCCACATTTATCTGCAGCGTGGGACTCGGCGAAGCGGGGGCATGGTGCCTCATTTTCGCAGACGCTGCTCACGTGTCCCAGTTTCACAATGCAAGACCGCACTGCATGTCTGAAGTGTCCCACCTTAAGATGCGAGGGTATAGATGTACCCTTAAATGCAATCTTCACGCAGTGTGAACTGCCTAGGCACTTAACATCAACAATGACCTCATCATTGGCTGGCTTGATAAGAATCGGCAAGTCGTTACTAAGGATGGCGGCGTCCTCGTCGTAGATAACGCCGGTGAATACGTCAGATGCTAGAGGGATGTAACAGCGCACCTGAATGCCATCGGGGTCTGTTACACTGCGTAAAGTGGTCATAGCAGCCGCATGCTGGACATCATCCGCCAGTAGATTTTCTCGGGTGTTCACTCGCCTGTCCGATATTTCATTTGGTACCAAGGGTTCCAGTGACATCGACACGGATTGCCTGTTAAGTAGGTTCATGTTGACGGTGGTAGCAGGGGCACAAATATGATAGTATTGGCGTATGGCCTCTGCGTGTGTTACTGTTCGCGTGCGTAACGATGAGGACGTCCTGGGGTTCCTTCTCTTCGCTCTGCGGCTCTGCACAAGTTGGAAGTCATCATCGGAAGTGTCCTCACTTTTGAGAAAGTAAGCATGGGCGTCCACGCTGTCGCTGTCACTCTGCTGACCGATCCGCTTCCTGGAGGCGGCTGCCGCTGACGCCGCCATCGCCGGCAGACGTGCGGGATCGTCCACTTCCATCACGACTGAGCAGGGAGCGAGGGCATGCGGATGATTTAGGTTTTCACAAAAATAAACCAGAGCTAGAAAGAACAGCGCTGTATTAAAAAACACTTCATCGTCATCCACCTTGGAGAATTGATTACCTGTTGCAATGAACTGAATTATTGTCGTGTATTTATGCCTAAAACATGTCGCGGTTTAGTTTGCTTTCTTACGTTAAGCGTTCATTATTATATTTTATATTACATGCTCAAGCACGTAACAGGAATTAGAAATGATAGATATTGGACGATAATTTCGGGTTTTTAATGGAGAACCCTTCCTTAAAACAGTGACGACTCTTGCGAAACGCCAATCGGCAGGTCGTGAGGCAGATTTGATGGGCGTCTGAAAAATATATTACTGATAGGCGAGCCATATGATCAGAAGATGTTTTTAGGAACTTATTTGGAATATTATCCGGCCCAGGCAGCTTTTTAGTGTCTAAGTGCAATAGAACTGGGGTAAAAGAATCAACAGGAATGCTGATATTGTTAATATATTTTTTATGATTCCATACATCCTCACGAAGTGTTTAAAGACCTATATCCACGTTTAAAGACCTATAACTACCGAGAAAGCACTTGGTGATCGAAAATAAAAGGGATATTCTGAGATGCAGGCTCCGTGAAATGTAGTCGCCAACCGCTTTCGTAGTCATTAAGATTATGCGCTTCATTTTGACGCCTATAGTTTGCATATCGTATCAACTTTTCTTGAAGCTGAACGTTGGTGATTGATTAGAAAATATAACCAGCCTTGACTATGGGAGCTTACACTCCTGCTAGAAAGTCGAGTCACCTTTACCGCAGATCGGCATAGGTTTGAATATAAAAAAAAAACGTGTGACAAAAGTGCAGTAACCTGGTAACTACGACTCGTGTTGTGGATATCGCTTACAAATAGAAATAAACCATCTTCAGGGAGATAATGACTTTTCGCCGCTCCCCACACGAGACGCCTGGCAGCCCAATGCGTCTGTGGGCGTGGCTCACCGCCTTACATACGGGACCAGCTTTCAAAAATTTACGGCTGCTTCGAAATTCATAAAAGTGCATAATGCTCCAGAGGTTTTACGTCTGTCCTTGACGCGAGCACGCAAGCCTCACCTAATTTTACAACATCGTCCACGAGTGCTGCGGAGAAGAGAGAGAGATAAATAAGTCGTGAAAAAAGGCAGGTTGGTCGACAACGCTGAGCTCGGTTGGCCTCCCTGCTTTGCCGTAGGGAGAAGAACGACATGGCCAATGTGAAGAAAGCGGTAATTTGACACTTTGCATGGACTGACACAATGAAACATCGGTCATTCAGTTCTTTACAAGCGGTCTTACAGTACGATGCATATTAAGAAGGGCAGCTGCAATTTAGTAAGGAGGATAAAAAAACACTCCAAGACTGTTGCAAGCCGCTCGCGCATTGTGCCTTGTTCGAATGTGGAGTGTTGCAGAAGAAACTTTTTTCTTTCATTTTTTTTCCGTAGCATAGACACAGGAAGATGGCCTATTATTGTGGTCGAGTTTGACACACTCAGTGCACGCCTTTCGTTGCGCTTCTAGACGTGACATAGAAGGGGCGTCACTTTGCCGCAGAGATGGACAGTGAGAAAGCGCGGCCATTGAACACCATGGCTTTGATGGAGTGCTCCGGTTTAATGCGCCCAGAAAAGGAGGCACTTAGGCGCCTTCACCATGAGTATGGTGTGAGGTCACTTGCGCGACGCTTGGTTGGTGAATGGCAACCTGGTGCGCAATATATCTCCAGAACATAGAAAAGGTGACACTTATGGCCCAAGCGTTCTTTGCAATATGCGTAGATAGACTTTAGCTTTGAAGTGAGAAGTGATATACGCTTTGGACAGTATAAACCTTGAAAGGTTCCTTGGTTGCGGACTGAGATAGATGGGATAAAAGACAACGCTTCCATCAAGCGTCTTTGAAGGAATGACCTCTCCAGCGAGTGCAGAGTGCAGTCATAGAGGCAAAATCTGTCGTTAGTGAGGCAAGCTTATTCAGTATGTTTTCACTCAGTATCTCCCCTACAGTGCTTACGACAGAGGTCTCAAAGGCGATGCTCCAAATCTTCACTGCACTTTCGCAAAGGCTTTGCAAGCAGTGCTAGAATTAAGAGGAAGCTTTAGTTTCAGAGGGCTCCTATGTAAATACAAGGCAGTAGATTATTCGTTTTTCTCGGCAACCACTGCGCAAGATATGATGATGCCTGCTGAACTAGAAAAAAAAAATAATATAGTGACTGTGGGAACCAGATTTTACATTCAGACTGTAAATTCTTTCTATAAAAAATGCTTAAAACTGCAAGATTCCAGAACGCCACACTTTTGACTTTCTAACAGCGTAACTCAGCAATGAACGTAAATATTGCTATTCGTTAAAATGAACCTAATAATACATGTGAAGGGAACAAAATTGCTGCTCTATACATCCCAGTATATATACCATTGCGTTGTGAGTAGGACTTTCCAAGAGCTTCGTAAACGTTGCACCAAATTGATATCACCTGTGAATTCCGTATCACTTTTTTCGCGTTAGGTTCTCCAACGAATTCATTTTAGCGAAACGTGATGACTCTTTCGGTGAAGAGTTACTCATCTTAAATTTCTGCAGGCTTCTTCTTTTTCAACTTCATGATTTGCAGCTTCTTTTGTAAAATTCTCCATAGCTTGAATTCAAATTTCGCTTGTGACAGACACTAAAATTGGACATTTCCTCTCAAATACAATCAATTTTATTCACACAAGCTGAACGATTGTTTCATATAGCCTTTCCGCGTTTTACAAGTCCTTGAGTAAGAAAATTGGAGCTGGCTCCAAGATGAATATTTCTCTGGAGGTTCCGACGCGCGTTATTCAAAACATTTGAGTCAGCCCCACTAACTGCTTGTGCAAACGTGCGACTAACTATACGCGGCATGATCATGTACTCCCTCCATGTGCATGTCTAACCCATTCATCACTCGTCCTGCTGCAGGACATTCACTCGGCGATGTACTCTTGTGTCTATAGCGCTCCATATAAAATCGAGTACTTTTCTAAGTTTACGAAAATTAGGCGTAAAAGCATCTTCATTCGTATCAGAACGACATGCCAGTGGCTGCTGTATAACCATTTCAGCTATACTCTCGCACGGCACCTAGAATTCTATTTGAAGCTAACGATTACATTCTTTCACGCCAATTCCGTTACAAGTTCATTTCACAATCCGATTTCTAAGGAAAGAAAAAAAATTTCCTTTCTCTAACAAGGAAAAAATACAAACGCGTAGGAGACAATGACCTTCGAAATCTGAAATCCATTATTTAACAGCAGATCGGAAAGCAAGTGCGTGAATATTTGTTAGTGTTTTCATTTCTATTGAGTTTTTATTAAGTATTAAGGGAAGCAATTGCTGCTATATTCAAGTACGGTTCGCAGGCTCCCGTGATTTGATCGTCCAATTTCGGAATAACGTACGTCCCACTAGCACAAACGAAATAAAACGTAGGCCAAGCTTCAAACGAAAGACTTCCCGTAAACGGCGCTAAAACGCAGGGTTTATTCGGCGACAAAGAGAGAATTTTTCCCCAGAGTCTCATTTGTCCTTTTCCGTCGCGCCAGCGATGAGCCTCGCGGGGAGCGAGGTCACCTCCCATGTGGGTCGCAGCGAGAACATGGTTTGGGAAACACTGCGCCACTTTCTTTCTCGCTAAAGGTTTCGTTTCTTTCTTTGTTCGTTGCGCAAATCTTTGCTTCAGATAGGTCTCCCGTATTTTTCATTTTATGTTTATTTAACTTTTCTCCGACTGCAATATGTGATAGATTGAAACGTGCTGAGCATGCGTTCCTTTAATCCAGGGAACGATGAGCTCCGCTTGTGCTCACCGAGCCCTGTCAGTGTTGCAGGCCTTTGCACTGAGCTAGCACTCTGTACATCCGAGAGCTGAATACAGTAGATAGCATATTCTGCGGTATACGCTGTTGGTCAAATACATACGTCCCGCAACGTTTTTGTAAGCTGATGACTTCTGTTATAAACACAGAAAAGAAATGTGTCTGCCATTTACAGACACTGGCCCATGAATGTATGAAGCAGTCGCGAAATTACAATCGCAAGAGGAAAAATAAACTATGCAGTTAAAGTAGCATTGATCATTAATTGTAAGCAACTAGCACAAGCCAGTATTCTTCTGGGTTAATGTTTGCGCTACAGTATGAATAATGACGCAGGCGACCAGGCTAGACTTAAACGGATCATTTGCATATCAAAGCTGTTCACATTTCTTGCTTAGGCCCAGCATACAGGCCCAACAAAACAGCGATATGTAGCCTGTTCTGAAAACGCTATCTTTCGTGTGGCTTGAGACAGAACCAAGATGCCTAGATTCCTACCTCTAGCGTTTTAATCCTAGAAATTTCTTTATTGACCCGTTAAATCACGTACAATGAAAACTAAAATACATTAGTACTCACGGCACTCATGAACCTCATGGTTGACATTCAAAAGTGTGAATACAACTCCTTTCCCCTTCCACGAGTGATTATTGCAACATCGGCCTATTTGGTCAACTGATACAGAATCCTGGATTTATATAAACCATTGCTATATGACAACTAACAAAGTACGTAGCATCGTTTTTTCTCGTACGCTTAAGTATTAATTGAGGTTTTGATGACAAGTCACATTGTTCATATATTTATTAGCGCTGTGAGCAGAACAGAAAGGAGGCATTTAATTACTACCTTCTTCGAGTGAGTAGACGGATTGCGCTCGCATAGGGGAAGAATCCGTTTAACCTGGGGCAGGCTACTGAGACCGAAGAACTGACTAGTGTGACGGTGTTGTTTAATTTTACCTCTATTAAAGGACGAGCGCAGGCGTGTGTTCAGGAATTCATGTGCTACACTGTCGGTAGTTGACGTTCTGTACACTACCGAATACACACGGTCTTATTTCGTGGCGATTCTCTTGAATTTATCGCTCTTTCTCCAATTCATCATTTCGTCTCATGACGTCACGCCTTCTTTATTACCACAATGAGCCACTATACAGCGGATCGTAAGATGTTAATGCTCTCAGAACAAAAAAGTAATTGGAAGATAACGTTTTTACAGATTACATTATTTCTGTGGTGCTTTGCTTGGATTCAGTTCAAGTAAGTTCTGCTATTCGAATTACATGAAATAGGCATAAACATATAGCTGCACTCGTTTTTCAAGAACACTGTATGATGCCCCCTAATATCTGAATTAGAGGCCAATAAAAAGAGTTTTATGACGGGATTCCCCATCAACTTCCTGTAACGGAACTGACGTCAGCGCGAACGCATACAATATGCTCTCTCTTGGAAGCGATGGTGCCGCCATCTAGGAGCCATGAAGCGAAGGGCTGCATTTTGACACTAACAATCGCCGACAGTGAATGCTTCGGTAGTCTCAGTACAGCGGATGTTCACGACGGTGTAGCCTGGTGTAGGCGGTGTAGGCCTTCTGCTGAGGTGACTACGCAGTTTCAGGACATGGTTCGTATTTCGCATCGGATTAGCCTGCAACACCTCGTCGCGTACGGAGTGATGCTTCAACGAGCATCACCTGTACTTACCAGTGCACACCACCTACTGCTTCGCTTGCGATGGCATCAACTAAGAAAAGTGCTGCGCTAAGCGACGCAGAAAGGCAGCGACGCCGACGGGCGAATGTCATTTAGGACCGGCGAGAGACACGCCAGCGTGAAGGAGAACGCCTTCGTGAGTTTGCGGCACACGCTGTGATCTCTGCCACTCGCATTCTTGCAGCTGAGTGCATCACAACTCAACTGGCTTCTCAAAACACTACGGATCCGGACCAAAATGGTCGTAGCTTAGCGGAAGCGGCTCCGCAGCGGGACGCCGTTCGCTACTAGAACACCGAGCTCCAGGCAAACCTGCTAATCGGTTGCCGATCCGCCAATCACGCTCCTTTCGCTGCTGCGGACCGTGAGGTCACAAGGCAATTCACTAACAACCCGTACGGTTTCACTTGTACGGTTCGCGAATGCCTGTGGTTTATGGAGGATTTTCCTGAGTGCTCCGGCTTGTGCAGTAAGCAGCTTCTGAGAAGATCCGTTTCAGTTGCGTATTCTACTAGTTCCCATAAAAGAGGGATCAATCATATTTTTTTTCAAGAAAGCTTGCTTTGGAAAATACCAGAAAAGCGTCACAGAAAGAAAAGGCGTAAAAATCAGTAGAAGCAACGCATTTTTAACTAGCAGCAGCAGCAGTAGCAGCAGCCATGCACAATTTAATTTACCATGTTGCGTAATGCGCGGGAAGTTAGCTCGACTTATGAGCAGTTTCCAAGACATCATGCAACTTGTGACCTATTTGTCCTGTGAGCGTCCTCATACATATGGAACCATCACACTTGCGTTCCCTTACATTCTGGTGTAGGTTACTCTGAACAGCAAAGACTACGCAAGGCGTACGTGTTACACACGCTCACCTGCAAGAATCAAAGAAAACACAGCGAGTAAGATATCATGAATTCAAAAAGAATACATTTAAGACTAAACATTTAGTCTGTACTTATTCAGAATTCGTCTAACCAAGGACGTTACTTCCAAGTTCTTATCCTTACAATACCGGGTCACATAAACTCTACAACACGCCTCCTTAATTCACTATTTCAATGTTAAAGTCCATTCTATATATTTCGGTATGCCAAGTTACAGTTCAAGTCCTTTGTCTCCCACAGTAATGAATCTTGGTCAGCAAAATATATTGTGTAGCAAGAATGTTTTCTTTTTATATCTATGAACCAGACATCCTCAGAAACACATTATATAATTCCCTCCCCAGCAAAGTGCCACAAATCTGGACTAGAATGCATTGACAACGTGTGACAATACGCGTATAGGCGAAATTGTGCGTTCGTCAATAAAATTACACTAATACATCCGTGGACAGTCAAAAATATGAAGATATCGCTCTACACTATTACACATGGTTTATAGCTGTGCAAGACGTACTGAACAGACGGTACAAATTAGAGACAACCTTCCTTTTTTTCGTTTTTTTGACATTTTATCAGGAGTCTAGAAAATTGTTCTCTGGTTGAACAGAACTTGATGGCTCTCTACATTCGTTTTGTGAATGGGTTATTATGCAATGTTTCTTTTTATGCTCTGTTCTTTATCTTTCTTCGGGTCATATACGGCAGGTAATTTTTACCCAACCCACTTCGCAAAGACGGGGAAATTAGAACAGTGAAAGAAACGCTGAAAAAGAAATGACCAAATCCAACGCAACGCTCAAAAGTAAATAAGGCGAGCCTTGATTGAGTTACCGTGGTAGCTGTAATAGCGACTAAACAAGCGCAGCCTCCGCACCTCAAGGTGTTGACTAACCTGCGTCACGAGGAGCACGGAGGTGTATAATGCGTGTCCAGGTAAGAATGCTGTTGAGAGATGTATGCACAGCGAAGTAAAACAGACATCTATGCAATTACGACTTCGTCCCTCTGGTGTCACAGCGTTACATCGGTCTTGATGGGTTTTGCCAGAAATGGGCGCACGCCAAAAGGCGCATGCCCAGTGCCAAAGTTGTCTGTTCGGGCACATATCCAGAGTGACCATATGCCCGACGGCAGTCCGCACATACTCGATGGCACAAGTTATATATATATATATATATATATATATATATATATATATATATATATATATATATATATATATATATATATATATATATATATATATATATATATATATATATATATAGTCATATAATGAGAAGCCAACAAACACTGACACCAAGTACAACATAGGGGAAATTGCATGTGCTTAATAAGTGAAATAAAGTAATGATAAATTAATGGAAATTAAAGTGTATGAAAAAACAACTTGCCGTAGGTGGGAACCGAACCCACAACCTTCGCATGTCGCGTGCGATGCTCTACCAATTGAGCTACCGCGGCGGCGTTTCCCCATCCACTTTCTTGGGTATTTATGTGTACTAGTAGAACCCTGGGAGTGTTAGCCAGCGCCCCCACTCACAGACCTTGGCGGCGGACGTGGAACGTCTTTTTTGCCGCAGGCGTCACGAGAACGTGATCTTTTCGGGTGAAGGCAACTGGTCAATAAACCCACATATGCTACCTGAAGGCATCAATGTTGCCGGATTCGAGACCCTCGTTAAGTAATAAACGAGAAGAAAGGGGGTTAACCGAGGGACCCGATAATTATTAGTCATATAATGAGAAGCCAACAAACACTGACACCAAGTACAACATAGGGGAAATTGCATGTGCTTAATAAGTGAAATAAAGTAATGATAAATTAATGGAAATTAAAGTGGATGAAAAAACAACTTGCCGTAGGTGGGAACCGAACCCACAACCTTCGCATGTCGCGTGCGATGCTCTACCAATTGAGCTACCGCGGCGGCGTTTCCCCATCCACTTTCTTGGGTATTTATGTTCGGTTCCCACCTACGGCAAGTTGTTTTTTCATCCACTTTAATTTCCATTAATTTATCATTACTTTATTTCACTTATTAAGCACATGCAATTTCCCCTATGTTGTACTTGGTGTCAGTGTTTGTTGGCTTCTCATTATATGACTAATAATTATCGGGTCCCTCGGTTAACCCCCTTTCTTCTCGTTTATTACTTAACGAGGGTCTCGAATCCGGCAACATTGATGCCTTCAGGTAGCATATGTGGGTTTATTGACCAGTTGCCTTCACCCGAAAAGATCACGTTCTCGTGACGCCTGCGGCAAAAAAGACGTTCCACGTCCGCCGCCAAGGTCTGTGAGTGGGGGCGCTGGCTAACACTCCCAGGGTTCTACTAGTACACATAAATACCCAAGAAAGTGGATGGGGAAACGCCGCCGCGGTAGCTCAATTGGTAGAGCATCGCACGCGACATGCGAAGGTTGTGGGTTCGGTTCCCACCTACGGCAAGTTGTTTTTCATCCACTTTAATTTCCATTAATTTATCATTACTTTATTTCACTTATTAAGCACATGCAATTTCCCCTATGTTGTACTTGGTGTCAGTGTTTGTTGGCTTCTCATTATATGACTAATAATTATCGGGTCCCTCGGTTAACCCCCTTTCTTCTCGTTTATTACTTAACGAGGGTCTCGAATCCGGCAACATTGATGCCTTCAGGTAGCATATGTGGGTTTATTGACCAGTTGCCTTCACCCGAAAAGATCACGTTCTCGTGACGCCTGCGGCAAAAAAGACGTTCCACGTCCGCCGCCAAGGTCTGTGAGTGGGGGCGCTGGCTAACACTCCCAGGGTTCTACTAGTACACATAAATACCCAAGAAAGTGGATGGGGAAACGCCGCCGCGGTAGCTCAATTGGTAGAGCATCGCACGCGACATGCGAAGGTTGTGGGTTCGGTTCCCACCTACGGCAAGTTGTTTTTTCATCCACTTTAATTTCCATTAATTTATCATTACTTTATTTCACTTATTAAGCACATGCAATTTCCCCTATGTTGTACTTGGTGTCAGTGTTTGTTGGCTTCTCATTATATGACTAATAATTATCGGGTCCCTCGGTTAACCCCCTTTCTTCTCGTTTATTACTTAACGAGGGTCTCGAATCCGGCAACATTGATGCCTTCAGGTAGCATATGTGGGTTTATTGACCAGTTGCCTTCACCCGAAAAGATCACGTTCTCGTGACGCCTGCGGCAAAAAAGACGTTCCACGTCCGCCGCCAAGGTCTGTGAGTGGGGGCGCTGGCTAACACTCCCAGGGTTCTACTAGTACACATAAATACCCAAGAAAGTGGATGGGGAAACGCCGCCGCGGTAGCTCAATTGGTAGAGCATCGCACGCGACATGCGAAGGTTGTGGGTTCGGTTCCCACCTACGGCAAGTTGTTTTTTCATCCACTTTAATTTCCATTAATTTATCATTACTTTATTTCACTTATTAAGCACATGCAATTTCCCCTATGTTGTACTTGGTGTCAGTGTTTGTTGGCTTCTCATTATATGACTAATAATTATCGGGTCCCTCGGTTAACCCCCTTTCGTCTCGTTTATATATATATATATATATATATATATATATATATATATATATATATATATATATATATAATGTCTATCCTGCGAGGAGACAACAGCGACTGCCCAATTCCTGGGAATAGACAAACAAAGCAACATTAACAAACAAAACAAATACTCGGTGAATATTCGAAACGCTATCTTTGCTGAGAACCACAGGAGAAAACGGCAGCATGAAAAGCGTGAGGAAGGGCAAAGCGGGGCTGAAACCAATTCTGTAGATAACGTCAAAGAAAAAAAAAGCAAAGGGCACGAGGAGGTCATAGACCACGGCCTCGGGCGTGCGCGGGTCCCAATCGGAGAGCTGTCGGCCGCTGCTCTTTGTCACGAGATGATTAGTGACCGCCGCCCGTTTTACTTCCGCTACCGTTTGTACCAAGTTCTGGCATCGTATTTTCTCGGTAATTCGACGTATGCAGAGAGGCCTCGAATTTCCACCGGCCGTATTTTTTTGTAGCTTTCTCTTCCAGGTCTGCACAAGCATGACTGCGTAGTTTCTTTTTTTCTCATTTACTTGTTTTATTTACCGCTCTACACCTTTCTTTACCGTAAGAGTTCTACTTCTTGAATGAGTGAGCATGTTGTTCTTTCTTGTTGTCATCGTTGTTCCAGTTTCACTACCTATTTTCACAATTTTCCTCTGCATTCTGGTTGCTTTAGTCACCAGGATTCCAGCAGTGTTTCTTCCATTATCTAAGGCCATGAGAATATTATGAACCATTCCAATTTTTCTTTCTCGTTGTCAAACTTGTCATGAAATACGAATTTTTTAAAGAATAAATATGCATTTCATGAAGCAAGGTTATAAAATGTAGATTGCATAAAAATAAACCTTAGTATTGAGGCCTCATAATGTACACCACAAAGGTTAAAGAAAGAGAGAATATTGTGGCACGCATCACAGTCGTAATAGTTTTAAAGCTTGCGCATTCGGGCGTGTGCATGTAGGTCACCCCACGTTAAAAAAGCGGAGCTAAGATACTACCCCAATGTTTTTTTTGTTTTTTTTTTTCAATAGGGCCCGTGATGATATATTTATGACTGGTCGCTTTTCTGGCATATTTTCCCCCCTTGAATAAGAATACTGGCATTGGTAGATCCCTTGTTTGGAAAGTTTGTATAGATGCTCATTTCATCCTGGAATGTGAGCTGTCTACAAGCTGTCGTAATCGGCCGACTAAGTTACATCTGCCTGCAAAAACATCCTCGTAGCGATTTGGCCACCTTGGAGACACACGCTGCAATTATAACGATAAACTGCTTTCCAAGTACCAACCCTATTATAACACATGGAAAGCTAAGCACATATGCACACTCCAGGCCTGTTTTTGTCGTCGCCGTGAGGTTCCGTGGAAAGTGGAAGGACGATAACACTGTCGCCCTGCGCTGTATGTGCGAGTAAAATCACGCGAGGGTACACCCGAGGATCGCGGCGCAATCCGGGAGGAAAGGTGATAGGTAACGCACCGTCTTCCATCGCGCGAAAGACCGTATGAGTACGGGAGGGTGCGAGGGTGGCGGTGTTGTTCTCCGGCAGCAGGGCTGCGTATTTCGCCACCGCCTGCAAGAGGAACCGACGATCGCGGCTCAATCTCGCGCGCCCAAGGGAGGGAAGTGGGTACGCAGCGCAGGAGAGAGAGGAGAGAGAGGGGGGGCGCCTTCTGCTCCGGTAGCAACTGCGTACTTTGAGCGGCCGCGCGCGCTCTATCTTGAAAGCGATCTGCAGGCGGCTCATACTTTTGCACGTGCTACGTTATCGCCGATCAGTTTGCGTTGACACGACAGAAAGCATGAAGGTCACTTCGCTCGCTGCTGCTGCCACGCTTCCTCACGCTAGCGTTTTGACGGCGAGTGCCCTGGGTCATCGAGTGCGATGTGTTCATGGTTGCCTTTGCGCCCGGACACAATATTTGTTTAGTTACTTACTATCTATTTTTGCATACTGCAGCGCAGCATGTGCTGCAGCATGAACAAATAAAATTTAGTTACAAAGCTCATATTTTTTTTAAAATTTATACGGTCGTTAAAGCTACTCTCCCCACTTCGTACAGCTGCCTACTAATTTGCTATCGCAATGTACGTTCTGCCTTTCTTGCGAAACTGCGAGTTTTTGCTAACGTATTTTATCAGTGCAGAACGAATAACAAGATACTGCAGATAGGCTTTCAATTTTAAGTTTAAAAAGAACCTCACCGTGCTATGATTGATGGCAGCTAACACTGACGTAAGCATGCGGTGAAGTGTCGGCACGATCTACAATGTGTTGAACTTTAATGTGTCGCCTTATCAACCGCTATTATGCTGTTTTGTATGATGCAGCCCTAGCGGCTTGATTACTTCTCAAATAGTGATGCGTAATAAATGTATGAGCTCTAATAGAAGTAGCGCTATACCGCATGGGTGCGACAAAAGCGCAAGTTGTTTAAATAGCTAAAAATTCCCTTTCCATGGAAAGTGAACGGGATTAAAGAAAGGCGTTTTCTTGCCTTACAGTCTTGTTCCTCGTCCCAAATTTAAAACGCGTACCACGCTTGCCCTTCCCGGGTTTTACACTAACTAAGTGTAAATCTACACGAGTTCTTGTCCATTCCAAAGCACAAATAATCGCAACTTTTCAGCACACTGAAACTTCTGGTACAATTGACCCTCCTTAATCAAAACATCACCACTGGTGAGTAAGATCCGTCTATCGGCAGTTCCATTTACTGAGAGATTTAGCTGAAAGTTACCAAAGATGCTCCTTTGCAACTGGCCGATACTTTATTGCCAACATTAGGTAATAGGTTTATAATATCTGATTACCAAGCTTGTTCTTAAAAAGTTCTTCAAAAGCTGCCGACTTGAGCGAGCAGTATAACACGTAACTACAAGAAGAAAAATATTAGCTGATATATAGCCGTTTTACTATATATTTATAATAATTTTATTACATATATAGCCGTGTTCAAAAAGCAACTGATCTCGAAGTCATCAATAACTGACATTTGTCTCCAATGTGAGGTAACTGAGAGTTAAATATTTCCAATACAAAGAAAGTACACCAGCCTCTATCCCGGTAGAGTCAAAGTAACCACGGCCACCCGCAGCATCAACAAAACCCGTCTTGTGAAAACGTAGAGAACTGACCGGAAAACATTCAAAATCAGGAAAGGTACGGACAGCTATGCTTAATGCGATGCCGTTGAGACTGGTTGCTTAATTTCATCCTGGGTAAATAATTTTAGTCCCATTACCCCAAGTTGTTAAAGAAATGTGGTCTTCCGTTACGTACTTTTTTTCCCATTCTCCTAATAAACAGCCAACCCAACAGACTACTGGTGTTCTGCTTAAGTCGCAATTCCATTTAAAAGGCTTTCATTTACTGAGATTGTACTGTATTTTAGAGCTCAAAATTAAAACGAAGAATGAAACTGGAGACAGGCATAACCTCTGATATGTAAACAGAGTTATAAACATTGAACGTCTAGAAATGCAGTTTGCCATAAAGTAATCCCCCCAAAAGACTCGCTATCCGTCTAATCACGTTTGATGTATGCGCCATGAAGACAGCATATCCTTGAGGAAAACCTAATAAATCAGGTGATACCACAGATTTCGCGACCCACTTAATGGTCAAGAGAGCATGACACTAACGTTCCGGGTAGCCTCGATGGGCACTTAAATGGCCACTACGCAAACTCTGATTGCGTTTCGACGGGGAATGACTTTGTAATTGCACCGTTGCTAAACTTGTTAAGAAAACAATTTCGTTTGCTAGGACAGTAGAATAGCAGTGGCCATACTTGATTGTGTGCTGATAAAACCTTTTCAACTTACGTGCTTCTTGGTATACATATTAGCTTTGTTTTCGATTTTTTTCTTAGTACATTCGTGTGTTTTAGGTTTGTGCCTGCTACCGGTGTAAGGCTTGCTGTTGGTGTTTAGAGTATACATTTCTTTTTTTTTTAGTTATCGCTTGCTACAATAGCACAACCCAATGTCCTTAGGCTCGATAATTCCAAACGGTGGACAGTCCTTACACGAGAAATTGAAATTCATAGTCGTATATTTAGAAAATTACAATAATTCCGTTTAAGTAGGTATTTACAGATATGCGTCGTAAATAAGAAGTTGTAGAGGTCACTTAAGAAAACGTATTTACTTGGAGCAAATATATTCTCAGGATGATACCAATTGGGATATATTCATTCCCAACGTGCACAACGAAAAACATTACCGTTACGATTGTCTCTATGGCTCAATGCATAAAACAGCGTTATGTTAAAAAAAATATGCGGCATTTTTATCACAAGTTGGACAACGCATATCTCCCAACCACTTCCATGCTAAGAATTAGGTCCAAGTGCATATGCTGGGTTATCTCAACGGCTACAATTAATTTATTGAAATATGTGCAGTAAAGCAAATATTTAACAACTTCAGAAGTCTTTCCTTTTTGAAGTGAGCTAAATAGTGAAAGCAAAACGAAGCCGAAAATTTTTGCATTCAAAACTGCACCTTCATGTGCTTCGAACGGAGCGCCAGGTATATCAAAATGAGTCTAAGCTGAGAGGACGTGTAAGAAAAGCATGTTTAAAACCAAATGCGAGCCACCTCTTTCGCCTGTGGGAATCAATATGTGACGAATTCACTTATCTAATTGGCACACTTCCAAGGTACCGCGCGACTACGCCGGTGGCATGACGTCTGCTATGAGAGTTCCTGCGTGAGCACGTTTCTAGTATAGCTTGTCTTAGTATATAGTTTGCGATGCCGCCACTGGCCATGATTACGTCGGCTATGAAGAAGTTCGCGACATTTGGTAACTTAGGCAGGATCCTCCGAAGGTGCACTCACCGACAAAATATTAAGCACGAAAGCACCTTGCCGGGCTATGCGGTGAGTATGTACGTAAATAAATATGCTCAGGCGCAGACGCGACAGGAAGAGTGGCGTTATATCGTCTGCTAAAAATTTGTCCATAGTGTCAGTTATGCGCTGTACTGGATTTGGTGTGCTGAAACCCCTGTGTTTTTTTTTTTTTTTACATCCGGCCCGCAAACGCAAACTTGGATTTGGGTTTGTTTACCGCAGAGAAATCTGAGCCGGGAGTTATCCGCAATTGTGAAAAAAGAGCATCTTGGGTTATATTGAGCATATAAGTAAACTAAAATATTTGGACGTCAGCGCCTCGTGTGCTGAGTAGATGTCTTTGTATCAGCTCACCGACCGCACTTTATTGTGAAATGACGGAATGCCACTTGACACAAATCTATGGCCTTTTTGCTGCATAGACTGCTATTTGGCAGTAGATCGATTTGACATCGTTTCGGTGTGTTTCCTCTGCATTCAACTTTCATTTGTAGCTCAATGAACGGTATCATTGTCCCCCTTAAGCAATAAGGCTTCTTGCGAATTTGAAGGGCGAATAAGTAAAGTAATCTACGTTTTGAGAAACAAAATTGGAACCATGCACAACTAGAGAAATAGCCTGAAAAAAGAAATACTTTCAGGTTGTGTTTAGAAAGGGGCAGTAAGCAGTTTCTCAAGGGCTGTTTTTTTTTCACATCTTCTATAAAATGAGTAAGTATGCCTTACGATGAAGCAAGCTTCTGGTCTCCTCTGCTTATTGTGTTTCAAAACAATTTCAGCAAGGAGTTACAAGCCAAAAAAAAAAGCGACCGACCAAGAACGTACATTTATCACTGCGTTTATCCTAACACAACATTGCACGTATGGTTTCCACGACGTGGATCAAAATGTCACTTGTCCTTTCACTGTACCGCTTGAAATGCCGAGCGGGTGGCTCTAAGAGCAATCGCAGAATCAGTTATGTACAAAAGGGCAGTGTGATTCACAAACTAAATAAAACCACAGGTACTGTAACCTATTCGGCTTCAATCATTATTTGGGAACTCGTAAGCCCAAACACCCCACGTGAACGCATAAACGACCATGTGCATGTCTTCGGCCTCTAGTGTGGTCCCCTGTTAAATATAACCGAGGAAATGGAAAAAGAGAAGAAAATATAGCACGGTCAGCCACTGTAAAACCGGCTTTCTACCCTGCGCTGTGATAAGTGGTAAGGAGAATTAACGAAGGTGGATAAAATACAAGGCAAAATTAAAACGAAAATAGGACTACACATAAAAATCACCCAATAAAAACTATTTGGTGCGCACTATATGTAAAAAAGAACATGGTTGTTCAAATTAGCAGCTCACTCTTTTCATATGTTGAAGTACTCATTACTGATTCAAATATATGGAAATGCTGAAAGAAACAATTGATTGGCACAAAACTTCGACAAAGAGCAGCGCTGGGTTAAAAAGGCAATGTTGCCGTGAAGACGCAACCAACAAGCGAGCATTGGCGTAGGAGCACTGGAAAGCCCGCTCGACAAACTAGCAGAGAGTTGTTTAAGGCTGGTGAAAGAAATGCAAGTGAAAAATTAAGATGGGAAAGCTGAAGTTTGCGTCTAATAAGCTTGCGGAACATCACCCTTGAACTCACAGAGCAGAACGTTTTCGGACCTGAGAGCCTGCATTAGATGAGGCGTACTGTTGGATTTGTTAAATATCTCTTGGATTAATAAACCTTTCACAAATCTACCAAAGGATATTAGTGTGATTAGAGCGATGCGTATAATATATGGTAACGTGCAATAATTTCGTTACGCGCGATGTTATTCAAAATGGCAGGAAGCGTTGTAGAGTTCCATTTGGTTGCAGGAAGAACAGGGAACGCAAGTGCTACAGATTTAATAAATTTGGAATAACGGATGACACTGTAAAGCAAGCTGATGCAAACCTTCGCTGACGCTTAATTGTTGTTGAAAGAAACGATTATTTTTTAATTATTCGAACACTGTACCAAATTTTCCTACCGGCATGCGTTAATGTTCCCTCTATTGCACCTGCTGCTGTGATTCCGCAATAATATTTCATTATTATTTATGCAGCGTTAATTCATGCCAGATATATTTTGGCACATTCCCGGAGCGTCTATTACATCTACTTCAAGAAAGACACGAAGCATTTGCGTACAGACAGACGCGTCTATTAGGGGCGCCTTTAACGTAAAGCTTATGGTGGCGTTTTAATTCCATATTTATTTCGCTCGTATTGGCAATGTCCTAGAGACTTCTTCGAAAAAAAGAAGATAAAATGAGTAAAACGCACCAACCCATCATTCCCAAAATGACGACTATGTGTAATCCTTATATTTATATTACTCCGTCTCTGCAATCACACTGAGTTGCTCGTTAAAACTCAGTTCATTGCATCAGGCTATCACAACATTCACAGATCGATATTTTAGTACAAATGGCCTGCAGAAAAACACCCCAGCCATGCTTTCTTCCCGCGTGACTGGCTGCTTCGTGGGAAGACGTTCAGTTTGCCCCGCCACAAGCGCATACAGCTTGCAGATGCTTCCGTTTGCGCCTTTCTGAGGGGACCTGCTCGGTGTGCCGGACCAGAAGAGCAGCGGATGCGGCGTTCTCGGCATTGAGGTGAGTCACATACAGACCAACCATTGTGCAGTCAGCAGAGCGTTCTATCGGAGTGAGCGCGAGAGGAACGGAAAGCGAAGGGAAAAGTTGGTAAAATAAAAATAAAAATGTATTTTCAGTTCCAACCTAAAGAACCGTAAGACCTAAAAAATCATAGAAAATGAAACTCAACTAGGCAAACAAAATTGTATTAGGGAAACGTGCCGGAAACCAAACCTATAAATTCCGCCGTTTCCGCGGTAACCGTGTTCTCGCAAAAAGGAAACAGTCGCTGAAAGGCAAGTGGCAGACGTGCTCGATAAAACCAATGGCAAGCAGCGGGTTGAAATGGCGCGCGGGTGTCATTGTATTCGTTCAACTTTGTCTGACTTTATTTTGCTTTCTTCGGAATTTTATTCGTGTGCAGCTCCGAATTCTTGTTCTGGTGTGTTCAGGCGTGACCCTCATTCTGACTTTGGTCCCAAACAGGCAGAAAGGATAGCAACCTTCTGATTCATTTATTTATTTTTTGCCACCACCAACTGATGAGGTTATAAGTCGGTCTCTCGCCTTCAACAACGAAAACTTCGCTGTTTTGTGGCTGTTCCCTTTTTCATTGCCGACTCTTGCATTCAGTCTCTCCGCCTCTAAGGTCGGAGCGTAGACAGCTTTGAAGGTAACAACGTAGCGTGATTATCAATATATCTTCTTACAAAAAAAAAGAGCCTGTTCTGCGGCCAGGGCTACATTCTTTATTTTGACAATATATTTGTTGTCCATGGAGTAGGGCAAAATATTATCTGTTCACCAAGATAGTTTACGGGAAAATGTCTTTCATTGCTATGCGATTTAGTTGAAAAAAAATCTTCCACCATATGCTCTCAAGCAGAAATATTTTTCCTGTCTGTTTTTAGAAAGGGCTACCGAATTCTGAAGTGCTTCTCAATTCGCAATTGATGTCATTCCGCAGACTTTCTGCCACAATAACGGCTGCATCAAGCAAGGAATAGAAGCGTATAGCAATAAATTTTGGAATGAAATGTATTCATGGCCTACACATGTACGCAATGTGCGCATTTCTCGCGAATAGAAAGAAGCGTCTAGTGAAATAGAGCTTGAATATACCAGACGTTTTCTTTTTAAGATCATAGATACTTTTTAAAGATGAAGTGTGGTCGACATGCGTTTGAGCTGTATGAATCGAATAGGCAGACATTAGTTACACGAGAATTCGAAGCGCGCATTTGACTACTTAAAAAAACATATATTATTTGACGTTTTTAAGCCCTTTATTGTCGGCACATATCACAATTTACGAGTTGTGGCCGGTGAGTTCCAAAGGGGTATTCACTTCGAACGAACTTTCAGGACAACACGTACCCGTTTCGAGACGTTCATTGCCAAAGTGTGCGACGGAATACATTGGCGTTCAAGTTACTTTTGTGCTTCAATGCATAAAACGGCAGCTTGTTAAAAAAAGTGGATCAATACTGCATCTTTCGCTCAAGTTTGACGGCACATATGCCGAAACCCGTGGGGCCCTTAGAAGTCATAGTAAGTGGATTTGTCTTGCAAGGTCGCTGGCTAGAATTCATAAACTATAACGTTTGTCGAAAAACACAAAAATATAATTTTGAGAATATGTTGATTACACATAATTAATACTGCACCCTAAAATCTGAGAGATTCAGAAACCACTTTATTCAAAGGCAGAACACTTAGGTGGCGGATATTCGCCTGCATGTTGTATTCCGCAGCTAAAGAGGTAAATGACAAGCAATGCGTGAAGGAAAGCTAGCAGACTAAAAAAAAAATAAATTGAGGGAAGAGATATGTACATATTGCGACCTAGTCAGAAGAATACGAAATTTTGACCTGCGAGTCACATGTATGTGGCGTGTTCTGCCCATTTCCTGTCACACAAGGGAAACTTCCCAATGTAACGAGATAAATGAAAGTTCACTGATGAAAGTGGTAGAATGCGTTGCAGGCCTAGGTTACAGATCGCAAATTAAGTTACACGAGGAAAGCGTTGACGATTAAATACCAAACGAGTACCTATAAAAGCACCTACGCTAGTTTTTCGGAAAATATGCACGCAAAATATAGTGAGCCTGCAATTGCTAAAGCGTGATACATTTAGAGCGCACTGCGAGGCGTGGTATCTGGGTAAGCTTTAACACGCTCGCCATTGTGTATCCCCATCGCTCGAACATCGTCCCCATTGCCACGAGTCGAAACGTTTCTATTTTATTTCACGCTCTATTTCTTTTACGAGACACGTGTGAACACGCTTTCCTTTGTTTGCCACTACCCTTTCGTTTGCCGCCGAGCAGTTGCGTGGCGTTTCATGTGACGAAAGAGGAGCTACGCCGGATAAAAAGGATACCTCGTCCCTCGGGGCCTTTTTGTCCTTCACGCTTCTCCGCTTATCTTGCCCACTTTTTTTTCTTTCGCGTCATTGTCTCGTGTTATAGAACGAGCTTCCCGGAACAAGCCACTGGCTTCAATCCCTGTCTTCCGTTGGCTCGGCTACGCGCTCCTTACACGTGTCGACCCGTGGGCGCGGCGAAAAACAAGTGCTCCCTCAGGGCGCACACTGCCGAGGACAATGGAGTCCACAGAGCGTTCGCGTTTCACTCTGTTTTCGTCGCGTTCGCGGGTCTTTGTGATTAAATCGGTTGTTTACCGAACCTCTTTATAGAGTTTTTTTTTTCATTTCTTTTCCTATTAGCGGTGATGCATTTATTCTTTGTGACTTTTATGAGAACTCACCAAGCTGGAATGAAGAAGTGCTAGCAGGCAATTGCTCGAGTGCACGTTAAAGAAACCGAGATGGTCGAAATTGAGACCTAGCCCTTCATATTGAGACTCTTAAAGCCCCTGCGTGAGTTTCGGACTTCAAGCAGCAAGGATTGCCATTCAATCAATCATATCTCACCTCGCTCTACATTGCTTTATAGTGAACGCCAACCAGTGACACTAAGGTGTGCGCCCAACTTGGGTTCAAAGAGGTCCACTAAAAGCGCATACCTATGGGAAACGCCGACGTTTTCAGACTACAATGCATTCACGAGTGGTATACATTTACAGACTGCACTATGTTCGAAATCGGCCCATGAAGACGGCTATGTAATTGTGACAGAAAACTGCTCTGAAGACGCTAAGAATGTTTCGCGTTGAAAGACTGAGCAGCACTTTCTTAAAAGCGAGCATCTGCTCATTGCTGACGGGTGTTGCGATCTCCTCCAGCCATGTGCAATTGCTTTAGAAAATAGCAGCAGTTATTCCATTAGAACATAGTATGCTTCAAGTATGATATCCAGGGGGTGACGACAAAATGCCTTTTGGGGCGTGAAGAACGGATTGCAAATTAGCGAGGGCTGAATGGGTGTTATGGACGCTACTTGCGTTACAGCTATGAGGGTAAGCTAGCGGTGAGTATAGAGAAATAACTTTCTTTGCTTTTAACCCCTAATTCTCACAGTTCTTAATCCTCGTAAGTCTAACACTCTGAGCTTAACACGATCTGCCACGACCTACCGCTCTTCTGAGTACTATGGTTAGGCAATCTATTTCTTCTTACCCCTATCTCGGCTTTCACAACACTTCAGATCTTAACTGGAAATTACACATTACCAGTATATTTAACAATGCTAACCAAATGCTAGGCTACCTTTGTCGTAGTTTCTTTTCATCTCCTTCTGATGCAATATTACTCTACAAAATTCTTGTCAGAAGCAAACTTGAATGGAGCGACCATTGTATCGTTTTCATTTTCTAATCAACTTGCGACTGTACTTAAACTTGATCAGAATAACGGTGCAAGATTTCTCACTAACAATTAGTTCCGCACAGATAGAGTCAAAGTCAACAATTGTGCTCTCGAGTTGGCTTCACTTGCATCTTGCCGCAACATCTCTAATACTTTCTTCGCCTCAGGTAATCTATTACCATATCCCACAGGTGAAACAAGATTTAGTGTTCACTCCTACTTATATTTCTTTAAGCACTGATCATCGCAATGATGTTGCTATTACGCCTATCGCACAAGGCGTTGGTCCTACCCATTTATACCACTAAATAGCTTATAAGGAAGCGCATGCGACAACTGTACCATTTTAACTAACGCTGAAATTATTAATGCGAATGGCGAAAAAACGAGAATAAATACAAAGAAACCTTGCCATCAGAAGTGACTGCTTGTTTACTACAATAAAACAGTATTATTCATACACCATACTTCCATCGAGTGCGTGCGTCCACCAAAAACACGTTACCTTCAATCAATTCTAGTCCTCCGTTTTGCTGAGGAATATAAGTTCTAAATTTGCCCGGCTACAATGCAATGAGTCGCATTTGCTAGTATTCGGCAATACTTAAATTTGGTGACGACCCTGCTGTGTCCTCGAAAATGAATCACTTTGAGAAACCCGGCGCAGGTATTTGTTGTATTCGCCTGTGTTTTTTTAATGGCTATGCTGCTGGTGCACAAAAAGCATAGCATAAAATTTTGACCTCTTTATCTTTTCCTGCGCTAGAGCGCAGTATTACAAGCTACACATGATATTTTGAATGCATTTCGCATGATTCCTCAACATCTGTGCTTTTAATACATGCTTCATCGAATACAGATTTGTCCAAACCATAAGGAAGCTAGTCTGAAACGCGCCTCATCAAACTGCTTAGACACAAAAGTCAATGTACAGCATCGCGATCGAAAATATACGTTGCGCAGTCTCTATACGATCTAACATGCTTGAACCTTGTGCTGACGATCGACCCTGGGTGACATTTATGACGACTTGCGTTGTCGCTCATTGACGTGTTCAAGGCCGGCGACATATATGTGCCTGGATAGCTATCATATTGCAACGTGCTGGAACATTGGGGAAGTACACGTTTTGGAACAGCTTAAAAACCACAAGCCCATTCCGACTAAAGATTAGGTGAGGTGAGCGGGCGGCAACGACCGCACTATAGCCGTGAAGATTCCCAGTGGTATACGGCAGCACGTACGGAGGCCTGCTGGTGAGGGCGGGTGGTGCGAGAGGGGGTGGGGGGGCAGGGCACGGTCGCCTCATTGATCTCCCCGCTTTGGCTGCACAAGGCACGGCTTTGAAAGCCGGGTTTCGAAGGTGACACGCATCGCAGGCCATGCGGCGCCACCATGACGACAACATGCGCCGGCGTGGCGGCGGTGGTTGTCACAGTGGGTGAACCCTTCCACGAACTGGCCTGCGAGGGCGCCCTTGTTCGTTGTTCTACCGCCAACCTGTTCGTGTTTTGCTTTCGCAACTCCTCTTCTTCCCTAGAAATTTTGCTTCGCGCTCGCACTCATCTTTTCTCTTTCGCTTGTTGTCCCGTTCGGATGTTTCGGCCTTGTACCCTTTTAGGACCTGCTTTCGCAAACTTCTATAGGCTGCTTTTATTTCTTATTCTCGGACTCCGAGAATGAATGTGTGGCGCACGGACGTTTCTTAAATTATTGGCTCCAAAGGAGCGGCACGTGCCCAGACATGTGCACTTTAAATGTACGCACCAAGGGCGCGGAAAGCTACAACAAAAAGCTATAGATAGGTCAATGAAAGCACGTATGTAAGCCATTACCTTTGCAAACTTGTTTTACTGCTTTGAGTCTCGTGTCGCCAATTACTTTAGCCTCAGGAGCGATCTATAGCAATATATCGTGCCTACGCAATGGTTGCTCGACCATCGCCATACGACTACATAGCGGCCGACACTTTCGTGCATGTCGTTGACTTATGCGCGAATACCGATACGCGCATTTTTATTCTAACAGTGCTATGGATGATTTCTTCCCTCGTTTTCTGAAACAAGATTGCATTTCGCCATTGTTCGCCTAGAAACAAATAATAATATCGCATTTTTGGTCCGTACTACGCAGTTTTCTATTTAGCGCCACTGTTATCCTGCGACTGAATTTAGAAAGAAAAATACTTCTTTTGAAACGCCTCCTTGCCATTGGCTGGCGACATTCACTAGTGAGGTGCCGAGCATCAGCATTGGTTGGATCTTCCTCCTGAGGACAATTCAAGCGTAAGCACGTTTTGTGAAGACGGGTTCTGGTTATTCTGTATTTTAATTGCGCGCAAATATAAAAACAACTATTCACCTCTCTAGCTCTCTAGGCAACTCGCTTTTTCGATGGTGACGCTCAGGCACAACGAGGATTTCTCTAACTTCTTTGGCAAGCTGCTCTAGGAAAGTTGCCGAATATCTGATTTGGCAATTTAAACACAAATAAAAGCACCATATTGCTGCAAAAGCTGCACTGTAACTATGAAGGGAAAATGGCTATACTTTTTATACTGTTAGAACAAAATTGAGCATCGCTGTATTCATTATTAACCGCAGTGTGACAGAAAGAAAACGCACACAAACGAGCTCAGCACGTATTGCGCTGCCTCTCGACTGAAAACTACTAGGCGTGCGTGTGTGTTTCATATTGACACCAAGAATTGAGTAATAAATACGAAAACACACAGTACTGATACTTTTTTACACGCATATGTGACTTTGCTGATGTTTATTAACTTTCCGCCGTGTATGTATATGAAACATTCCTGTATGAATAAACAAGCAGACGATAGCCTGTCCCTGTATTGCGTTTCTGATGCACTCTAAAAATTTTCACACCCTTATGGGTGTAATGTGGGTGTATTCATCTTTTCACCCTTGTAAACACCCTTGAAACACCCTTTTTTAACGAAAAAGGATGTTCAACAAGAAAACACCCTTGGAACACCCCAGTCTTTCTAATTTACACCCTAATTATAAGGGAGTAAGTGAACAAGCTTACAGTATATGATGAATGAACATTGCCAGTTAAGGCGTTGATATTGGCTGTACATGAAACGCGCGCTACCTGCGCTTGAATCAGGTAGCTGGAATGATTAGATCGGGGCACCTAGGCAGCAGCGCACTGGCTCCGAACAGTGGTCAAAAATGAAGTTTCCCACGAATGTTGATATTGAACGGATGACACTAACGCGCAGACTTTGCATAGCCAGATATATGCAAAAGGCTTCATATGATCAATAGCAAAATATTTACAATGCTATCACTGAATACTTAAAGGTGTGCAACCAGTTAGACTGGGAATGGTTAGGAGTGAGGGCTAACGGTAAATAGCTCACCAACTTACGGTTCGTAGATGACATTGGCATACTCAGCAACACTGCAGACTATTTGCAACAAACGTTTGAGGAACATGTCGAAGAAAGTGTAAGTCTGACGGAGAGTTAGTATGCAGAAGAGAAAAGTAATGTTCCGCAGCGTGGCGAGAGAACGAATGTCATGGTCGGCAGTCAGCCTCTAGAACCTGCGCAGAAATACGTTTATTGAGCTTAATTACTCGCAGGGGCCTCTGATCAAGGAAATTAACAAAAATAAAACATTAGCTGGAGAGCTTACGGCAGGCATTACTAAATCATGACCAGGGAGCTTACTGCTTACCATTGCTTTCTACCGTTACTAACGTATGGGGCCGAAACTTGGAAGTTACCAAAGAAGCTTGGGAAGACGTTGAGGACCGCGCAACGAACGATGGAATGAAAATTATTAGGCATGATGATAATAGACTGGAAGACAGCGATGTGGATTAGAGAGCAAACGGGAATAGCTGATATACTGGTTGACATTATGAGGAAGAAGTCGTGCTGGGCAGACATTGCAATGCGTAAGGGAGAGAACTGCTGGTCTATTGGAGTTGCAAAATGAGTGCTAAGGGAAGGAAAGCACAGTCGAGGACGGCAGAGAATAATGTGGACGTGATGGAATGGGGAAACTTGAAAACACGTGGAACCAGTTAGCACAAGACAGGGGTATTGGAGATCGCTGGAGAAGCTTTCGTCCTGCGATGGACGTCAAAATAAGCTGATGATGATGATAATGTGACGACATCCATGCTAGCTTCGCGGCATGTATTTCATGTTATGTCATGCATGCGTGTCATGCACGTTCTGATAGCTCGATTTCCGCCGATTTCGGGGGGGGGGGGGGGGGCGCTAGTAGCTGCGTAGCCAAGTGGGGCACACCGGGCACTTGTAACGCTCACTAAAAGTAAAATTTTTGCTGCTATGGCAATGGCCCCGCTCCTTCCCCATCCACGGTCAATTGGGACCCCCCCCCCTCACACGAAAAAATTTTCTGGTTACGCCACTGTGGGGAGGGGGGTGTAAGATTGCTCTAGACCCCTCCCCCTAACTTGTCAACGGAAATGGGGGACGGGAGGGCAGCTGCCGCCGGGCCGCAAACCTTAGGCAGCCCAATTAACGGCTGCATTTCCCTTTGGACGTGAATACTGCATTAATGCCATTACACTGTAGGATTCGTGGCGGTTCGAGGGCATGCGACAATAAAAAAAAACACATACAGCCATCAGAAAGTCTTAGCTTGAGCAGATCTTTGGGAGCTGGGCAAGACTCTCACAAAAGAAAAAAAGCTTGGCACCCCTCTTACAGGCATTGTCAACTCTGGGTCCCACCGCTGACTGTACATTTCCGGTAAAAAAAATCACCCATGAACTCCTCTCGGATTTGTCTAAGTGTGCGTAAGCATTGTGACTCTTCCTCATCTACACGCAGTCCATGTCAATGTTATGAGACTTGATCCGACAAGTATAAGCGCCAGCGCTGCCGCGACACGGGCTGCTCTGGTCGGCAGCGCAAGCAAAGTACTGCAGGTGGCGGGGCCAGACGCGCTGGTGACGTTCCGTTCGTTTTGAGCCGTTATCGCTCTTTAGCCCTCCTCATCCGCGACGAACCATTATCAACCGTTCTCCGGCGGCGGCTGCTTGTGGCACGGCCGCGCGAACCGTATCTTGAAAGCGAACTGCATTGTGGACAGAGTGTGCCCACTGCTGAAAACTTCACGCGCTGTGTTCTCACCGTTTACTTCGCTTTGAAAACAGACGCGCGCACACCTATCTTGAAAGTGATCTGCGAAAAGCGCATAGTGCGGCACAAGCTGAAAGCTTCGTGAGCGCAGTGTTCTCGCCGCTTCGGTCGCGTTGAAGCCTTGAAGCGAGAGCTAGCACGAAGGTGAATTCACTCGCTGCTGCGGGTTCTATATTGAAAGATATCGTGCGGTACGGACTCACGGACGGATGGTTTTTCTTGTTGGGGAAGTATAGAAATGCTTACGTTATAAAAAAAAAATCGCAGGGTTCGCGAATTTCGCGATAAGAACCAACACCAACCTACTCCCCCACCCCCCGCTGAGCGATGCCGTCTTGATCGCCCCCTCCCAACCCCAGGAAAAGGGACACTACCTTTCTATCTCAGTTGAAGAAAGGATGATGAAGCGTTAACAACGACAATAACGGCATTTTCTAACGAGTTGTCTTATGGCCTCTGAGATTTGCGCGCGAAGCTGGCGCGCGCGAACCTGAGAGGCCATAATTGGCCGCTTAATAGCATAAAAAGACAAAGATAATGCCAAACGACACAACTAAAAATTAAAACAAAGAGCTGATCTTAGCTATACTGTTTGGGGAAAAGAAATAAAAAATTAGACAGCCGCAACACACGCCACTAAAGCCACCACCGCCGGCATAACGCGGAACCAGCTGTTGGCAACATTCATTCGCGCGTCATTGCTTCGTCCTCGTCGTCTCCGCAACGAGAGCCGCCATCTTCTCGCGCCTAACGTTTTGTATGGTTCTGTTCTCTGCAATCCGCGCACACAGCTCATCGGTGGTTGCACGTCTGCTCGGCGTCGCAATGCGGCCTGCGTCATTTTCTGGTGCTCGCGCAATCGGTGTGAAACATGTCGCATGTGAAATGTTTGATAGAAGTGCCTCACGTCCAAGTCAAGCCGCCGTACGGGTGTATGGCTGTGCGCCCCGTTCTCGGAAGCGTCGACGGGTTTCCGGCATGCGGATTTCGGGTACGTGCAAATGCGTTTCGCCCTCCTATTGAGCTCCGGAGCAAAGCGTGCAATATTTCATGTGAAAGATGCAGTGCCCGTGATCATGGTGTGAATTTCGAGCGGCAAACGAGAACTTTGGCACTTAGAGCACACCGCGGCTGCTAAGTCAGCGTGGAAATTGTTTTACGTTACCGTAATATGTTGCTGTCAGTCTAATCTGCGGCTTGTGGATAGCTAGCCCATTGGCGTTTGCTTGTGGCAGCGATAGGTGTATAAATGGAAGCGGTAATAATTTTCGAGAGCAGAGTTTTTTCGCTCGATGTTTGGTCGTGTTTATGGCGTTATGAAAGCTAGAAAACTAACTGGCTTTATCGTGCTTAGTTCCAACTCTAAGGGGCGTAACGTTGGCGCTGTATATGTTTGTTTTCGGTGTCACGAGTACCACTTTCATGCTTTTGTTGCATGAGAGTGGTAGCTGCTGCGTGCCGTCTGGGTAGAACACAATAAAAGCAATTTCCTCACTCATACGTATGCGATGTGAGGTAACAAAATTTCCAGCGTTTTATTCGGAGCGTAAATATCCAGTATAGCTTAGTAAGAAACTCAAATTCTGTGTTAGCTTAGTAGGCGTGAAACAAGTGAAACTCGCATTCCTTTTTGAATTGTTCGCCTAAACTGCACCGCCCCCAGATGCGTCATCGGGTATTTGACAGTAGCTTCGCTACGTGAGTTGTTTTATGCGCCTATATTGCCCGGTTAAATATCCTGTTCATTTATGCTGACGCTCGTTCATCTTGATTTTAAGCGGTTACTATCCCCGAGTACCGGACGATGCCAAACTTGTGAGGTGTAGCAAACGCGGGAAATTCAAAGTGGCGTGGCTGCAAGGCCCTGTTTTTACGTTTCTTGCATTCAAAGCCAACAGACACAGTATCACTGATTTATTTTCCATTTCTGCTGTACTTGATCAATCTAATGTGACAACTGCATCAGCTCTTTAATGTTCTCCATTTACTGTGTATTCAGCTTGGCTGCCACCTTCTCTTCAGAGGATGCCGCTGTGATAGCTCTTTCGTATAGCACATGCCTCTAGGCCCTTGTGTTTCAAGGGCTCCCGCGAGGCAGCAGTGCTCCAAGTAATTTTACCATTCTATATATTTTCTATTTTGCATCATTCTTCCACGATGGATTTTAATGTTAATAGTATTTGTCATTAGTCATCGCCATAATGTTATAGCACGTAGATTTTACGCACTTCATATCGACAATTTTTAGGCCAGTTTACAGCCAAGTCACATCTTCCATAATACATCGTCAACATTACCACTTGTCATGGCGCTCTTTGGCCAAACCTGGCCCTTGCGCCATAAAACACCACACATCATCATCATCAGCTTGGCTGCCAGAAAATGCTTGAATTTCTTTCAGTATCCAAGTGACGAAATATTTCACTGACGGCCGTGTGTGAAACACGCAAGATGACAAAACTGATAGCAAAATGATGAGATATTTCTTTTATAGCGTTTGGACTCTACTTTTGGTGAGGATGTCGATCGACCTTGGGCCTGGCGACAGCACAGCCGACATCGCCAAAGTGCAGCCTATCAGTTGAGTGCCCCCGAATGGACCATCAACACTGGAAAATGAAGCAGAGCCAGGTAGGGGCAATTTTTACTTTGGAACAGAATACTGACAGCTGCCTCTTTTTTTAAGAACTAAATAACATATTTACAAACCAATCCTTTCTCTTTGTGCAGCCTACATAGAATTGTTTTTTGCTTGTTATACAGACCTTCAGAAAGCAGTTCGGAACCCCTTTTTGCATGCACAAATAAATAAAGAGGAGTGCACTTTCTGAAGAAATTGATGCACTGAAATGTGCGTTCGACACACAGTGAGATGCAAAATAACCAACAACATTAAAGCGGTAAAAAAAATTTGAAACATGTTCTAACATCATAGCCCGCCTTGGCATACGGATCTAAATATAACAGCAACGGAGGTGCATGCAGAGAAGTGTTTGTAAATGTTTGCAAGATATGTACATTGTCTAAGAAATTGTTTTTATTTACTTGGAGCTTCTTGGTGCCATGGCAGTGCAGTAAAAGCTCAAAATGATGCCCCTGCTCCTAATAAAGCACTTTTAGATTTTAAAATTAAATTATGGGCTTTTACATCCCAAAACCTAAAGTTTTGGTAACCTGGCTTCTTTAATGTACACCTGAATCTAAGTGCATAAGCGGTATTGCATTTTACCCTCATTGGAGGGCAGCTGCCATGGCCTAGATTGAAGCTGGGACCAGCATGACTGAGTAGCATGGCATCATAGTAAGTGGGCTATTACACCAGGTCAAAATGAGAAATACTGCTTAGAACTACCAACTTCTTGGCTCACAAGCACTTTGCACTAAGTTAAAGGAGTATGTAGTACTGTCAGTGGCCGTTTATGTACCAATTTCTTTTTAACCTGACTCCATTATTAAAGTGCGAAGCTTCAATTAGTCAAAACCAGCCTAAATTACAGAACCAGCTCAAAACACGCACCATGTATAGCTGGATTTGGACATGAAAATGGAGTCAATTCATGTCGCCGAAAATGGCGGTGGCAGTCACACTATTTCATGCATTTTGCCTAAAACATAGTCAATAATAATTAATCAATTTCTAAGATATTCTTTTCAAAAAGTTTTTTTCAAGCATGAAAGGAGGAGCCAAATGGTGTTCAGGTGCACGAGCAGTTAGTTGCACTGCACTTCTTGCATGTGTTCACTGGCTTCTTTGTAGCTTGAAAGAAAAATTTGTTGCACCTATTGAGCAGTAGAAAGCTGGATTGGGAATTTTTCAGGATGCTCTACAATTTTCGCACTGACACTTTTGCTTTGAATATAATATTTGAGCAGTTAAGTAATCGTTACTAACTAATTAACTAATTAGAAGAAATGTAAGAATTGGTTTCACTTCCTCAAAACGATGGCAAACGACATTGCCTTGGTGCTGTCCAGCTACGTGGCACTTGTACATATTTAAAGCTTGCACATGTCATACAGACCACCTGGTAATTACAAGGCATATATAGAAGTGGCTAAGTTGTGTGAGCCAGCCATATGTAGCAAATCATGAGAAACAGCCATGTTTCTTTCACTTAAGGGCATGATAAGATTTACATGCTCGACAACTTGCATCAGTGTGTTCTAGGCCTGTTCGTAGTTTAGCTGCTACATAAACAATATTTCTCCACATGTAAGCTCATATGCATCTTTCAAGTATATTGCCCCGTGTGTCCAAAATAAACCATCCTCACGCTTCCTTCATTATGTATACATCTGTTGCTGTGCTAAATTTTTAACATGCAACTGCACGAATTTTCATCTAGTTTACATATTTCCTTGTTTGGTGGCTTTATTTCCGAACAAGTTGTTTTCGTTAAACCCTGTTGCACACAGCAGTACACAGCATTTCTGCCTAGAGTGGGAATTGTTTTTTTTTTCAGATTGACATAAATACACCTTGCCTGGGCAATGTAAGGCATTCTACATAACACGGCCCTGCAATAATGTTTCATATTGCATTCCAGCATCATACAGAACTGTTTACTTACCAGATTAGAATATGTATAAGTGTTGGAAGTAACAGAACTGGAAGAAGCCAGCAGATAATGAGGCCAAGGAAAGCATAGAGGAACATGTTTTAAGTTTTTTATATGAAGTATAGAAATGATGAATTCTAGGTAAGTGAAAGTGGATTAAAAGATATCCACCTCTTGGTGGGGAACGGACCCATAACCTTCACATTACGCATGTGATATACTAACCACTGTGGTACTACGGCCGTGTTCGAGCGTCGACAATCTGAGGGGCCATTGTGGACGGTTGAATGCTGCCTCGGTGGCACAGTGGTTAGTGCATCGCATGCCTAATGCAAAGGCTGTAGGTTCGTTCTCCCCCCCATGCCTGTTTTTTTTACCATTTTCATTTCCTTTTATCATTTCTACATTTAAATAGAAAATTACAAATAAGTTTCCACATGCCTTCCCTGGCATCTTCCAGCTGTGATTCAGAAAAATTTTGACCCTCAGTATCCGTTCTTCTCGTTTGGAAGAACAGGAGCTTCATTTTAAAAATAATGAATTCACCTTGTTCAGCATCTCAATGTGGTCTCAAATCTTATCACAGCATGTGTATTACTAAGTGAAGTTTTTGTTAAGATGATATAGCATGGGACCTAATTAGTAGCCTTTGTGTACAGTTATATGACTAGTCTAATAAATAGGAGGATTTTAAGAAGCACTTCTAACATGGTCTGAGCATGTGTTTAAAAAAACTAATCTAGCATGATTTCAGGCATAGCTGTTGCCCCTGAAAAATATTTGGATCATCTGCATTGGCATTGTTTTTAGAGAGCACCAATACTGCTTTGATAGAAGTAGCCTCGTGGAACATGAAGCATCGCTTCTTGCTTAGTCAAGGAAATATCTGCATATCTGACGTGCATGTGTCATATGCTCGAATGCTGTTTAAAGGCTGCTAATAAGAAAATTACTTCACTTGCCTTCCAGAGATTGCTTCAGTAGTCTATGCTACTCGATCATAAACAATTTACCAGAGTGAACTTTCATCACAGTTGGCTTTGCAATGTTTATGCAAACAATTGCCTACTGGACATGTGACTGCACTAAAACTTGGAATTAATGATCAGTAAGATTTATGGGACCAGCAAAACTTAGTTTATTACTCCAGAACAAAATGCGAGGCACTTCGGTTATTTCTGCCATAGAGTTTCTTACAGTAATTACTAGAAGGAACTCTGGCGCTGCAGTCGTACCACCATGGGAATGATGGGAAGCACATGGATTTATCTGATATTCGTGCTTGTGAATTCAGACGTTCTTGTGGCTTCGTATATTATACGCTGTATAAATCTTATTGTAAATTTCAGCGCAGTCTATACTCTTCGAAGTGCAGAAGACGGCGCCAACACGCACAATTGCTATTAATTGCAACGATTGAGCTTGTCCAGGTAGTCAAATCGAAGGGCACCAAGCGTCTCAAGGCACTAGTATGCCCGCAATAAATTCATCAGGGCGTTGCACTCGCTTGTCGTTACATGCCTCCGTTGCTTAATGGTTTCAATATCAGACTTCTGTTCTAGAGTTCCTGTGTTTGAATCCTGTTGTCGGACGATGTTAATGTTTATTTATTTATTACACAGTATATTGTTGAAAATGACTAGAATACAAAGTCACAAAGCCGTTTGAAGCCAAACAGACGAAGTTTAGGCAAATCCATGTACTTCGCACAATTTCCATGCTGGTACAGCCGTTCTTGTTTGATCTCCTGCGGACACTAACGTCAGAGTTCCCTCTAGTAATTATTGTATGAAACTCTGATTTCTGCGCCTCGCTCGTGCAGAAGCGGCACCACACCTGCTGCGTAAACATGCACTACCTTTCGGCCGAGTGCAGGGAATGCTGTGAACTCGCCATGTACATAGCCTGCACTAAGTAAAACAAATCACAACGTGCAGTTGCTACCACGTTGAACTGGTGGAATGAGTAGTGAAATGCAGTACCTCCTGAACTAGTTCAGAAAGTGCAGGTTAATCAAGTGGAGATTATATAGCAACAGAAGTTGAGTGATTCTGCATTACATTCACGAAATATACTTCATGATACTTTTCCATTTATTTCCTCAGTTATTAAGAATCCCTTTTGCATTGTTGGACAAAACTACTGAATGCCAACATATTTTCCAGCATTCACTGGTAGCAAACATGTCAAAACATATTCTAGTGTCTGGATTGCCGCTTTAGCTGTTAACCCCCAAGTTAATTCCGGAAAATGTACCAAATGTTTTACGTACTCAATTTTCGGTGTCATTTTCTTTCTAAAAATATATTACTTCATTGGTCTCTGGTTAGAAATAACACAAAAATAAGAGCTGCTCTTGGGCAGCTTTCCCTCAATGCCGACTGTAACTCATCTTTGACAACAAGAGCAGCATAACGTCGGGCAGAAAGAGTGTAACTAGTCATTGGCGATATTGGTACTACCTCCAGTCACTAGTGCAGCTTGTGATCAATGGTTAAAGGTTGCGACTTTGTTGCTGCCCAATTTTAATTCTGCAGCTGTTACACTTGGGTGTAGCATGTGTACGTACGTGTGCATGCATTAAAATGACTTCACGCTAGAGCAAAGCAACTACTGCAGAGAGGCATTAGTCATCTTTATATATTTGCTTTGTAAAGATGCACTAACTTTATCTTTTGCAATATAGACTTGGCGCTCATTGGCCAAAGATGCCCTTGTGCTACTAAAACCGACCAATTAATTCGCTTTTTGCAGTAGCAGGTACTTATTCCTTTTTCAGAATCGGTCTGCGAGTTCTAATTTGTTTTTCTTTAACTGTGCAATTCCCACTCACAGGACTGCATGTCATCTAAGGTGTTCCTCTTTCAATCAAGAATGTTGAGGTTGTGTTTGTGAAACTCGATTTCTTGCCTCAAACGAGCTTGTACAAACTGACCAAGCTGATAATTCTACCTGCTTATATAATAAATGTGTTGCGGTTATGAACCCTCATAATGAATGACACACAGTATAAAAATTTTATCTAATAAAACAATTTAATGAAAATTTTCATGTTTTTCGCATTTGTGTTCACTTCTCTACTCCTGTCCGTGTCCTGTCTGCATGCCTCCCCTCTTTTTTTGCATATTAAATATCGTATAAACTTAACCATGCTTTTTTACCACAATGCAGGGGGAAAAGGTTCCGGTAACACTGCATTCAGTATGGTGGCCCAGACGTGTATGCAAGCAACCTCCTTCATGTGGACCAAGAACTACTTGCAGTGTCTCACAGACTTCCATGCGAAGCCCTCAACATTCTCGTCTCAGTGGAATGGCTGATCATCTATCTGCGTGTCCATCACCAAGATGGCCAGTTGTAAAGCTCCTGTACCCGTTTAAGACAGCTCAATGATTTTTTTATTTAGTTTTCATGGTTAGCCGTAGAATCTTAACATTTTTGATGTTTCTAACGTTTTTACCTGGCCCAAAGTGGTGCAATAACTTTAAACCAGTGTAATGTATTTAAGTGATGCTCACTCTAATGCCTATCTGGTTTTGTTTGTGTTTAAGAAATTTGAATGTCTGATGAGGTAACAGCATTTAAACTTGTCATCGTGGCTCTTTCCAGTGAGCTGCTAGGAAATAAGATGCAAAATTTATCACACGCCAGTTGTAGCATTTTTGTTTTCAAGACTAAAATATACATGTTTCAAAAGATGGAAAGTGGGGAAAAAAGCCTCAAGAACATAATCATCCTAGGATTGTCATGTCCTTACAACTCTGCAATGGCTAATGCCTCATACATCTTGGGAGCACATTGGTCGCAATGCCTACAGGTATACTTGATAAGAGAATAGCTTGCACTCAGATTTTCCACGCAGTTGATGGCTGATAGCGTTTGTTTGTCGTCTTCATGTTACTACTATGTATTCAATAATCATTTACATGTGCTGCGGTTTTTTGCAGTCACACACACATATATATATATGTTTATGTATATATATATATATATATATATATATATATATATATATATATATACATATATATATATATATATATATATATATACATATATATATATATATATATATATATATATATATATATATATATATATATATATATATATATACATTCTTCGTTTCAATAAAAATTTAGTTGAGAGTTAGCGCTCATCCTGTCTGCTTCTAGTCTGTGTCCGTGTCACTTCGCGCTACAATCCAAGATCAGGTTACTGTACCAACTTGCGCAACTTTTTATCCTTGTGTTAAAGACACACTCAGACTTGTTCTTACTTATGTGACCGGTTATTTTTGTGCTTTATAATAAGATGCAGTGCTTTTCAAATGAAAACATGTGATAGTTTGTAGTGAGGTTATTTAAAAGAACTGTTCTGCTTAAAATTTAATTGAGCAAGCCTGTGCCATTATTCGGTGCTTATGTCTTTGTATTGGTATGGTTTTACTCATCTTCCTTTTTACTTTTAAAATGTGCAAACATTATTATGTAACCATTTCTCTTGAATGAAATAAATACTTCTGACATTTCGTCACAAATTTTACAATGATTTTGTTCAATTAGGTAACCTTAGACTAGCTGATTGTTATTCTGGTAGCTTAACTTACAATGCCTGTAGAATATTCAATGCAAGCACATGGTGAAAAATACACTAAGTTATTGGGTATAAGCAGGTCACTGTCAGTAAATGGAGCATACGTATATTTCAGAAAATAGTGCATGCTTACATATTGAACAGCATGCACAGCTACACATGCTGTTTTGTTCGTAAATGCTGAAAGATTATTCGACGTGGAAGCACTTTGTTCTTGGGATTTGAGTGCTACCTTTAAGTCATATATGTGAAGGTACTAGTAGAAGCATCCCGTGGAGATAAATGACAACTTTGATGAATAGAGGTATAAAATATGTGCTTAAAACAGCAAAAAACTGCTTGACAGGCAAACGTATGCTTCTGTAGTACTGCACTTGTTACCGTCGCCAATACATGCATTGCTTGCGGTCTATTGCATTCAATATGAGCTACAGCAGCGAGCTGCGGTGTCTTTCCCTCCTGGTCGAGCTGGTGTTGCGAAAATTTTTGACCAAGAAAAGTGGAGGTTTTTAATCATTTCTGAAATGCATGTAACTATGCTTTTGACTGTGTGCTGTTTCCACGGAGTTATAATTACTTGTGCACCAAGGTGCGGGAGATCCTGTGTCCTTAGTGCAGCGCGCATTGTTATTGCGCTCTGCATCCTGCCGGCAGTGTACTATCACTGCAGAGGAAGATTACGAAAGCATGGCGTGTGTGCCTTGCTGCAATGGCGAAACCTTAAATTGTTTGCCTGAAAGGGCCGCACGTTATGCTACCACATGACGGACCAGAAGCGCAATATGACGACGCCTCACAGATTCTGGCTCGTACTGAACAAGGTAGTATCATAGCTAAGGCTAGGCAGCATTCACAACAGCTAGTCTGCCCATTAACTACATGGCTGTAGTGAACGCTAAAATACTTGCAGGTATAACACCCTTTTGGAAGGATGTTGTCACATGCTACACCCATATTGAAAGGGTGGTTGTCTGTGTTACACCCCATATAGAAAGGGTGTTTGCTTTACACCCATAGGTGAGGTGACGACATATTAACACCCCTTCTTTTGTGGGGTGTTAATGTGCACCCTTTGCTTGGGGTGTAGCAATACACCCAAAAAGGGTGTCACCCATGGGACAAGCCATTTACACCCTTAAGGGTGTTAAAATTTTTAGAGTGTGGGTCATGAAGATGCGCCATTTTTATCCATAAGAAAAATCAATACGACAGTCGTGCATGCTCTGGTTAGAAACACCTTTTGATTATTAGTTGAATCGGAATCAGCCACGTTACCGAGGTGGGGCCCGCCTCCTCCCTCCCCCTGAAATTAAGGAACATACACCCCCCCCCCCCCCCTCTGCCCATGCCAGCACTCCTCACACACAGTTCTAAAGCACCTCCAAATCAATCTGAAGACTTCACAACTATTCGGCGGTCAACATTTTGCTACCTTTTTCACTCATTTTGGATGGCGGTAGTTATCGGCATCTCCTGGGGTGTTAAGGCCAGTTTTCTCATCGATTTGGTGCCAGCGCGATTAAGTCGAGCTGCGTTCAGTTCTCACTGTGTATTCAACGGCCACGCACATCGCTGTTGCTCCGTTAGTTCAACCTTCTTTGCTTGGCGTGATCCAGGGACCAAGAAGAGGATTTGGTTCGTAGTCAGCTTATCTGTACTCTCGTGGAACGGGTTGCGGCCGGAGAAAACGCCACTTGCGTTCAACTTTTCCTTTTGCTTCATTATTTCCTCCGGTGGGGCTCGCCGCAACGCTGGCAGATCCTCGGAACCGTACACCCCTGGTATCGGTTAGATAACGCGCAAAATAAAGTCATGAGAAACAGCGTGCATCATCTAACTCTGCAAAAACAGTTACACCCACAAGAAATGTTAATGGCACCCGTTACCTCGTCTGGTTTCTCCCTAATACTTCAGCATATTTCCACCGAAGTTGGCAACTGGAAACAACAGTCGCAAGAAGTGATCTCCTAAGGGGAGACAGCCAAAAAGTAAGTAAAAGTAATCATTAACAAATGTACCCGTTGTTTGTGAAAGATTTTATGGATAAACATCTTTTTATTTAAAAAGGAAAAAGGCCGCTAGAAGTGGAGAATGATTCCGTGTGTTTTGAATGACGCTTCTACAATTATCAGTCGAGCCTCCTGACAAAGACAGATATCTGCTGTGCTTAAGTGGATGTTTTTGTAACTTTCTGCAGTGAGTGCTGTACGACTAGAACCGCATCGTCCTGTGCTCTACGTGGTTGTACGGGACTGGCAGGCACGTATCTTTACGCAATTTCCTAAATAACAATACAAGTCGGTTTTGGCACTTAGCTTTGTAGAGCAGTAAACGATGGATCCAAAAGGACTGTAACTGCTCAGCAAATATATATTTCTCTAAAATTCTTTCAGAGCTAATTAAGACGAACGCAACCAGAAATTTCTATTTTACACTTTCGCTCGCTTAATTGTTCTTGGCAGTGTTCTTCCTGCGCTTCTTTCCTGCACGAGTCCATGTGATGTGGTTCCTCCTTTGCCAAGTAAAGGGGACGTGTATCTCAGAGGCATACCTGTGAGATGCACGTTATTTCATTTCTGTTGTCCTGGTTTACATGTCTTTATGGCGAACGGTGGGTGTTATTCACATTTGTACTAGTAAAATACAACCCCCCCCCCTTTTATTTGCACGGAAAAGTTACCTTGTGTTGGCCCTCCCCTTCTCCCACCTAAAAAAATTCTGAGTACATGCCTTATCAGAACGATGCTACATCCTTCTAAGTCAAAGTGACAAGCGCCTGGGCTAACGCAACTTTCTTCGTGCTCCATAATGCGAAACTTCATGAGAATTATCATTTTATCCTTGTTGTTACGAATGCCAATGGCAGTTGCCACTTGGAACATACGGACGCCGGCGCGCAAATCACAATGCTGGCCTAAACGACCATATCATCCTTCCTTTTTTGTTATTCTTTATTGCTGCATAACCTTACAAGTAAGCTACTTTCCCATAGGTGTGCAGTTAAACAAACACACAAACAACCAAATCACCCAGCCTTCACAATGTACTCATTTCCACACTAAATAGATGTATGCCGCCTTTAAGAAATGAGGACCAAATGACGGCTGCTCGAGTACTATGTCTTGATAGGTCAGTCGGTGCACTTATATGTTTGAGGAAGCAAGCACGGTAACTCTGGCTATTGTATGCTCCACATGTGAGACATATCATGAGAAGCCAACAAACACTGACACCAAGGACAACATAGGGGAAATTACTTTCGGCTTTACTTTCGGTTCGGCTCCCACCTGCGGCAAGTTGTTTTTTCATCAACTTTAATTTCCACTAATTTATCATTTCTTTATTTTCATTTATTCAGCACAAGTAATTTCCCCTATGTTGTCCTTGGTGTCAGTGTTTGTTGGCTTCTCATGATATGACTAATAAAAATCGGGCCCCTCGGTTAACCCCCTTTCTTCTCGTACATGTGGGACAGACGCTCATATAAGCATATAAAAATTACCCCAACCAACGCATCTTTCCAAACGATAGCACTATGAGCGCGTAACAAGAACGACGGAGGCCATGAATTCTGAATGAGATATTCTGAGAACGTACATCCCGCTGTATGAGCGCTTGTACAGAGTAAACATTATCCAAGTTTTTACAATATTAAGGTCAATGGTTTACCTATACATTGACTGGTACATAAGTACTTGAGTAATGGTTATTGCCTCTATGATATCCCTAATTGTTCAATACGTAATGTTTCAATGATCTCCGCCAATCGACCTGTGTGTGCTCTTTTGTGGTGATGCGTTTCACTTGTCCGCACAGCCTTTATCTAAAACTATAAATGAAGCATAATATGGTAAAATGGAGGCATCAGGAGGTGAATTCGCAAACGTTTTGTTCGTAATTACTCTGTACTATTTGCCGGCCGCCTTTGCTAATGCCGCAACGTTGTCTGTAATTTTCTCCTTTGAATAATTCTAGCATTAACGCATTCTGTGAATGCCAGGCCCTGCTGTCTATGCTTGAATAATCTCTCCCGTTTTTTTTTTTTTGAGTAGATGAATAAAGGTTTTTGTTCGTAAGTGCTTTTCGCCATTGTCTCATTGCCATCGCTAATATGCGCAGCATCAGGTTTAGTTTGAATGTTTCTCTTACGACCAATTGTAGTGTGACCGCTTTCGTGAAACCGGCTTAGGTTCCCAAGCATGAGAACTGAGCTTCGACCAGCTACATAGTTTCCATATTTACAAAGGAAACCTTGACGCTTCCTCTGACTTCAACATTTATGCTGTAAAAAGAAGTGGATAAATATTTCCACAACTCTCTTATGCTAGATTTGTTTACAAGAGCAAGTACCAGTCAGTCTTAGTGCCCTACATATCATGAGGGAAGGCGGTCAGCGAATGGGAGAGAGCAATGGAGGAGCGAGCGAATGGGAGAGAGAGACTTCGTTGCGGTGAAGATGGCGCCGGATGTGCTGTAATTATCTCTCACGGTCTATTTTGGAAGAGCCTGCTAACCATTTATACACTGAATTGCTTTAAAATGCCATTCGCCGAAACATTTGTGAGTCGCCTCGGCCACGGGCCGATGCAGTGACTCGTGGCTGTGGTGAACGAGTGGAAGGAACGATGTTTACCAGCAGAGTTCATAAACCATTTATGAAACTGCCAGTGCGGTAGATATTAATGTTTCCTTAAATATTAATCTCACTGGTGCCGTGCTTACGAACGCTGCTACTGTTGAGAGCCAGAAGCCTGCATTGGAAACTCTTGTTTATTTCTACACGGCAGCCATAAAGCCTGCTTAGTTGAGAAGGAAAGAAATAGTAGTGCGAAAACACTAACCGGCGCGCCTGCCTGAGCACTGGGAGCGCCTCACTCCACCCTCCTTCCCCCCCCCCCCCCCTCTCTGTTATTTGCTTTCTGGTCCAATAGAGGGCAGTTTATTTACACTTTCAGCCATGCTCTTTGATGCTCGTAGTATTCTAAAAACATTATCAACGTCGATAACGAGAAAGTATTCGCGTGAGGGGTTGGGACACGAACAATTTAATATTAGCGCTCTCATTTTTGCCGGGGTGTACGCAGCCAATCTCGCTCAATATCATGCGTGTCTAGACGGGGGATTAGACAATACAAGCCCGGAAAAAGCTGCCCAGGAACAAATCCTAATGAGAACCACCAGCAAAACGGAATTCTCTGACACGCGCTGAAGTTGGAAGCACTTAAATCATCGAACTATCGCAGTTTGACTCGTGGGGTTGCCAAATACGCAAGCTCCTATCATAATGTGCAGGTTACCCCGGCGTATTCTAATCTTTTTTAATTTGCGATCGCGACAGCTAAGTCAGTAATTTATTTTGTTTCGAAATATTTACCTACGTTTATATTAGAGTACGCGGAGAATAGCAGTGAGCCATGTATGGACGCGAGGAAGATCGTAGATTACCAGGAAGCCTTGTTAATAAGCACATCACTCTATCTCGGTAAAGGCTTAAGCGTAATTATCTTTGCCACTCGCAGCGCCAAGAATATAAATCTGCATTACCGCTACGCTATAACTACGGAATTAAAAAAGTACACTCTTTCATAGCCCCAAACGTCGTGATGTAAAGCTCTAGTGGAAGTTGTTGTCTGTGACGTCGTAGGTGGGCTTACAAACACCATAGAATTTATCATTAGTGCTGCCTTCGAAAATAGCAATACTGGAGCATCGCTCACGTTAACCCAGCAAAAGGGGGTCAGGTTACCTCAAGCCACGTCTGTGCGGCTTTTTTTCCTCATCCACCTCCATTTACCACTCGTCTGTACGTGTGTTTGTGTAAATGGAAATCAATAAAATAAAATCAAATAAGCTAGGCAAGTACGCAGTAAAACGGTGGTGGCAATGCTCAGGTGTGCAGGATTGAGCGCAGTCTCAGATGTTCGAGCTGTGCGGAGTTTCAGAAGACGTAGCTGTCGTCTTCACGCCTATTTTGATAAAGTGCACATACTGCAAACGATTTTTGTCAAATAGGTATACCCATCTTGTTCGATAACGGATCTGTAGGACACCACAACGTGCTCTGAAAATGACCTGTTGCGTGCAGCTCATTGTTGTGCTGCGTAATGTTTTCTTTTTTCTCTCGTAAGCACGAGGCAGTGACTGTTTAGGAGTGCTTAGTCTGCATAGTGTATAGTGGGTTCCAGGGAAATACATTCTCCATGCAGTATTGTTGATACACAAGCACAAGCCGGCTACATAAACACATTTTAGTACAAGGTGTACTCTTTACCGCAGCATACTTTCGCAACAAATTTAACACATGATTCAATACAGGCTCAATATATTTCATGAAGTTCTTGCTGCATAGTGTACTTCATCGAGTCAGCACACAAGAAGAGAAAAAGGGAACGCCAAAATAACGTGACGGAAACTTTCGATCTCCGGGGCCCTTTAATGTGAAACTATTCCCAATATTTTTATTTCAATCTCATGGCTTCAAATTTATGTAACCATCGACGCAAGAATCGGGCAGTGACCCACAGCGTTGCCTGAACAGCCCAGTCAAACGCTCTCCTCGTTTATAGGAGGTCACTTTTATTTGCTTTCAAAACGAATAACATTGCCTACATTGAGCGGTTTTTATTATCTAATTGGCTGACAAGACGCGAGGAGCACCCTCAAGTGGAGAAGGTTTCGATGACGCCGAGCCAGCACACTGAATATATATAACCGGATGAAGAGGGAAGTGCTGGCGTCTGCGATTGGTCCGCTTCCCCTTACTTAGCTTGTGGTGGCTGGATGAAAATCGCAGCACCATGCAACGGAAGCTTAAGAAGGACGCTAAAACGGATCCTCAGCAAAGAAGAGATGGCAGAACGAGGTCGTAAACATGCCGAAATTGCTAGAAAACGTTACACAGGCACGCAAAAGTTTTATTATAATCAAATAAACCGATGCACTTCAGCAGGTGCGAGTCGCCAATGCCTGAGCGATGGGCTACAGCCAACAGCCTCCAGCTATTCATAAAAAAACGAACAGTTTTGTTTGGCATATTAATGCATCTTCAATGCGTACACGCTTCTTTGACGCAATGCGTTTTCACAGTTTTGTGACTTCGAGTGACAGACAGGTGAAGTGGGTGCAGCCTGAAACCTCTTGACCGATAGCGCAGGGGGTAATGGCGAAAAGACGTGGAATAAGAAATAAATATTTTTTTTCTTTCTTCCGGTCGAATCATGCATAATCAGCGTGGACATGTCACGTGAGATTAGGCTCTATCGCGGTTGTCGTGACGTCGCATGACTGACAGGCAAAGTAGGACGCTTTTCGACCAATCGCAGAAGGCCGATTCCAGAATTGGAACAGAAAAGTTTGGAATAGCGTTACGTTATGGGGCCCCATGCTTCAAACTAAAGCTGTTTATCGCCAAAATCATCAGCTGACGCCTGATACCATTGAAGCATCGTCTAAAACGTGTGGACAAAAGTGTGACGGCACTTTTGCGGAGACTTAATTGCTTCACCATGAATGCAAAACGCAATCTGTAGTCTCTTCTCAGGATGGGAAATTGAATAGGAAGCTGACAAGCATCTTCAGAAATTGCATTTATTCTTGTACCCAGCTTTTCAATTAAAAAGCAATAAATTCTAGGCTTTTACGTGCGAAAATCACGAATTGATCATGAGGTATGCCATAGGGGGGCACTCCCGGTTTATTTTGACAACTTGCGGGTCATGCCCCCAATGCGCGGGACCCGGTGATTTTCGCATTTCGCCTCCATCTAAATGCGGCAGCCACATCCGGGATTTCATCCCACCACCTCGTACTTGTAGCAGCGAAATACAAGAGCCGCTAAGCGACACCAGTGGATGCCAGCATTTCAATGCGCTGATCATTTTGCGCACGTTGCTTACTTGCCAAAGGCCACTACCAGAGACCACCAAATAAATCCCGTCTTTGCTGCTACACACGTATAGGTGGGTTGTGCCGGCAACAATGCCGAGAGTCGGGCAGTGAGGAATAAATCCGGCGGGCCCACAGACGCGGAGAGCGAAGCGTTCATATGAAAGAGCTGCATGTAACACGCTGCGCAGATAAGCCCATGCACTTTGCATACAAGCAGACAGCGCCAAAGTTTCTAATCAAAGCACCACAAACAAGATCGAGTGCGAGAAGCTTCGGTGTGTATGCGCGTAATCTCCCAAGGACGAAAAACAGCATAGTGCCCGTTGCGTTGTGTCTTTCTTTTGTCAATATGTTTATGCGGCACTGCGACCATCGAGAGCGCAACATCGAATCTCTTCAACCTAAATCCCGTAAGCGAAAACGTGAAAAGAAACAAAACGAACTGCTGCCACGGTAAAAGCACTTGGTAGCAAAGGATCCATAGATGACCATGCACTCAAAGCACGGCGGCTCATTCGCATTTCAGGGGGCTTAGCGCCATATCTGTAACGATGCAACACTCCTAGTGGAACGCAAATTAAGTTCACGCCATTTCCGTCATAAATACTGGAGCTGCGAATTCACATGACCAGAAATTTGACTCAATGGTTGTTTTGAGCTCTTAGTGCGGAAAGCGATGCAGCAGAACGTCAGCTGCACGGTTGTCAAAATCGCGACCATGCCTAGAACACTACATTTTTGGATACCGAAGAAAGATTTTAGTATTCAGTGCTGGTCTCATCGTCCAATCCCCGGCCCGAAGGCCAACACAGTCACACGAAGGCAGCTAAAGTAAACGATTATGCGGCGATCGTAACTAATTTTGACAGAACACGTTCAACGACAATGACAACACGTTCAACGACAACGACAACGGCAGACACCGCGCCACCAGAACTGAGGCAAACATGAGCAAGCAGAAGAACATAACGTGAGAGCGGGTCTTATAGCAGCAGGTGAACTTTGTGCGACCGTACCACGCCTTTCAAGAGCTGTATTGCATTGCATATTATAGTAGCGTGAAGACCCCTTTATCAGCGGATGCTGAGAAGGATGCCTCTATTGTTAAGGATGACGTAAAAGAGAGTTGTCTTTTCTTTCGTCGTTACACGTGAATTATTTTGAACGAAATCAAATTGTTGAAAAATGTTTTTTTTTCTTCCTGAATTTGTTCTCTGCTCCCGTAGCTGCGCTTCTACCACTGCTCCCATAACAGCACTTGCTGATGCTGGTGATAATTGGTTCAGGACCGCTTTTCGCACCAAGCTTCGCGACCCACCTAGATCGACGTTGCTACTGCTTTCTATTGAACCTAGTATGAACGGTTGCGGACAGACAGTTACCGACGGACGGGTACCTATGACGGTGTGCGGTAAGTGCGGTGTGCCGGCTGCAACACCTGCGAAAACAACCTTCGAAGGCATGAATTCCCGAAAGCAGAAGTCGTGATGAGGTGAAACTCATGGCCGTGAGATTGCACATCTTCATTCTAGGAAACTCGACGAAGGCGCACAGGTATACAGGTATTTTTCAACGCATGCCTCTAGAGAGCCTTTTGAAGTGGCTCCCACCCACCGTGGTTATTTAGCGGCTATGGTGTTGGGCTGCTAAACCCCAGATCGCAGGATCAAATCCCGGCCGCCGCGGCCGCATTTCGATGGGGGCAAAATGCGAAAACACCCCTGTACTCAGACTTAAGTGCACGTAAACAACCCCAGATCGTGCAAAGTATTCCAGAGTTGCCCCCCTACTACGTGCCTCATAATCGGATAGTGAGTTCAGCAAGTAAAACCCAGTTATTTTTTAAGAGGATGTACCCGCTTATCTTTACACGGGACAGCATGAAGTAGTATTGCGTTTAAATGGTAAATTACACCTGTATAATCCCAAAAGCGTCATTCTAACCATGAGGCAGGGAAGATGTAAAGTCGAAAAAACCCGTCAAGTTCCCGCGCTGCGCGACATTGTCACATTTTGACAGCGTCTGCTCGCGACTAATGAATAGTTTGTCGGGGATCAAAGAGATTGTATTCTAAGTTATAAGTGTTTTTGAAGCTCTTTTTGAAACGAACAGCACAAAGGCGAAAAACGTGTAATTTTTTTTAGACATCCCGGACATCTTTCTTTCGTAAATATGGCTCTAAATGCAAAAGTGCAACGTTCGACCTCCGTTTTTTTTCGTGGTGAACCAACTGCGCTCCGCCAAAGAAAAGCATGTAAGGTTTTCCAAAAAAAATTAGGAGACGTAATTTAACTGCTGTCTATCTTGACATCAGGTAGTTAGCAAATTTGATTTCTTTAGCATAAGTACCCTGTGAGCAGTCATATTGCACGTGCGTATGTATTTACTGAAGAAACGTGCCTCTAATAATTTACTGCTGCACTGCAACGTGCATTTTTTCCAGGAGACTATAAAGCTAGTGCATCCACATTTTTTTAAATGCTACAAATCAGTAAAATTGCAATTTTCCCTAATATTATTCACTCTTCATCATTCTTGTCTTGTAGTGACGCACAACAGAAGCATGATAACAGAACATGTGGTTTAAGTCATTTTCAAACGCGAGAATCATTTTTCAGTCTTTCTCAAACGCACATCCAAGAGGAGATAACAGCATCTCAATATTGTATACTTTCAAAAGTACAAAAATTCTGCAGATATAACGCGCGGGCACACACACACACACACACACACACACACACACACACACACACACACGCACACACGCACGCACGCACGCACACACACACACACAAACACACACGCACGCACACACACACACACACACACGCGCGCGCACGCACGCACACCCACACTCACCCGCACACACACACACACACACGCACGCGCCCACAAACACACACACGCACACACACACACACACGCACGCGCACACACACACGCACGCACGCACGCATGCATACACGCTTCGAACGCATCATGGTTTCAGAGGCAGCATGCGCATACGTAAGTACCATTCTAGGCGCAAGAAGCATTTATTTCCTCATTAACTTGCGGCCGCGGAGGCGCGAAGGCAAGCTTTCTGGGTCTGGTTGTTTCGTTCCCCCGCACGGCGAGCGCCGCCACTGCCGCGGAGATGAACGTCATCTGGCGGTGCTGCAAAAAACCCACGGCATGCATGGCGCGCGTACTTGGCTATGACTGGTTGGTCCATTAGGCCGCAGTCACAGTCACGAAGCACGGCGTGATTCGAGAAGGAAAGCTGTCCGCTTTTTAACAAAAGAGAAACAAGTGCGCGCTAGATCAAAGAAAAAGGAGAAGCCAAGTAGATTAAGTAACACTCTTCGAGAGTCAATTTCTTGGATGTTGGCACCATTATATTATATACTGCTTAAGAAATTGACCCACGAGTGATAGCAGAACCAGCTGCACCGGTAGCCCAGTGGCTATGTCGTTTCGCTCCTGGGCTTGAGACCGTGAAGTCGACTCTGGGCTGAAGAGATCGCATTTGGACGGGTGTGCGAAATGCCAGAATGCTTACGTAATTAGGTATTGCTGAACGTTGAAGAATTCCAGGTGGCCAAAATAATTCCGTAGCGCTCCAGTACGCCCAGTTGAAAAACACAACAGGAAATTTTAAGAGTCTGTCGTATTTTGGGACGTTGTTTCTGTAGTTCTGTTGTCTGTAGTTCTGTTGTCTGTAGTTCTGTTGTCTGTAGTTCTGTTGTCTGTAGTCTGACGTCCTGTAGTAGAAAGTTGTGTAGTTCTTCATCAATATTTAATTAAAAATTAACAGAGACGTCCGTAAGGTTATGTAAATTTGTTAGTACAAAAAAGAAAAACATAAAAGTAAGAAAAAATTTTTTTAAAAAAATGTCTTCGCCTAGGATTCGAACATGCGACCTCACGATTCCGAGCTCGGCATCTTACCACAGCACCACCCCTGACTTTTTTTTTTTTTCTTTATTGCATGGGATTATCGTTACTGTCAAACCGCTACAGTTACATCACATATGATCATACAAGAGAAACAAATTCACAGAAAGTATACAGTCCAATGACAGTTCAAAATTCTGGCAAACAAACACAAGCGTCCAGGTGTGAAATCCATTCAGGGACGGGATCATATGTAAGCACCACACTCCGCACTTGAGCAGTCTCTTCACGGAAGATAGACCTTGTCGAGCGAGGTGGCTCGGCATGTCTGTCGATCATTCGACTTCTCCATAATGAATAAAGTCCTAATAACATAAACAAATCATATGGTGTATTACTGGCTGTCTTTTTGAAAGGAAGGAACCGGATACCATAACATGTGAGAGGAAAGTCTTTTTTGATAGTTCTTTGTAAAATGTCCCAAAAAAGGAATGCGTCACGACAAAGTATAAAGCAATGTTCTATTGTCTCGGGTTGATTGCAAAGCCTACAATGTGTATTCCAGGGTACATAGAGTCCTTTTTCCTGAAGCCACGTTTTAACTGGCAGTGTGGAGGTGTGCAGCTTAAAGAAAAACGTTTTTGCTGCTGGCGCAATGCACATTCTACGGACACGGCAAAGAACATCTTGACCAAATAGAGACAGATACGGCTTTCGGTACAGCGGTTCAGGGAAAAGGTTATCTATAAGTGCTGCATTTAGCGACGTGCGATTAACGGTAAACAAATATTCAAGGTTGAATCTGGCTTTTAAGAAAGAAATAGTGTCGACAAGTTCCTTTAAGAAGCCCCATAACGGTAGTTCTTGAGCAACGTTTGTCGTGACAAAAAGAAAAGGGAGGTGTGACGCAAGACGTGCTCGATTAACTGCGAGAAGGAATGGATGGCGGACATTTTTAAGGTAAAATAAGCGCATGACCAATTGTCGCACAAACAAATGTACAAGACCCAGGCCTCCCTTTTCAAGCGGGAGAAAAAGGTTGTCCCTTCTCATGGCTTCCCATGATGAATGCCAAATAAAACATGCAAATATTCTATGAAATGCCTGGACATGGACACGTGAGCAGTGCAAGACCTGCAGAACATAAAGAAGCTTAGAAGCGAGAAATGTATTGCATGCCTTAGCTCTCGCAAAAATGGAGAGATCACGTCCTTGCCAGGTTGTCACCTTTCTACGGATAGTGGTTATCGTGGACGCCCAATGAGGTCCACTATTACGGAAGTTATCGAGAGGTACTCCAAGATATCGCAACGGAGACTGATTCCAATGAATATTCGCGAATACAGAGGGAGTGAGCGCCCACATGCCTAGCCAAAAGCCTCTACTTTTGTCAAAATTTACAGTAGCTCCTGCAGTCTCACAGAAACGCAGGGTAGCGTTTATTGCCTTGGTAATGCTTGGCTTATCGACGCAAAAGAAGGCAATGTCATCTGCATAAGCTAGCACTTTAATTTCCTCATCGGCATACATATATCCTTTAATGCTCGAGTCACAAAGCACGCTTAAGCAAAGCGGTTCTAAGTATATGGCGAAGAGTAACGGCGAGAGCGGACAACCTTGACGAACGGATGACTGTAGTTGTATTATATCTGAGAGGGTACGATTCACAATTAACTTTGTAGTGCAGTGTTTATAACAAAGTGTTATACCATTGTATAATACATCCCCTAACTGAAGATGTCGCAGTAGTTGGAATAAAAATTGGTGTTGAACCTTATCAAAGGCTTTGGCGAGGTCAATCTGGAGAAGAGCTACTTGATCCGTACTACCCCCAAGGCACTCAAGAACTGAACGTGCGATATGAACATTTGTCTGTATAGAGCGGCCTCGAATTCCGCATGTTTGATGATCACCTACTAATTTAGTAATGACTGTCTGCAATCTATTTGTCAGTATTTTTGCAAATATTTTGTAATCCACGTTACATAATGATATCGGCCTATAACCGTTTACTCTCTTTATTGTTTCATCATCAGTGCTTTTTGGTATTAAGGTTGTGTGGCCCTGATAGAAAGATGGAGGAAGCTCACCATATTGATAGGCTTCCTCGAAAAGTTGCTGCAGAAAAGGACACAGGAATTCCTGAAATTTTATATAAAATTCAGCACTAAGGCCATCAGGACCAGGCGTCTTGTTCCTCTGCAGCGTTTCAACGGCAAAATTAATTTCTTCTCGAGTTATTGGCCTATCAACGCTGAGTCGATCATCTTCTTCTAAGTGTGGCATAAGCGAAATAAACTGATCAGCGTTTTCTTCGTATCCATTCTGAGGCTTAACTGCAGCGAAAAGATCTTTATAGTGAGCTTCAAATAGGCTTATTATTTGGGGCGTGTCTGTGTATATAGACCCACCAGACTCAATTTCTAATATTTGCTTAGAAAGCGCGTATCGCTTCTCATCACCGAGAGCCCTTTTTGTGGGCTGTTCCTCTGTGAAGCGAGTTGTGCGTGAACGAACCATTGCTCCATTGTACACTTCCGTCTCATATTTCTGTACTTGTGCGCGAACTATGTTTATTTCATCGCTATACAACCCTGGTTCCTGGCTTTCGAAAGCGTGCAGCTTGTGAAGTAGATCATGAAGGTAATGCTTTTCAGCTTTTTTTCTTTGAGACAGCTCACATGAAATGGCAATCGCCTCATTTTTTACTCTATTTTTGAACATTTCCCATCGAGCAAACAAAGGAAGCTGTTGACATTGTGTTATTTCTAGCCATAATTCTTTCACATTGTTTACAAAACTTTCCTCTCGCAAAAGTTGTGTATTAAGTTTCCACAGTTCCCAGTTTGGAGCAAACCTGCGGAATTTTCGGGGACCCCATGAAACAGCTACTAAACAGTGGTCTGTGAAAAATACAGGCTTCACGGCGTAGTTGTGAATGTTAGACCAGAGACTCGTCGAAACATACACACGATCAAGTCGAGCATGGGAGACGCCTTGAAAGTGCGTGAACCGCACCCAAGATGGGGTGTAGGCGCCCACGTCTATTAGATTGTGATCTTCCGTTAACTGATGCAGGGAAACAGCACTTGCATCATAACGATTAGTTAGGTATGAGTGGTCTCTGGAATGACAAACACAGTTAAAGTCTCCCAACAGTACCAAATCTCTGTCAGTATCTAGGAGCGGAGCAAGTGAGAGGAAGAAAGCCTTCCTCTCACTCACTTTTGAGGGAGCATAAACGCAAATGAATCGCCAATTACGGGAATGAAAAGAGAGGTCACAGCATATAAGGCGGCCTTCCCCATCAACACGCAGCGACAATGAAGAATGATTTAACTGCTTTCTGACTAACAAAAAGCATCCAGCGGAAGCACCACATGCTTGGCTAATACACACCTCGTAATCAGGTTGAAAAGTTTGCAGCGCAAGGTTGACATCACCAGCAGACGATATCTTTGTCTCTTGCACTGCACCAACATCAACTTCATGCTGCCTAAGCACGTGTAGTAACTGCCGCTGACGCCTTATATTCCTCAGCCCACGTACGTTGAGTGTCGCTACACATAAAGGGAGGGTGAAGGCGGTAGCCATTTTGCTCACCTAAAGCTTTTGTATTTCATTGCCCTTGGCCACAGGTAAATCTGTGGTCTTGCTCCCTTTGGGCTTCTTTGTGCCACTCTCCTGACTACGCTGATATAACCGGCGGGGCACATTATCACTAGGAGAGGGAGTTTGCTGAGCACTAGGAGACACTTTCTCGGGCGCCGGTAGTGCACATTCTGTTGCTTCGTCATTGCATGGTGCCGGACGTTTCCTGGCCTTGCTGATGTCCATCGCCTCTTCCTCTTCTTCCTTGTCATCAGGGGGCTTTTCTTTAAGGCTTGCTAGGCCAGGTGGGCAAACTGAGTCATCCTCGCCGGAAGCTTCGCTAGTCTTACTTGAGCTGTTATGACTGGTTGGCATTGGCTTCAAGGTCTCCTGGTCCTCGTCCCTAATGCCACCTGTAGTCTCTCCGGTGGCATCTACTACCTCTGTAGAATCCATGAGGTGGTCCAGTTGTGGCTCGTCTGCGCTATATATTGCCCAGAACGAAGCTTATTGGCGTAGGTGGACACGCAGGCGTCCGTTGAGTGACCAAATCGATGGCACTGTAAGCATCTCGGTGTTCTGCATTGTCGTCGAACGTGTCCCACGCGCTTGCAACGAAGGCACAGAGGAGGCCTACCGGGGATAAGTACGAGGCACTGGTGTCCATAAATGGACATAATGTGCGGTATTGAGGTTACGGTGATAGTGTCCTTGAGCACCAAGGAAACCTCCCGGTTTGTTGTCACCCACTGTTCCATGCCAGTGCATCTCCATGCTTCTTTCTCCACCGACTTCACCTGACCATAGGCCTGGAACGCTTCCTCAACGCGTCGTGGTTCAAGGTGAGGTGGAAGCCATAGTAATTTAAGCTTGATGTTTTTAGTCTCCGGATCTATCACCATGCACTTCAGCCCTTTGACACGGAGCTCACCACAGGCGACGAGGGTCTGTTTTGCCGCACTACTAGCGCAAGTAACCATCCATACATGGCTCATTTGATACTGTCCGACACCTACAATATCTGAAGTATTCACTACTTCAAGCAGAGCGTCTCGGAAGTCGGGAGCACGGTATGGTCTGCCACTCAAGTCCGCATGAAGGAAAACAGAATTCAAAACATCGTTACCGGTTGGTAGACGCGGGAGGACAACTTTGTAGCTTGCATCTTCATTCAAAAACGGGGTCGACGATCCTCGGCCTGGGGCCGATACGCTGTTTCCAGCAGAGAGCATTTTAGAGCACAGCCGTTCCACACGGCTTCTTCTTCTTCTTCACCCCTGAAGCACCACCCCTGACATGCTTTTCGAGTGTACGTTTTGGCCATATGAACAGTACGACGTGCCGATGCGCTGATGTTTACATTTGCATTTTGAGAGCCAAGATCCGCTATCACTCCACCCCGTCAAGTGCCGCATCTCTAGAAGAGCAAGAGTGTTCGTACCATCGACAGGTACATCTTGCAGTGCTAGAACATCGATTTGGATGTACGATATCCTTATTAAATAAGAAATTAAGAAATAGACAACATTGACTTTTAACCCGCCGCGGTTGCTCAGTGGCTATGGTGTTGGGCTGCTGAGCACGAGGTCGCGGGATCGAATCCCGGCCACGGCGGCCGCATTTCGATGGGGGCGAAATGCGAAAACACCCGTGTGCTTAGATTTAGGTGCACGTTAAAGAACCCCAGGTGGTCGAAATTTCCGGAGTCCTCCACTACGGCGTGCCTCATAATCAGAAAGTGGTTTTGGCACGTAAAACCCCAAATATTATTATTAACATTGACTTTTAGGGTTATTACTGCTAGTTTCGACAGTTGTCTCTCGTTCTTTACACTTTTGAGCGCGCATATAATTCGTGTGTTCAATGCAAAATAGCTACATGAACATTCGTGGATGAGAGTTCTTTCTGACAGCATACTGGTTTCTCACGGCAGCACTGTACCAGATTAATGAGACCCGAGCGAGACAGCTTTTCACGCAACTTTGTGGAACAACCCAAATCTTCTTTTCCGCTTCGCATAAGCTTGTGAAATATTCCTGGGAAATTAACTAATGTGTCAGTGTAACAGCACATGTAAGTCCACAGGCCTGTGTGCCACATCTTACCAAAAAAAATGGATACGCAGCCATTCCCGCAGATGGTATGATTTTGATCAGCGGCCGATTTTGAGGAGGCCGGTAGGGCGTTGCTGGTGCCGCGTCGTCACGGCACAATTATAACTATTCGCCACGTCGACTTTATTACCGGTGTCGGTGCCATCAGCATTTCCGGCTTCAGAGAAGCGCGATTGAATACCGCGCAAGAGAAAAGTACAGTGTACACCACCGATGCGAAAACATACAATTTTAAAGGACCGCGACGGAAAGCGCTTCTGTTGCGACTTCGGAACTCTTGGCCGTCGCGACCGAATGTTTCTGCTGCGACGTCAGAATTGGTGTCGTAACGTCGGAGTCGCTGTCAGGATATAATGCTGTTGTTCAGACTTCAGAACTCTTGTTGTCGCGACAGAATGCTTCTGTTGCGAAATCAGAATTTCTGTCGTAATGTCAGAAATGTCTCCCAATTAAGAAATGTCAACAACTTCTGTCATACAACAGACTTTCTGTAGTTGCGACAGGAATTCCTTTTGTCTTTTTCAACCGGGCACTACAGAATCTTGTCGCATCACACAATTTCAGTGCACTTCTGTTGTCATCATTGGGTACATGTTGCGGCGATAGGTTTCCGTTGTGGAACAGTTCTCTGTAGTACAACAGAAGTTTGTCCATTACTTCAGGAACACTTCTGTTATGACAACTGGGGGCCTGTTGCAATGATAGGCTTCTGTCGTACAACAACATTTTTCTGTAGTACAACAGAAGTTGGTCGCATTACTTCAGGAACACTTCTGTTGTGACAATTGGGGGCCTGTTGCCACAATAGGTTTCTGTAGTATTTCAACAGCTCTCTGTAGCACTACAGAAGTTTTTCGGGTTACTTCAGGAACATTTCTGTTGGGACAACAGGGTGCCTGTAGTGATGACAATTTTTTCTGTAGTACTACAAAAATCTGTTGTAGAGCTTCAGCTTTCTGTTGTAACAACAGACATACGACAGACTGTACTTCTGTAGTAGCAACAACAAATGTCTGTTGTACATTGGAAAAGTCTGTCGCTCCATCAGGAATCTGTAGTTACTACAGAAAAATCCTGTTGTACAACAGAGATTTCTGTAGTACTACAAAAATCTGTTGTAGAGCTTCAGCTTTCTGTTGTAACAACAGACATACGACAGACTGTACTTCTGTAGTAGCAACAACAAATGTCTGTTGTACATCAGAAAAGTCTGTCGCTCCATCAGGAATCTGTAGTTACTACAGAAAAATCCTGTTGTACAACAGAAATTTCTGTAGTACTGAACACAACCTCTGTTGTCATTTTCAACTGGGCGGCCTCTCATAGAACCAGTCTTGTGGCATTGGAACGCCTAAATCAATCAATCTATCTATCAATCAACTAACGGTTAACTGGGCAAAAAAGAAAAAAAACAGCTGTGGCTTAGCTAAGGTTAAGCCCAGGATGCGAAGCATACTAGCCTTTATTTTAGTTGTTGAACCACTGTTTAGCCTGGTGAACTGCTGTTGCTTGGCTATATTTGGTTCGGCTAGACGAAGAAACAACTCATGCGTTGCTCTGCTTCGCCTTCAAGAGTGGAACGCGACAGCGTTCCCGCCGACCCGCCAAGGGGTGTAAGACAATGGGCTACGGCGCAGCGACTACACGCCCCGCATTGGACGCAGTGAGCGTCGAGCAACGCAGCGTTCGGCGCGGCAACTAAATGTGCGCCTGAGCAAGCGACGCGCGCCTGAGCCTTAGAAACAGCTCGTTCCTAAGGCAACACCGCATTCACTAGAGGCGCTTTTGTACCGCTTTGAAGCATCGTACTCGTGGCTCAGTGGTAGCGTCTCCGTCTCACACTCCGGAGACCTTGGTTCGATTCCCACCCAGCCCATCTTGCAAGAGTTGAACCAAAGCCACCTAGAAAATCAGTCTCTGTAGCACGCCGCAACCTTCGCTTCTCATTCCAACGAGCAGCTCTGTCTCCAGCAGGCATCTCACCTCGTGAGTGTCTAGCAGAGGCAAGCGCAGCTGCTTATATACCGCCGCGACGCCGCGAGCGACGGCGCGAGTTGGAGCCCCGTTTCTCCTCTGTCGTGACGTCACGGTGTCACGTGGTATTGAAGGCGACACCGCCGCGCCTGAGGAGCTGGGTTGAGCTCTCGTAATATGCTTCGCATAAAAAGCGTGCAGATGTGTATCAATACCGGGTGCTTTACCAAAGGCAAATTGCTTCTTAAAAGCTTGGCAATGTACATCACTGGCCTATTTCTGATGAAAATCATACTTCATATCAATGTAAACGAGAAACGCCACGATATTCTAAACGAAAACAAAAAACTTCGAGTAGCAAACAATAAAATTTCATTTCACAAAAAAAATTAATTATTACTTTAGGGATGAAGTTGCATTCCCGCAACTGAAGCCAGCATTTGCGTATATTTCAAGGCGTACGCGCTTCGCAGAATGTGCGAGACAAACAACTGCCCTTTCTACCTATCTTTCCGTAACCCTCCCTCTTCCCCCCCTCCCACTCCGTCTCAACTAATCGGCTGAAATGCTGCCATGTACATAGATAAAGTGCTGAATTACTTTCTTCATGTGCGGTGACCTACAGTTTTAATAAATTCTTTTTACTGGCGATAATTCATCTTCGAAGCACGTGCAGCTATCACTATACTGAAACCGGTCCAATGCTTCTGCTGGCTCCGGCAACTAAATTGCACAAGGAATGGTTATCAATAGCGCTCGGAGGAAGCGCTCCACAAAACTCGAGGTAGTAAGCAGTATACCAAAGCATTACGAAGGTTTAACAACGTTCCATTCCGGACACGGACAAGCAACCTTGGGTTAGTGTGCATTCTTGTATCATTGTGCGCTATATGCTGGCTAAAGGAATTGCGCCCACACACACCTTTTGCTCAATGCGTGGCGAAAAACCCTAACAATCATCACGACCGAAATCACACGGAGTATAAACAATTAATAGCGTGCGCGGAATCATGACAACGCGAGGAGATTCCTCACTGTTAACCATTTGATCGTTAATGATGAGAAATAAATGAAAGAAAGAAGAAATACGCAGACATATCGATTGAAACATTTGCGCAAAGCATTACAGTTCCCTTGCGCTGAAACAAAGTAAACAATAAACACGTCTAGAATGTCTGCGGGAGAGCAGAGGCATGCTATTTATATCTGTGGGCGAAAGAACGCAAACGGTAAAAATACAGGCTTGTATGCAGATAAGCCAAACAAATCAGAAGCGTGTGAGGGTGATGACTGTAAGGCTTGGAAAACATGCAAAGAAAAAACCTCAATGCACTAAACGCCGCGGGCCATGGACGCATATCCCACAAATGAGCGGCAATATAACCCTGGTGCATTGTAGTATAGCGAACTTATGGGTCATTTCCCGCTCGAGGTGACATTACCACGGCCAGTCCACTAACCGTGGTGGCAGTTATTTGGGCTCGTCGGCCGGCAGTGAACTCCACTGAGCCCGCATCAACTAATTCGTGTTAGTAACGCGACCTCGGTTGGCTGTAAGCGGCGGGGCCATTCTACTTTCGCGTGCGAAACAAACCACGCGCGATTCGTCCAAGCAAATGTTAGACACGCAGGCCAAATTCCTTCTCTCGCCTAATTAGCTCGTACCCTGACTTGTTCGGCAATTTAGATGCTCAATGACGCGACGTATAATCCAGGACGCAGGGGGTGCAAATGCGCTGTTCTGCTGTGATTACTTGGATTCTGTTGGCTGGGGAGCCCTGCACAGGATGAATTCTTTTATGAGAGCAACCTTGAAAACCATCAAATCTTTTTGCGCGTCTTATTCACGAGCATATTAGCAGTAAATCAATAGTTACATACTGTGCAGTTGTGATTGTAGATAGGCGTGGCATATACTGACTCTGCCGCTGCTTACTCCAGGCAGAAAAGCGAACAGCAAGCGCTTTCCCAGCTCTCCCAGATTTATGCATTCATGAATATTTGTGTTCGACGAGAACGCTCGTTGCTAACTGTGCAGTATCGGGACGACAACAGCGAGCAATCCTCCACCGCGGGGGCTAGGAGATTGAAAAATAAAGTGAAGGCTAGAATAGAATAGAACGGAGGAATGGCTTGTATCGTGCTCAATAGGTTCCTTACATTTTGGAACAGCCTACCAATTTTAAACCCGGTGCGTGTTTGAAGGACACTCAGAAATATTGACGAAAACGTCATAGAGCTGTCGGGAAACAGCAAGCGTCTTTGCCGGCTCGGGCGAGTCTTCCGCACTGTCTGAGACATCGAACTGCATTTACAGCACGGCAACTGCCCCTGACACTCTCTTTAACAACAAAAGTACGGCAGAAACCTGCAAACCATTCCAGCGCGTCGAGAGATGTTCTAACAGGCGATCAGGTGAACCGCTTTCAGCACAAGATTTTGTGTCAATCATGACACGAATACATTAGGTGCAATCGATGCAGGTTCACCAACAGACGTACCTGATGAGCATTGTAGAGCAGGCTTTACAGCAAAATAGTGTTCCAAGAAGCGATTCCAGAAAGTTGGACAATTTGGATATTATATCAACTGCTATACTATACTATACTATAACTATACAATAATTACTAAGAGTAGGCCTGCTGCTATAATAAATCGGACAGAGATAAAGAAAGAATATAAAACCTCCCTACATTCCTAAGACGAACAGCTAGAACTTGATTTGTCTTGAGGGTTATAAACTACATCAACGCTCTAAGGAGTGAGTGGAAAAGTAACTTTCTCATTTTAAATAAAGCTAACCCAATAGAGCGGTGGAACAAGGCGATATGCTTTTGAAGTGAAAGTGCAAGCCACCAGAAGTATTTTTCTGAAAAGCGAATATTACTTCAGCTCACCAATGAAAGCCTTCTTGATACCTTGGCGGTATCGCTTATCCTCCATAGAACAATAAAAAAAAAACTACAAGAAGCATATATACGCAAAGTACCCCAAGACGTTGGAAGACCTCCTGCAACCAATGAACAGTGTTGCCTTTAACTCTGGACTATTACACATTGGCAGAGCGTCCTAGTTAGAAGAGATGTAGATTTTGTTCTCACTGAGCACAGTGCCGTGAGACGCCACGAGAAAAGAAACGAAAATGGACCACACGTGCTATTGAGAAAAAAGGCTGGTTAACTCACACAGACGAATGTTCTTCGCCCATACATGAAGATCAACGGGAAAGATGTCCCAGTCTTAGGAGATACGTAGGTATCAGTGAGCCACATCTATCAACGGGGTTATGACTTATAACGATCTAGTTAACGCAGGTAAAGGGAGGAGGAGGTAAGAGAAAAGCAGAGGCAGGGAGGTTAACCAGAATAATGTCCGGTTGGCTACCCTACACTGGGGGCAATGGGAAAGGGGAAAACAAAGATGACATGGAGAGAGAGGAAGGAAAGAAGGAAATTAGTGGTGAGTTCGCTGACACGTGTGGTCTAATGGTAATTACCCTAATAGTCACAGACATCACACAAACCCGTCGTCCTCAACAAGCACAAACCTGCCTTCACCGCTTTGTGGGCCGACGAGCGATGGGGCCGGTCATCCAGCAGCACCTTCTCAGAAAGCGGCCGATTGTCCAGTTTTTGGAGCGCGCTAGCAAGTTCTTGTCTTTCTGGGGCTTATCATCGACAGCGGCACAGCAGGTGGTCGATATTTTCTTCGGTGCCGAAGTCCTAGCATGCTTTAATGTCAGTCACTCCAATTATTGTAGAGTATGCCTTTGTGAAGGCAACTCTCAACCAAAGGCGACAGAGAAGCGTAGCTTCACGTCGAGGAAGTCCAAATGGGGGTTGGAGTTGCAGTGAGCGATTTAATTGATGCAGTCGTGTAAGTATTGAGTTTGGCGAGTTACACTCGGTCAGTGAGAGACTGTGTACCACGTGTCGAAGCTGCCTTGCGGCGTCTGTCCTCGAAAACGGAATTGGAACGTTGTGATCTTCTTGATGTGGTGTGCGAGCAGCGTTACTGGTGAAATCATTGCCACTCATTCCACAAGGGCCAGGTACTCACTGAGAGATAACCTCGCGACTTTTTTGTTGGACGTGATGGTGAAGGTTCATGATTTCGTATGTCAGCTGTTCATGACATCCGCGTCGGAGAACTGACTGCGTGCACTGTAATGCCGGTTTTGAGTCAGAGAACACAGCCCATTTTCCAGGTTTTTCAAGCGCAGGTAAAAGTGTTGAAGTAAGGCTATTGTGTCACCAGGCGAATTATACGCCAGGGGACCATGGTATTCGTAGGCTTACAAGACTGTAATGGAAGTGAAAGCATTGGTTAAGAACGAAGTGAGGTTTTTGTTAGTACTGTCGAGTTCTAACATGAAACGCATGAAGCTTACCATATATTGAAAAAACGAGTAAACTGCGTCGTTTTACAAGAGCTAAACAAATTAAGATGTTTGAATGCCAAGCCGGCATAACTACTGGGTATTCGGATCTCATAAGCGTTGAAGCTTACCTTCCATCAACATCTGTCATACAGATCAGCTATATGAGAACGAGCTCAACGCAGGCTCCCGCTTAGCAGAAGCCTGCAGATGCTTAACCAGAATTCAACAAAATGGGTAGCATAAACAGCAACAAAAAGAACAACCAAAGATGACTGCAACATACATAATCTTAGCGTGACGTTCTTTCACAATACCAAACTCAGAAGGAAGAAACAAGAAAAAAAATACTTTCGCAATGTGTAGCAACGCATCTTAGCTCTTTAGTTACGACACAGCAGAGCATTGCAATATAGGCGATGGCAAAACAAGAAGAAGAAAAAAAGGACAAAAAAAAAGAACTAGCGTTCGTTCTAAGCGCAGTTTATCGTGTAGTGCACCGGTCTATCTGTGCCAAAGCGAAAGACTTTCGCCAAGTGAAGCGCACTTGGAAACACGTAATGAGACGGGCCCCGAACATAAAAATAAATGGGAACAGTTTTATCGGATCAATACCAGTGCGCCGATGGCGAGATACGCCGTGGAGAGGCAGGAAGTGAGCGGCACTCCTCTTTTCCAGCTACTTGCCTTGTTTCATGTGACTGTAACCTTTGATGCGATTATTTTTATTTTATTCATATTTGTATACTTGATTCCTTCGAAACGTTTCCTTATTCTTTACATGGTTCCTTTAGGTCTTAGAAAACAAATATGTTCATATGAGTAAAGTTAACAGCGTCGTTGCTTTGCGTTTTCAAGCGCTCTGGTGTTGCTCAAATTGGGCCATTGGAGGCAGCGTTCCACCGTATGGGCTGTTTTAAAAGCCTCCACCACTTGTCCTTCAAAGTCAGATATTCCTGGAAGAAGAAGGTTATCTATCCGTTCACTAGGTCACCGACAAGACCCATTGAGTTTGAACAAACAAACAAACAAACAAACAAACAAACAAACAAACAAACAAACAAACAAACAAACAAACACACACTCACAAACCAAAACCTGAAAGCGCGAGGAGCAAGAATTGAGCAGCGTGGGATTTGGAAATACAGGTTCAGTACAAACCCGCTGTCCCCGCCCCACGCAGGGTGCCTCCAAATCAGTTGTTTTGTTTTATTGCTAAATTTAAAGAAAATGTGCTTCAACGTTTCGAATGAATGTGCGCCTCTTCACCCTAGTTTTATTTGATGCCGACGTTCGTATACGCCTACGAACAACACCTCCAACGTCGTCTACTAACTGTAATGTATAATCCTTTATACTGCATTACTTATACTTCATTGCGCCAACTATTTCTTGTAAAAAAGAATAGTTCTTTTATTTAAAAAAAAACTTAAGCTACACTCAGCTTTTAGTATTCCAGCAGACTAATGCATCCATATCAGCCAGGCTTACGATAGGGTTGTGTTTTTGGGAAGTCCTCAACGAAAACAGAAAAATAAGAAAAGACGTGTTGAAGTAGTACGCAAAGCCACCACATTAATTGAAAACAGGATAACCGCTGTCCATATAAATTCCTTGAGCGGCGTGCTACCAGTATCCTCGATTCTCCCGGCCTCGAGGAGGCGCCGCACTCGAGCAAAGATGGCAGCCGGAGCGAGGACTCCATCGATGCCACACAATTAGACAGAAAGAACTGGGCGAGATCATTGCGCAACACCATTGAAGCGAAACGGATCTGCCCTACTCGTGATCAACACGACGGGCACGCGGTAGGTTTGGGGGCTCACACTTAGTATGCAGAGCTAATGCCGGGCAGCCGAACCAGTGGACATTGATTAAGAACTACCGGAAACCAGACTCTTCGCTAATACGCCAAGTCACAGAGATTACGTGTTCAGTCAATACTGTGACGTACAAAGCTAAAGCAATGGCTTCACGGAGAGCTCGCTTTGCACGGCTGGCTGTGTCACATAACTTTCCCTCCAAGCTGTTTTCCCCCCTCAATTATCAATGTACAGTTTGAGTGAAATATCACGTCTCTTCTCGATTGTGACATCAAATTGCGGTGCGTTGTTGAAGGCAAGTTTTTTGTGTTGGTCAAGCAGGTTGTGAGTGCTGAAGTGAAAATGAAGAAAGGATGATGCATTCGATGTCATCGGCCGAAGTTTGCAAATGTCGGCGGTGCAAGTGGAGCTGTTTTTGTACAGTGGGAAAGTTCGAGAAATGCAAGTAAATCTACAGTATACGCTGACATACTGCTACAGGGAGCAATACTTTAATTGGACAATTTGCACAATACAGTAAGCAGCTAACTGACATGACTCACCGCGGTGACTGGCGTGCCTCTCAGTGCAAAATCTAAGCAAGTACGTTTAAGACGTTCTCAATTTAGCAAGAGCATGTGATCGTAACTGATCAATTGCGATATGTTGTTACGAAGTACAGGTGCATACGCATGCTAGCGACAATCCCGAACGGTGATCTGCTAATGTGTGGATAATCTTTAATCGAGAGGTACCCCTTCGTGATGCCGCTGATTCCCGCGTCAGAAGCGACAAGAGCGCAAAGAATAATAATACACGTTGCTTCATGGTCGTATGACATTTCGTGTAAGGTTTGAATATGTAAGAGCATCACGTTGCTAATGCTTCGATGTAGACTAACCAGTGCAACTAGTTAGGAAGTCATATCTCCATATTGGTGTTAAGCGCGAGCTTAAAGTAAATGTTCATTTGCTTAGCCTTTCCATCATTTAAGTTAGGCTTCTCTTCTCATAGGAAGGGACCTACCCAGTTAGCTCATCACCTGAGCCGCACTGATGTGTAATGTGGCTGGGCATTGAAAAAGAAGTCGGTGCAAGAGATGTACTAGGTGGTCGAAGGGCTAGAGCTATGTCATGTTTCCACGACATCCCTCATATTTTATGCCCTCAGGGCGACATAAAGGGACCATATAAAGGTGTTGCTGAGTCATATTTATTGCCCCTGTCTAAGTGTTTTGCTTTGCATGCCATATGTCCACAAATAAACTCCTCGTTCTTTCTAAAATGCAGAATTGGCGCAATGATTTTGAACACACGTGATTCTTCAGCATCTTCCTGTTAGCTTAACGTAACCGTGCAATGGTCTTTATGGTCTGACAGAATCTGAGCATGACACTAATGAATCGCTGCAATCGCAAGTTAAGAACTTTTTTTTTACTGACGTACTAAAGCTTGATTTTCCTCAAATTGAGCGATTGCATAGGCTTGGTAGACCTAGAGGTGGGAGACCTCGCCCCATCATTATGAAGCTCCTAGATTTTCGCGAAAAGATTAGTGCTCTAAAGAACGGCTATAAGCTAAAAGGGACTCAGTGGCGATTATCTGAAGATTTTTCTTCAAACGTACGATCCATCCGTAAAAAACTATGGGACGCTACAGCAGAATATCGTAACAATGGTTCAGTGGTACACCTCAGGTACGACCATGCGTTTGTTGATAATCAGCTCTACAATTGGGATGTTGTTTCCAACTCTCTTGTAAAAGCTCTCGACCGCACCACTCGCCATCATTTACCGCTCTCCCAGGGGAACAATCCTTGACTTAACAATGACAAGTACGATAAACTTTGTATATTAAATCTTAATGCAAGAAGCCTATCTAACAAATATTCAAGCTTTTCCTCTTTGGTGGCATCACATTCCCCACATGTTATCGGTGTTACTGAGACCTGGTTGCATAGCGACATCCTTGACTGCGAGGTAACTCCCCCAGGATATAACGTCATAAGAGTAGACAGGAATGCGGGCAGAGGCGGAGGCGTTGCCTTGTTTTTGCGCTCTGATCTACAGTTTTCTGTACTACGATCCCCACTTGAAATCGAGACGGTCTGGTGTAAGGTGCACATTGGTAAAACAAATGTAATCATTGGTGTGTTTTATCGACCTCCCAGACATACCCCAAATGAAATAATGATCCTTAACGCGTTCATCCAAGAGCACGGTTTTGGCTCCTCAAATTTAATCTGCGTGGGGGACTTCAATGTACCTAACATTTCGTGGGCTTCATTATCGATAACTGGTGATAACGTCCCTCTTTCTAGAGAGTTGCTTGAATTTACACTACCCCTTGGATTGAAACAAATTGTATCTAACCCTACTAGAGAGTCCTCCATACTAGATTTGATTTTCCTAAGTGCACCGCTCTTTACGAGTGTCTTTGAGTGTGAGATTACGGACGGCATTTCCGATCACAAAGCTGTTATTACTACTATTAATCTTTCAGTTTCAAGGCGCCACTATGAATATACCAGTTTTTACGATTATAGTCATGCAGATGATACGTCCATACTTGATACCTTAAGCATTTCATTCGACAGATTTTCCCAGTTATGCACTACCAGTGATATCAATGCTATAGTATCCCATTTTGAAAACATTGTCCAAACTTGCATAGAGCGCTATGTGCCATTGAAAACAAAAAAAGAAAAATCTAGACCTTCCTTGGATGACAAGGGAAATACTGCATTTGAAGCGTCGAGTAGCCAGAGCACGTCGGAAGCGCCACATGAACGCCGAAACAAATGTCCAGTTGCGCTTTATGAAGGAAGAACTCCGTCAAAAAATGGACGCAGCTAAGAACTTTTATTATCAGTTCACTCTACCTAACTTAGTTAAAAATAACCCACGAAAATTTTGGAGCTCAATTTCGCCAATAAAGAACGCCACCCAGACATTTCTATTAGATGATTCCGAAGTAAGCGATCCTGGACCTATTGCTAAAGCATTCAATGAATATTTTCAGTCTGTATTCACACAGGACAATGGCGTAATTCCTCTTTACTCCACGACAACTAACATGTCCCGTGCAATTAACAATGTTACAATATGTAAGCAAGGAGTCGTAAACCTTATTTTAAATCTTGACACCAAAAAAAGGCTGCAGTCCAGACAATGTCAACAATGTGTTCCTTCATCGTTATGCGCTCTGGACGTGTCAATACCTCACATTGATTTTTGAGAAATCTGTATCCACTTGTACAGTTCCTTGTTCATGGAAACGGGCTAGAGTCATTCCATTTTTCAAATCTGGGCAGAAACAATCTCTACTAAATTATAGACCCATTTTGTTAACTTCTCATGCATGCAAACTCCTTGAACACATAATTTATAAACACATTATCACTTTTCTCGAGTCTAATAATATTTTATGCAGCGCCGAGCATGGATTTCGTAGTGGTTTTAGCACAGTGACTCAATTAACTGAATTTACACATGACATCGCTTCTGCTCTTGATTTAGGTCATCAATTAGATGCACTCTTCATTGATTTCTCCAAAGCATTTGATACTGTACCACATCCTAAACTATTACATAAACTAAGCTCTATCCTTAATAACCCTCTTCTCGTTGACTGGATCCGTAGTTTTCTTTATGATCGTTCACAGTATGTTTCTTTTAATTCATTCAACTCTCCTGACGCATCAGTATCTTCCAGTGTGCCCCAAGGTTCTATTTTAGGGCCATTGCTTTTTTTGCTTTACATTAACGACATTCCAAGCTCTGTTTCAGTAAAAATTCGGCTTTACGCTGACGACTGCGTTCTCTACAATGTCATTTCTTCACCTAACGATCATACCACTCTGAATCAATCTTTTATAAGTTTTTGTAAATGGTGCGAACTCTGGCAAATGAACATTAACTTCAAGAAAACAGTCGCCATGTCCTTTCACAAGCATGCTAATTGCTCATATTTCAACTACTCCTATAAATCTACTTTTCTGCAGTGCGCATATGAATATAAGTATTTAGGCCTCCTTTTCACTCCAAGATTATCCTGGTCAGAACATATTCTAACAGCTTGCAACAAAGGACTAAAAAAACTTGGTTATCTAACCCGAACTCTACGTGCTGCCCGAGAAACTAAACTAAACTCATTACATACAAAACACTTGTAAGACCTATTCTTGAATATGCGTCTACCATATGGAACCCTTACAAAATTTCGGACGTCCACAAAATTGAATCTGTTCAGAAAAAGGCGGTTCGTTTCATATACCGCCGTTATGATAGAATGTTTTCACCGTCATCTCATCTGAATATGCCTGGTTTAACCCCTCTTTCCCACCGCCGTCACATTAATTCTCTGAAACTTCTACACTCTCTATTTTACTCTCCACATTATGCTTCCCCTAACACATATCTGGCCCGTGCAAATCCCCTAATCACGAGAAACAGCAATGACTTAAACTTATCCGTCTTTTTTGCTCGCACCAACACTTTTAAATATAGTTTTTTTCCTCGGACAATTGAACTCTGGAATGACCTGCCTGGTTCCATCCGTTCTTTACCACATAGAGAATTTGGGGATGCCATTGAATGCTCCCCTTAGTCATGTTACACACGTATGCTTCTTTTGTATAGTGATTTTCTTTCTCGCATTTGTATTCACCCACTCCTGCAATAGCCCTTCTGGGCTGCAGTATTTGTAAATAAATAAAAAAATCACTAGGGATGGGGGGGGAGGCGAGGCTTAAGTAAGCCACTTGCGAGGATGGATGGAAACAACTTTCTTTTAATTCCGGCAAACTTTAATGACTCAGGCTAAAATCTCCCATGAGTGGACTTCGAGGCCTTGACTCGTCGCCGCCTCTCGGGCCTGCTGGACTGGCTATAGTATATGAACTTTATTCGAGCCGCCGGGATCACGCCACTCGGCGTATTCGATCGTTTGCACGATGTACGCAGTTGGCGACATTGACCGACATTGTCACCAAGAACATGAAAGACATACTGGATAACGTTTTAATTAGGTGTGTCATTCATTCATGCTAGGCTTTGCGTATAATTAAGTGTTAATTATCGCTGAGATGCTCCGTCAATACTCTCTGTGCAAAAGCGGGTCATGTTTGCGAGAAAGGTGTCTACTAGTGATCGACGTCCAAAAGTAAAATGATTGTGCATTTATAAGCGGATCGATGCAGGCGATTGGGCAAAGCAATAAAATCAGCATCCTTACTGTAAATTTGCTTATTTAAGGCGCTCCAAGGGTCGTGAGCGACCACCACGCCTTGTGTAGGCTGGCACACTAAAAGACCCTTCAGGTAGCCTAGCACGCTGGAGTCTTAGATTACAAGAATTTGAGGTCACCATCCTCTACAAGTGCGGGCGGAAACACTCTGCTGCGATTGCCTGTCCCACGCCCCCGTCGACCTGCCACCGCCAGACAACCCAGACGACGACACCTTGCGGGGTTTAGAACCTTGCGTAATCTAATTGTACGTGCAACGCAAACTGTGTAGAACCTTCTGGCAGGCACGCGGACGCCAATGCTCACGCTAGACGCTTCTTCAAGTCACGTGCGAAAGCCGACGAGCTTGACCCGCGGATCGTATTTTCGACGATAGCCGACTTCCATCACCACTATCCTTGTGCTCGAGCGTTACTTGTGTTCCTGAGCTCAACAAGTTTGCCCAATAGGGAGTTATATTTGTAACTCCCATTTCAGGCACCGCGTTATTCTTCAGCGTCAGTGCAACGTGACATTATGGTCGTCGTGATTACTTCGCCGTCTTTCCAATGTCGTCATTCCCTGTTCATCGTGTGATTCTCGACCTGCCATCGTGGTCACACACCATTGTCCTCACGCAGCCTTCGACATGTGTGCAATTGTCATCATTTCGTCGACGCCATACTGCCTTATATGCCAACACTTATATATAGCTTTCATTGATTACGAGAAAGCGTTTGATTGTATTGAAACCTCAGCAGTCATAGAGGCATTACGGAATCAGGGTGTAGACGAGCCGTATGCAAAAATACTGAAAGATATCTATGGCGGCTCCACAGCCACCGTAGTCCTGCATAAAGGAAGCAACAAAATCCCAATAAAGAAAGCCGTCAGGCAGGGAGATACGATCTCTCCAATGTTATTCACAGCGTGTTTACAGGAGGTATTCAGAGACCTAGATTGGGAAGAATTGGGGATAAAAGTTAATGGAGAATACCTTAGTAACTTGCGATTCGCTGATGATATTGCCTTGCTTAGTAACTCAGGGGACCAATTGCAATGCATGCTCACTGACCTGGAGAGGCAAAACAGAAGAGTGGGTCTAAAAACTAATCTGCAGAAAACTAAAGTAATGTTTAACAGTCTCGGAAGAGAACAGCAATATACAATAGGCAGCGAGGCACTGGAAGTCGTAAGGGAATACATCTACTTAGGGCAAGTAGTGACGGCGGATCCGGACCATGAGACAGAAATAATCAGAAGAATAAGAATGGGCTGGGGTGCGTTTGGCAGGCATTCTCAGATCATGAACAGCAGGTTGCCATTATCGCTCAAGAGAAAAGTGTATAATGGCTGTGTCTTACCAGTACTCACCTACGGGGCAGAAACCTGGAGGCTTACGAAAAGGGTTCTACTCAAATCGAGGACGACGCAACGAGCTATGGAAAGAAGAATGATAGGTGTAACGTTAAGGGATAAGAAAAGAGCAGATTAGGTGACGGAACAAACGCGAGTTGATGACATCTTAGCTGAATTCAAGAAACACAAATGGGCATGGGCAGGATATGTAATGAGGACGGAATATAACCGATGGTCATTAAGGGTTACGGACTGCATCCCAAGGGAAGAGAAGCGTAGCAGGGGGCGGCAGAAAGTTAGGTGGGCGGATAAGATTAAGAAGTTTGCAGGGACGTAATGGCCACAATTAGTACATGACCGGGATTATTAGAGAAGTATGGGAGGGGCCTTTGCCCTGCAGTGGGCATAACCAGGCTGATGATGATGATACTGCCTTCGTCATTCTATCGACATCAGGGCTACTGCAGATTCGAGACCCTCGCTATGATATCATTAGATAGCACGCGAATACATTCTAGCCACTGCCTGCACTCCTAGGTAGCTGGTTCATGGCGCTATCGCGCAAAAGAGGATGTTCCTCATCCCGCCACGGCTTAGTGAGGCTTGGTAAAACTCTCAGGGTTAAATCTATTAAATACTAAAACATAAATACCCAAGTTAGTGGAACGATTGAAAGCCGTCACCATAGCCCTATTGGCAGTGCAATGCATGCGTAATGCGGAGTTTGTGGGTTCGGCTCCCACAAGTGGCAAATGTGTTTTGGTCCACTTTCATTTACGTTTCCTTTATAATTTTGTATATTTTAATTTCAACCACTGGTAATTTTTCTGGTGCTTGCCGTGACTTCATTTTCTGTTCGTAGTGCGTGGTCATGATTAACGAAATTGAGCACCGTGGTTTTCTTCTCTTCGCATGCATGTATATATATATACAATGCGGGAGAAATTACTTGTAATTGCGAATTGAATTCAAGAAAGAAAGGTAATAAGAATCAAAATGGATGCACAATAACTGTCCGAAGCTGAGTGAACTATCCCATGTCTTCATATTACGCGAAGACGTGGAAGACATATTTATTACCATTGATTTATCGTTTCTTTGATGCAATTAGAAAGCACAAGTAATTTACCCTGTGTTGTCCTTGGTGCCTTTTTTTCTTGGCGTCTTATGACGGGATTATTAAAAATCGACCCCCATTGGTTCCCTTTCTTCTCGTTTTATACACTTCCAGGGTCTCAAATTCGGCAACAATAATGCCTTCAGGTGCTCGGGACGCCTGCAGAAGAAAGGATTTTCCGCGTCCGCCTCCAATGTTTGTGAGTGGTGGCGCTGGCTAACACTCACAGGGTTAGTTCTATTGGTAAAACATAAATAGCCGAGAAAGTGGAAAACAGTGCCGCGGTAACTTAACTGGTGAGAGCATCTCGCGCGTATTGCGAAGACCTGAGTTAGTAGTACACCTGCGGACAGTTGTTTTTTCATGCACTTTCATTTCCATTAAATACTCCTTTTTGTTAGCAATAACATGGTGCGTTTTACACTGACCATTTAGGATTTCATGAAGTAGCTCAAATTCGCAGAAAGGACAGAATTTCACCTTATTGCAGTGTAAACTTATCGGCAGATTTCATCAAGCCTTTAAACTGAATAGCTAGGCTACGTAAAGATTCTTTTGAAATACAATAGTATAAAGATACCCTTACAAATGACAGGATGATTTTTTTAGTCTATTAGGGAACGCACCATTTTCTCAAGGACAGTATTAATTGACATCGGCAGGGATAGCCCTGTTCGTCCTTTTTGACTCTGCGCCCATAAAAGTGTGAGTCCTCATTCGTGGAGGTTGAGGAGTGGCCGCGAAAGTTCTCCCCAACGTCGAGTATGGGAAGTGTTCGGCTCTCTTTTTATTTCAAACCACCTCTTCGTTTGCCAGTTAAGAACGCCGAGTACGTCCAGACGACGAAGAAAAGACCACAGAAAAAAGAAATAAAAACACACGTATTTACCTCCTTCCATTTTCTAAAATCACGAACGTCCAATATGGCAAGTCGAGGCATTAAAAACGGGAGGGCTGTTGGAAAAATATCGTCAATTCTACCTATCTTTCTTTTTTTGCCATCTTTAAATGAACTTTTTCTTCCTCCACGTTCACACAATATCTGAGAGGGGACAGTACCAAGTGGAGGGAATGGTCCTCTCTACACGTTACCTAAGCGGCAATCATGGCACTTGTTTCCTCTTCAAGAGGGCGTGATGGAGATGGTCCGCTTTTCAAATAAGCGTATCGGCCGGTGCGCAAGATAAGTATCCAGAGACCGATGGCGTGGGTCTCAGATATCGGCGCTAATGCGTGGGACCTCGCGCGTCACCGGTTCCGAGCTCAATTAAGTTTCAAATCTGGGGCGATAAAAAGAAAAATAAACATACGAAGCAGCAAACGAAGCCACAGGAGCCCAACCACCGCTTTCCGTTCTTTCGATAAGACAGAGCTGGAATCGATAATGGAAGCGGACAAAGAAAGCATGCACTAAGCAATGCCACCGGGCTGAGATGGTACGAGCGACGCGCTTAGGACGAAAGGTAGTTTGGCGGTAACGATCGCGCAAGGGCGACGACTCGGAAAACTGTGAGAATAAAATGAAGTGCAAAAAGTGATGAGATGGATTTAAAGGAATGAAAGAAACCAGTTCCGAAGGTAGCACCGATGGTAAGAAAAAAAGCTCAGAAGAATAAGAAAGCGCTCCTTCTTTCCTTATTACAATCGTTCTTGTTTTTGGCGAAATGAACGAAAGACTCCCCAAAAGTATATTTTACGGCCTTATGGACAAAAAGGTGTGTTGAAAATGAAGGTAAACGGAGGAATGCCTTATTTTATTATAAGTTATCGGCAGCCTTTCGGGTCATATGGTGTAGGCTTTATGTAGGACGCATACTTTGATCTAACAGAAATACATAATCACAAAAGAGTTGAAAATGGTCAACCATACTATCTAGCTTTCATCGGCTGTTCAACGGAAGCAATCAGAAGATTATTTGTAAACCGCAGGCACCAATTCAAGTGGTATGGCACCGACACAAACTAACGAACTCATTTCAAAGTAACAAGCACAGTTTGTGTTCCTTAAGGAGAAGTTCTTAGGTGTTTTTTTTTAGACAAATGTGTTAACATTTAGGTTCAACCATTCCTGCGCTCTCGAAAGGACGATGAGTGAACACGAAATATTTCATTTCATGAAAGTGCGTTAACAGAAAGAGGTCTAGTTCGCCCATGCTTACGGTGACCGGATGTATAATGCGGCTTCTATACGCTACTGCTTAGCAAGCTCAAGCAATAACTGCCAGAGCCCATATGTCGATGGTTGTGTGTGCCGGTAGGGTGAAATCACGAATGAAGACTCTCCTAAAGGCAGTTTCGCAATTACGTCATCATCCTCATCAGCCTGGTTACGCCCGCTGCAGGGCAAAGGCCTCACCCATACTTGTCCAACTGCCCCGGTCATGTACTAATTGTGGCCATGTTGTCACTGCAAACTTCTTAATCTCATCCGCCCACCTAACTTTCTGCCGCCCCCTGCTACGCTTCCCTTCCCTAGGAATCCAGTCGTAACCCTTAATGACCATCGGTTATCTTCCCTCGTCATTACATGTCCTGCCCATGCCCATTTCTTTTTCTTGATTTGAACTAAGATGTCATTAACTCGCCTTTGTTCCCTCACCCAATTTGCTCTATTCTTATCCCTTAACGTTGCACCCATCAATCTTCTTTCCATAGCTCGTTGCGTCGTCCTCAATTTAAGTAGACTCCCTTTTCGTAAGCCTCCAGGTTTCTGCCCCATACGTGAGTACAGGTAAGACACAGCTGTTATACACTTTTCTCTTGAGGGATGATGGCAACCTGCTATTCATGATCTGAGAATGCCTGCCAAACGCACCCAAACTATTACGTGCATGTATGCAATTGCGTAACATGCACACGTTGACGCCACTTTCCGCAAATTCAGCGATTTCCTCGATTTTACTGTCCATATTAGATGGCAGGAGACGGTGTATCGTAGAGACAGAAGCGTTCCTACAAAATTTACATTTGACAATACCTTTCGCAAGGCGGCTGTGAGTGATTCCTCCGGTCCTCGTGTGGTTAACATCAAAACTCTCTGCTGACAAGAGCCAGTCTGAGTACGTCGTTCGTGAATTCCGGGAACTAGAATTACTAGCTTACTGGCGGGATTAATAATGCTAATCGTGAACTCCCTCTTGCTTACTGTGGTATCATATCACAACACAGTAAGCCCCGTGGTCTTCGTTATGAGTATTTTCACTACTATATGATTCTTCGTCAACATTGTGATCACAGACAAATCGTCATCCTTATCACCGTAGTAGGCATCACTAAGACAGAATCATAGGTAAGCACCATCATGAAATGACCTTGCTTCAACACAGGCAATGTGTGCACCTCAGACAGCGTTTTGATGCCAAACATGCGGCTCTAACATCATATGAAGCTGGAAAGGGAGATTTAAGGAATTTTGCTTCTTTGGACAAACAAATGTCATTACTTATTGAAAAAGAAGTCATGTCTGCATTTAATGTGTTAATCAGCTTTAATTCCGTGCATTCTTTAAAAGGTCCTAATCAAACACTGGAAGAATGAAGAATAACACGATTCTAATTGCATCAGCTTTCTTGTAATGATTAGTTCAAAGTATTTCAGTGATATCAAGTGGTCCTAATAACGTTTGCTCCCTAATAATTTTTGTTCACTGAAGATATGCCTTCAGAACTTTGATCAGTTTTATGCAGGCAAAGTTACGCAGGCCTATAAAACCAAACAATAAAAAATAATTGAATTATGTAGTATTGCCTGCCAAACTACGATCTGATTATGAAGTATACCGTGATGTGGTAATCCAGAATAATTGTAAACACGTAGAGGTATTCAACGTACACGCTATACACGGTAGACTAACATTTATTTTTAGTCCGCCCACATAGGAATGCGGCCGAGGCGACTGGGATCGAGCGATCGGCCTCGAGATCAGCAGTGCAACGTTGCAGCCACTTGACCACAGCGTTGCCTTCAGGTGGGTTCGGTGGCTGTGCAACAACACACTCCGGTAATCCACTTCTGTTGGTCATGCAGGTTTGTGAACCACACTGCTTTTATGCAAGGAAAACTAGAAATTACTTTTGGTGCAGTTTCGAAACCTGCAGTACTGCCTTGACATTGCTTGTCTCTTAACGGGATTAGATATATTTGATTACAGTCAGGTGATACCAAAACGAACTCTGGTCCTGGTGCCGCTCCTGCGCTTACAGAATTGAAAAAAAAACTTCGCTAGCCAGACCACAATAGCGGACATGCAGGGCTTCACATTTAAACTGTTCAGCTACAAGAGTCGCACGCGCCAACTTAACAGGTTCGCGAATATAGAGGACCATTACCAGAACCAGCTACCAATGCAAAACGATGTCTAGACTACGCTGGCGGGCACCGAGAAAACAACACAGCTTTTTTGTACCCAGAATGCCCACTTTGACAATGCCTACAACCGCTCAAGGCGAAATAATCTTGTGTTCTACAGCCTGCTTGATACAGCAAGCATCACAGACGTCGGCCGCGTCTAATGAAGCAATGCTGTGTCTGTGTTGAGATCGCCTGAGCGTGTCATTTAAGCCTCAATATACAAAGCAAGGGCGTCGTTTTGGCCGCTATTGAGCTAATCGCCGGCGCCCACTAACTGCAACATTTGTCCATTATATATAAAAAAAGTCTCAAATGGGCGCAATCTCAAAGGCACTGACTTCAGTATCGGTGAAGATTTGTTGCCGGAAATTAGGAACTCCTGCAAGAAACTTGTTTCTTTTTCAAAAGCCAAGTATGTGCCATTTTTTTACAGTTTTAAAACAGCTTTTACTGGCTCTAAGCGTTATGTATTCGATGACACATCGCAAACAGTGAAGGAAATATAGCAGTCATCACATCATCTAAACATAAGCCACCCCGTTTGAACGATACCTATATCGCATGCTTCCAGTTCAGTAATTTATGCTAACATACGAAGCTAAAATTCAAAACGAGGAAACGTGTATAACCTCGTACTATCGTCCAACGCTAACGCTCTTGTACTGACGAAAACATGGCTTAGTAACGACTTTTATGCCTGAGAAGTTCTGGCTGATTTACTGACCTTCAGTGTCTTTTAAAATGGTCGTGCCCGTATTAGGGGAGGAGGCGTGCTTATTACCATAGAGTTTTCTACAATTATTACAGGGAACACTTGCGCTGAGATCGTTCTGCCACCATGGGACTGATGTGTAGTGCATAGGCTTGTCTCATCTTCGTGCCTTTGGCTTCAGATCTTCTTGTAGCTTTCTTTATTATGCTTTATCTCGCCGTAAATTGACATAAATTGCTAAGCAATTAATACTTTCCTTTAAATTCAGAAGGTAATAAGGCACTGCAAGTACTCATAATCACTGCTAATTGCGGTGGTTCTGCTTGTCGATGCATCCGTGGCATAATTTTGTCTAGAGGTACTGTGCTCTAAAGCAGCTGTTGGAAAATTTTAATATTTGCTTAATTACTCATAATGTGATATATCCTTGAAAGTGAGATCTATTCAATGTCACGAACCCATTTAAAGCCAGGATGACAAAGTTAAGCTAAACACATGTAATACCCGTCATGCCATGCTGGCTGTACTGCCCTGCTTGCAGCTACCGTAAACACTAGCACGACAGTTCTCCCTGGTAGCTCTACGGAACTCTATGCTTATCGCCAATAGTCAACTGTTGTCGTGATCCGCTATCAACATCACGTCAGAATTAAAAGTACTCTTCATCCAATGCCATACCTCTCCACAATCTGTAATTTCAAGTGCATGTTACATGCCCTCTTGCAACAGTGCCGATTTCAATGGAAATCTAAGGAATGCAATATGTGTGTTTTTATTTGCTCTCGCTATCCTGATGCAGACTTCCCTTTTTTGTAACTTGCCTGCCTTTCCCGTTTCTTCTGCCTCTGTCTCCCTCTCTCTCTCTCTCTCGCTCTCTCTCTCTTTTGGAGACTAATTTTTCAGACATTGGTTAGTGCAACACAGTCCAATCTCTAGTAAATCAAACCGAAACAACATACTTTCAGGCGTTTGCCTCAGCTTTAATTCAATTCGGAGCCAACGCACGATAGACAAAACACTACAAGCACCCTGGATTTAGTCCAAGTCAACCATCCCGTGAGTTTATCATCCATCAGTTTTCTTGAAAAAATTTGTGACCTGCAAGTATTCCATGCTTTCATGGTTGCTACGAAGCAATATGTGAAAATGTACATAATTTTATGCTTTCCTTCAAAGTGACGTTTCAGAACGGCAGCACTCAATAATATTGGCTTGCATTTAAAGAGAAAATAAACAATTTAGCGAATAGCTTCATAATTAAAATGACCTTTCGAGCGGAGGGGCAAGAACCATGGTTTAAGAATTTGTTAAAGGGCCGATAAAAGGAAAAACTTATTTATCTTGTTGCAAAACGCAAGACGAGTACATTTGCATGGGCAAAATACTAAGCTGCCGGATGAGCATAACTATCAACAATTCGCATGGTGAAAAATACATTCTTTGGTGATAACCTTTGGAAACGAGTAATCAATAACACAAAAAATGCAAGAGAAGGTGAAAGGCTAGACGATGTTGGAGTGTTCGAATATTCTTAATGCAGCCGTTGTCTCTGTTTATATAGAAGAACCTAGAACGTCCCTCTTTCCTCACGTACTTATGCAAGAAGTGTTATGCCAACCATCGAATTTTTCTCAAATAGCATTTCATCGTTAATTGACCGTGTTAAACTCACATCTTTACCCGACGTAGATTACACTATTTCAAAACTGTCAAAGTATACTAAAGAAGCGAACGTGGTGTGGTGTACCTGGGTGCCTGCTCTCCCAGTCACTTTTAATTGGTGTAATGCCTTATGACTGAAATAAGGGGCAGGTAGTTCCCATCCACAAATCAGGTGACCAGAATTTCCCGCTTAAATGTCACCTGGTTTCATTATTGAGTGTACCCTGTGCGCTCATGGAAAACGTAATGTACACAGAAATCACGAATTTTTTCACCTGAATAAATATTTTTATTCTTCACAACATGGGTTCCGCAGAGGCTTTCCCTGGGAAACACATCTCGCCATTTTCCTGCAATGCAGTTTACACAAACTTCTATTCTCACCTCCAAACAGGCGCAATATTTCTAAATTTTGCAAAAGCATTCAAAAAGATACCACACCAGCGTGTATTCTATTATTAAAGCTTTCTCTTCGGAACCTTAACTTCGATGGATCGAAGCGTACCTGACAAACCAACCTCACTTTGTTACAGTTAATCACTGCGCATCTAATCCCCTACCGGTGATTTCTGGTGTACCGCAATGATCTGTTCTTGGGTCCCTATTCGTTTTGATATGCAATTATTACTTGCCTCTGCACGTGTCTTGCAACGTTCGTTAGTTCACAGACGACTGTGTCATTGATCGAAGAGTTACTAGCACATGAAATCAAGACCTCTGGATGGCATTAAATTATTACAGGAGCAGTGCTACCGTTCCTTAAATAAACTTAATCCAAAGAAATGGAGCCTACTGGTATCGTGTCACTACGGTTCCTTTGCTTAGGTATTCACAATCAATAACATTCCCGTGTGTCCTACGGAGTGCTACAACAAGCTAGGTGTCACCATATATAACGATTTATCCTGGCGCACACACGTCCCTAACACTATTTCCATCTCCTAATAAATCTATATGTTTTCTCAGGTGCCATTTAAAATACTGTCCTACCAGCCAGTAATCCGAGCGGGACTGAAGTATGCATCCACCGTATAGAATACACCTCAAACATATATTATAAACACGCTCGAACTCGCTCAAACCCGTGCAGCAAAGTTACACCGTATTCACATGGCGTAACAATATCTAACAAAAAAAGGAATTGGACTAGCATCCCCTTTGTACGTGCTGGCGTACTGCAATTCTTGCAGTCCTTTAAAAGTTTTTTCACAGCTCGCTTATTGAACCGCGGTATTTCGTCCCCGCAGCCCGAGCATCTCACCGTACACGGTGCAATTTTCAAGTGGGCTGCCCTTGTAGGTGCACTGTTACTTTGTATGCCTTCATGTGTGCGTGCTTTTCTTTAACGTTTTCCTCTCTGTCCTCTTTCTAACCCCTATCTCCAATTCTTAGTGTAGGGTAGCAAACCGGAGACTCATGTCTGGTTAACCTCCCTGCCTTTCCTCTTTATCTCACTCTCACTTCTTCCTGCCTCATTCTTTTGTTCTGCCACAATAAAGTGGAACAACCAGCCCCACCACATCGCCTCCATCATCGGCCCTTGTGTGTTTATAACCTGTGCCACTGCACACGTTTAAACAACGAAACTTTGACTTACTTTACCGCACTCATCAGCTCATCCACTTTTAGTTTGTGTTACTCGGGTATACGAATTTCACGCTAATGTATGAACAGATTATCTGATGTAGTTTTCCTGCCATCTTTCTTTCTCTTGTTGCTGGCGCGTTCAATTATGTATTATGCAAATTGTCTAATGATGTATTCCCACCCGTTATGCAATACCGCTGTCAAAGAGTTTTAAAGGTCATAAAGTGTAGTGAATACACGCTGCTGTGGCGGGTCATTTAACACTGTCAGGGCCTATGGCGGCGGTGAGGAAGGAAAATAGCCTGTTCAAGAAACTAATAATAATATATGAATACCTTGCACATTGATATGAGCATGCTTCTTCAAAAGCTCGTAATGTCATGTAACCAGTAAATTTCGCAACTTCACTTCATGGATGTACGTACACTCGGCCACAAACGTCTACGGACCACGGGACCTCCAGAAGACGTTCAATTTCTTAGCAGCCTGTCATAGTAGTCCCTAAAACCGAATACCATAATCTGGTTCACATATCCTAGTAGAGGCTGTAAATGCACATACTAAGCTGCATTGTGAGCCTGCGCAGATATTGTTTTTTCTCTGATTTCGTTTTCCGTAAAAGTTTATGGTGGAGTGTACATTACTTCGAATTGTCAATTACAATTGTCCGTAATATGGTGGGCCTAAAGAGAGGAGTGAGTTGGTTTCCAGCTTCTGGTCATCTTGAAGACACCTCCAAACAGCCACCGGCAACCTGACGCATGCCTATAAAGCGCGTCATACTAGTGTACGCATGCCCGTCATCCGTAGGTACTTCAATTTTTCAAGTTACCATCGCTTCTACACCCACGTACATAATAGAGCTCATTAACATGTGCTTAGTAGATATCCCTTAGTAAAGATCATCATTGTGAGGCCAAGTTCATCGCCTCACAAATCCTTATAGTCATGTTGCTCGGTGAAAGTGAAGAGTTAGTCCTCAGAAGTTTGGAGGCTCGGGAGGTCGAGAATCCTTGCTTTTTTTTATATGCGTATTGCATGAGTGAAGAAGGGCTTATTCCATAACAGCTTCAGGAGGTAATTCAATTGCCTGTAGATGCAGCACCTTCCTTTATATTTTGATACATAGCAAAAAAGAAAACTAGCCCGCAGTCCTCCCATCTTTAAACTTTCCGGCAAATCCACCTGTGCTTGTCGTAGCTTTTCTTTGTGCGCACTTCTTCCATTTCTTGGGCCACAAGATGGTAGTCTTCTTTTGTTCTGGTTCTAGCTGCGCATTATCGTGTATTTATGAGCTCTCGCCCGACAGGCACGTACTCATAGCTCGCCGGTAAATCTTCAGCTGAGCACTCGAAACTCGAAGTGACTTGGAACACGTTCTCCACCCGGTAAGAGCACAACTCGAGAGACGTGAGCCCGACCTCGGTTGTCTTGTCACCTGCTTTTCTCTTGTTTCCTTCTTTTTTCTCTCCCCAGCATGGTTTCGCACGTCCGTTATGGATGGGCTCTGCGTATTTTTTCCTCACGGCAGTTGTTGCCTCAGTACAGACACTTTTCGCACGTGGTGCATTACCTTGAGAAGATGCTCTTCGGGTTTTCTTCCCCCCGTTTTGAGCTTTTATGCTTCTACACTTTCTCGTTTCGTGTGCACATTTTTGACGATAAACTTGAAAACTTCGCGCGTCGTGAAAAAGCGCGGCAGTACTCCTTTCATGTGCTCGCTCTCTTATTCCACGTTTTCGTACCTTAGAAGCCATAAAACTTGTGAAATATGAACGTGGGCCTCAAGAGGCCTCCCGTCATGAAGGAGGGCTAGGAAGGGGAAACGTCGCCATCACGCGTCTTCGCCTACAGCGTCGCGTGGCGTTATACGCGAGCACAGCCAGTTTGCTGCGTGTAGACATTTAGTAAATTTTACATCGATGGCAATGAGCGGCAGAAGGGTAGGACTATTTTTGCTGTAGAACACGTAGTCGCAGCTATTGACGATAAAAAATATTCGATTGCCTTCAAGTCTGCGAGATTTAGAATGCATTCCTAACTTAATTAGGCGGAAAGCACCAAGCATCAGCAAGGACTGAAGATAGAAGTGTATTACACAACTGTGCGAAGTTAGGTTGAATGGAATATAACGCAACACAGTTGGTGCTGCGGAAGATATTCATAAATATATTGTCAGTTATTAAGAGCAAAGTGTTTGGAAAGTTCTCTCGTCACCGCTTGGGAATTAGTAGACATGCATTGTATTAAAGAAATATACCGTCAGGATTCAAGGAGACCAAGATGCATGCATGAGCGTTTTTGTTCAATAAAAAAAAAATCTTCCTTGTAGTTCTCACGCATTAGGTACAGAAGCGAGGTTGGCCGAGCATGATATAGAACCTGCAAAGCTTCGAGAAACTATGAGAACTCAGAGACACATTCAGTGTTTCTGAAAAGTTTTAATCCTTTGGTGTATGCTGTTGTCTTTATCAACCCATTTATCAACCATCACTTGTAGTAGTGCACCTGGCCAGCGTTCCCAGTTTCTTATTGAATTCAGAATATTTAGCCCATTATTCCCTCATGAGTCCATATCTTTCGTTAGTTTGACGACACAATATTTAAAAAAGAAAATATCATGGGGCGCTCATGCTGCAAAACCTGGAAACAAAAAGAAAGCCCTTGTGTTTAATTCTAATAGTACAGTTCTACGGCTGATAAGCGTTCCCTTCCTAGTGAGATGAAGATAATTAGGACCACAGGCTTTTTCTCTAGTTGTTTCGTTGCAGTAATTGAGCTCACAGCGATGAAATGGCACGGGCAAGAAAGACGACAGGAGGTGGGCTAACAATTGTCCAATTTTATTTTGAAGAGCAGGGTACTTTTGTCGACAAAACAAATACAAAGTACAAATCATACCATGTGCAAACCTGAATTTTCGAGCTATGCAATTACCCTTCTGCTCAGAGTAATCGACGGGGCCCTTATGCAGTTAGCAACCCCTTTAGCAATCAAGCTTGCTTCGACAAATTCTCACGTACCTTTATCCTTATTTATATAGATGAAGGAACTGTTTCAGAATTGTTGCATCATGTGTAGAAACACCGATAAGGACACTCGGGAAATTTTCGAAGAGTTTTCGAAATTGCGCAAAAGGGTGCCAACTGCGTCAGCGTCCCGTCAATTACACTGAGCAGAAGAGAAATCGCCTATCTGGAAAATGATGTTTTATATATGTGATAATTTTCACGTTGTATTCGTTTTGTCGATATAAGTACTATGCTATTCGGAAATAAAATCAGGCGATTGTTAGCCCACTTCCTGTCATCTTTCTTGCCCGCATAAATTCAGGGCTATCACCACAATTACTGCGATTATTACGCTGTAAACGCTTGCTTGGGCTGGTTGTTTGTGAGGCTGATCTTGTTGCTGCTTTATTGTCGTTGTACGAAGTTTTTTTTTTCAGTTTATGGTGTAGTGCAGTCAACGACGCCTAATCGTGGTAGAGCATCGAGCCTTTCACCTTAGTCTGTCTTGTAGTTTCTTGTTTCAATGATCAAAGACTCTGAGTGTTGTGTGTACATTACATGCTATGTGACTGTTCTGGGGACGGTCTCTGTGAAACCTCAGCGGATATGGTAAAAGCGAGGCTCTCATCATCTGATGTTGAAGTAGCAGATAAAGTATAAGAAGGCAGTTTCTCTTTACAAAAAATAATGTGGAGGGGGCAGGCAAATCGAGGGGAAGATGAGATATCATGTTAGGGTTTATCTGGATGGTCCAAACCATTTCTACAGATTTCATTGAGGCGCCATGTATAAACTAAATTGTACTTCACGAAATGTAATTACAAAATACTCTTCCTGCTGATATGATCTAAGATATAAGCAGCTCAGATAGAAAATTACAACAAATAACTGATGATGACTGTCAATAGTAATGCGAATAGCAATGGAGCAACGTAGCCACAGGCCATATTCCTGAAAGCATGTTTATTTTATACAATTGGTTATTCGGAATTATTTAGTAAATTCGACTACGTGGCGCACACTGCGATATCCTCTAACTTTGCAATGACACTCGCTTGCCAAGGTCACCCATGATCATGGAGGCATGACGAAGAAGGAATGGTATTGATAGGCCAAATGCGTATGATGGCGATGGCATGATGATAATGAGATAGCGTTCCTGAATTACGACATCGGTATAACGACGACAGCGTGACGAGGATGTGAGGAAAATGAGTTGACGGCTGCATAACGAAGATCGTGTGATGAACACGGTTTGAGGACAGCCGGATGAAGAAGTAAGAATGACGAGGATGGCAGGACAAGGGATGGCGTGACGAGAACAGTGCGACAACGGATGCGTGATAGCGTCTGTGTGACGACAGCACACTGACAACCATTGGCACGACGACTACAGCACAATCACGACTGAATGACGACAGTGCGAATACGATAGAATGATGAACACGGGATGACCAAGACGGACCGACTAAGGTGGTGTGACGACGACAGCTAGAGGACAATGAGATGACGGTACTGAAGTGATCAGCATCATCATCATCAGCCTGGTTGCGCCCACTGTAGGGCAAAGGCCTCTCCCATGCTTCTCCAACAACCCCGGTCATGTACTAATTGTGGCCATGCCGTGCCTGCAAACTTCTTAATCTCATCCGCCCACCTAACTTTCTGCCGCCCCCTGCTACGCTTCCCTTCCCTTGGGATCCAGTCCGTAACCCTTAATGACCATCGGTTATCTTCCCTCCTCATTACATGTCCTGCCCATGTCCATTTCTTTTTCTTGATTTCAACTAAGATGTCATTAACTCGCGTTTGTTCCCTCACCCAATCTGCTGTTTTCTTATCCCTTAACGTTACACCTATCATTCTTCTTTCCATACCTCGTTGTGTCGTCCTCAATTTGAGTAGAACCCTTTTCGTAAGCCTCCAGGTTTCTGCCCCGTAGGTGAGTACTGGTAAGACACAGCTATTATATACTTTTCTCTTGAGGGATAATGGCAACCTGCTGTTAATGATTTGGGAATGCCTGCCAAACGCACCCCAGCCCATTCGTATTCTTCTGATTATTTCCGTCTCATGATCCGGATCCGCTGTCACTACCTGCACTAAGTAGATGTATTCCCTCACGACTTCCAGTGCCTCGCTGCCTATTGTAAATTGCTGTTCTCTCCCGAGACTGTTAAGCATTACTTTAGTTTTCTACAGATTAATTTTTAGACCCACTCTTCTGCTTTGCCTCTCCAGGTGAGTGAGCCTGCATTGCAATTGGTCCCCTGAGTTACTAAGCAAGGCAATATCATCAGCGAGTCGCAAGTTACTAAGGTATTCTCCATTAACTTTTATCCCCAATTCTTCCCAATCCAGGTCTCTGAATGCCTCCTGTAAACACGCTGTGAATAGCATTGGAGATATCGTATCTCCCTGCCTGACACCTTTCTTTATTGGGATTTTGTTCCTTGCTTTATGGAGGACTACGGTGGCTGTGGAGCCGCTATAGATATCTTCCAGTATTTTTACATATGGCTCATCTAAACCCTGATTCCGTAATGCCTCCATGACTGCTGAGGTTTCGACTGAATCAAACGCTTTCTCGTAATCAATGAAAGCTATATATAAGAGTTGGTTATATTCTGCACATTTCTCTTCACTTGATTGATAGTGTGAATATGGCCTATTGTTGAGTAGCCTTTACGGAATCCTGCCTGGTCCTTTGGTTGACAGAAGTCTAAGGTGTTCCTGATTCTATTTGCAATTACCTTAGTAAATACTTTGTAGGCAACAGACAGTAAGCTGATTGGTCTATAATTTTTCAAGTCTTTGGCGTCCCCTTTCTTATGGATTAGGATTATGTTAGCGCTCTTCCATGATTCCGGTACGCTCGAGGTCATGAGGCATTGCGTATACAGGGTGGCCAGTTTCTCTAGAACAATCTGTCCACCATCCTTCAACAAATCTACTGTTACCTGATCCTCCCCAGCTGCCTTCCCCCTTTGCATATCTCCTAAGGCTTTCTTTACTTCTTCCGGCGTTACCTTCGGGATTTCGAATTCCTCTAGACTATTTTCTCTTCCATTATCGTCGTGGGTGCCACTGCTACTGTATAAATCTCTATAGAACTCCTCAGCCACTTGAACTATCTCATCCATATTAGTAATGATATTGCCGGCTTTGTCTCTTAATGCATACATCTGATTCTTGCCAATTCCTAGTTTCTTCTTCACTGTTTTTAGGCTTCCTCCGTTCCTGAGAGCATGTTCAATTCTATCCATATTATACTTCCTGATGTCAGCTGTCTTACGCTTGTTGATTAACTTCGAAAGTTCTGCCAGTTCTATTCTAGCTGTAGGGTTAGATGCTTTCATACATTGGCGTTTCTTGATCAGATCTTTCGTCTCCTGCGATAGTTTGCTGGTATCCTGCCTAACGGAGTTACCACCGACTTCCATTGCACACTCCTTAAAGATGCCCACGAGATTGTCGTTCATTGCTTCAACACTGAGGTCCTCTTCCTGAAGTGATGACGACGGTGAAAGGACAGCGTGGCTACGACGGCTTGACGACAACGATATGAGAACGACGACATGACGAGAGGCAGGTATCAAAGTTACGACGACGGCAACAACGGCGACACCATCCCTACAACAGTATGATGGTAGATGCATGATAATGGCTGTATGAAGACGAGGCAATGGAACGAGGACGAGTTATGATCACAATGGCGTGACGATGACTGTACTACGAAACCTATGTAACGGCCATGGCATAAAGACGATGGCATGCCGATAGTCGCATGATTTATTTGTAGTGACGATGAAGGCACGACCATGACGGCATAACAACGGCAGTCTCACAGTGGAGGGACTATAGTGACTGAAGATGACAACATGCCAATAGTGGCAGAATTCAGATTGAATGTTGAAATATGATCGCCATACCACAACGAATAAAGACTGACACCGATGGAACGACGAAGGCGGTAAGACGAAGACTGCATGATGACAATGGGATGAGGATACTGAAGCGATGTGTTTCGAACAGCCTTGGAATCATCTCTTCCACCGGCGTCCCCTGCCTGCGTTGCAAGAACTTTGAGCGAGACAGGAAAGATATTTCGTCTTATTATTCATGATTTTTCTTTTCTCGTGAACTCCACTGGCTTCAGTAAAAGACAAATGGTGTCGCCGCTATCCTAGCAAGAATAGTTTAAGCTTAGTGGAGGCCGTCTGCGGAGAATTGTGAAGCAGCCGCCTGCAGGAATTTCATGCATTTGGAACGACATCCCGAACGTTGAAATGTAAGAGCGAAGCCAGCGCGCGGTGGAATTTCTGAAAACGGGAACTGCGTTGTCTTCATAGTGCCGTGTGGTACCTTCGCTTTTTCTTCACTGATTTACTGCCTCTGTGTTTGTCTCTATCGGATTACATTGTTCTGGCTTCTTGCCCCCCCCTCCCCCATCATTGCTACCACGTTTTCTTCTCATTGTGTGGCTCGAATTTTACGGTAGCCCCATGCGAAAAGTTGTTTCAATGAATTCAGCCTTGCTCTTTAGGGTCACATGTTATGTTGTTGCCTGGCGGTCTAGCACTTCCCTCCTATTCTTTCCTTTATTTGATTTCTTCGCTAATCACTGATTCCTGTTGTTGCGGTAAATCTGAAATTTTCATCCACCATATCGTAATATTAGGCAACAAAAGAACTGCGTACATCATTCTCGAAAAAAAGAAGGTTAGCAGCTCAATAAATATTTGTCCTGGTCCGGCAATAGGAGAGCTAACCTATTTTCGGAGCGGTTGCTCTACCATCTGATCTAACCTATCGGGAACAACACTGCGGCGGAAGAGGAAAACAGTTGACAAGTTTATCACGAATAGCAAGCGTGAGAGCAATGCTTTAGTACTAACCTTGCATCCTCTCCTTTTAAGGCGAATGCCTTAAGTGGCTCATACCTCCGATGGCCTTGCAAAAACGCGTCGTCGAGTCGAATGATAGAAAGAAACCTGTCATAACCAGCAGTGGTTCACACCCCCTAAGCATCGAGAAATGCAAAGGCTCATCCCTCTCGTGACGCAGAGGCTACAAGCACTCAGCAAGGGGAAGCGTACACTGCATACGTTCATTGCAATCACGCACACAACGTACAGAAACGCGGCGTCTAGTTGAGTGGTAAAAAAAAAAAACACTTCACCTTCACCGAGCAAGCAATAATGCAATGGCTCATATCCCCTAATATAGATGAGGCCACAAGCGCTCACCGAAGTGATGTGAACCGCGCATACATTCAATATATCACTCATGCAACTTACCGAACAGTATGCGTTTAAACCAACCGCTGAGAAGATGCAATGTAGAACCGAAGAGAAACCTTGTTGACGGGAGTATGACCCCACTATACAAGCGCACGAAGCCGCAGCTAAGCGGTGAAAAAAGCCGAAGAAAAAAATTTAGAAAGCAGCGATGCGATGGTGCGAGGTGACGGAGCAGGCATTTGCCTTCACGGGTTTCAGGAGTGTAACATGCTGCCGAACTTTTTATTTCACTTTTGACCTAAATGGCCATAACATTTCTGGTCTCAAGTTGTTTGAACCGACTAGCCCAGTCACACGTGCTACTGAATTGTCGACATGAGCAGCTCAGCTTCGCATTCGTTTTCGCCATGAAAGTGCACAAACTTCCTGTACAAGCTTCCTTATACAAGAGTCTTTGAACAAGCTGTCTTATACGGGATCTTATTGTCACAACAGCTACAAGGTCTGCACTTTGCTTTTCAGAATCCAGAAGCCGAAAGTGATCCGGCCTTCCGTCACCTCCCTTTACTGTCGCTGAACGTAGCACAAAGTAATTCAAAGAAGTCGTTAGAGTCCGTCATCTTAATACATTTTTGCGAGCAGCTGCCATGTTATCGCAAAATCTGTCGTCTTTACGGCTTTCACCATACATTTCACCAACCTTACCATTGTTACGAACTCATTTTATCTCTTGATTACACGTTACATTGCCTACATAATAGTTACACGGTTGGCATTTCATTCTGAAAAACACTCACTTTTGTTCGGTCATTATCGGCTAAGATCAAAGTGTAGTGGGTCCTTCCTACCCCACAAATCCCAAAGAGTGGAATCGCCTTCCTGCACACACTGCTGCCATAGTAAAGTATGACCTATTCAAGAATTCCTAAGCTAACAAAGTAGAATGCAGCTGCCCATACTGTATACCACTTTAATGGTTCGTTTTGTTTTTTTAGCTATATTCTGAAATAATTACCAGTCTATGCAATTTTCAGTGAACGTTATATACTGAGTAACATTTAACGGAAGTTGCATTGCCCTACTATTTGTTTGTATTGTTCTGCCCACACCTCTCTTTAATACCGCTGCCGTTAACAATACACACGCCAACAGTACTAAACCACTATTATGGTAAGAAAGGATCTCAATAAGGCCCCATGGTTTGTAATTACCCTAGGCCATTAAATGAAGCAGGACCACAGTAATTAGAACAGTCCTGGCCGACACTATTGAGCATGGCAGCGCCTAACGTAATCTTTAAATACATTCTTCTTCGCTCTAGAGATAGAGTAAGCAATTACTGGGTTCTTTCGCTACAAAAAATAAAATAAAATAAAAGAGCAGCAGGAAGCGCTAACTTTGCCTCACGTTAAGCAAAAAAAGCATTTTTGAATTTTTTTGTGAAGGCTCAGATTGGCAATTTGCACTAGTATGCCCTACAGGCAATACATTACTCTATGAATCTCGAGTGAAGACTAAAATGGATCTCTGTCACCCAAGTTTTGGCGTTTGATTGAAAACAAAAACCTGGGACGGCTTTCAGAGGTATAGAGCCATATTGTGAGAACTCGAAGATAGAGCCGCAGCCCGTTCTGTTCGGAACATTCCCGATTCCGGAGAGAATCGTTGCCAAATGCCGAAATTCTGCCCCTCGGTTTCCTTTCTTCTCGTTAACTACATTAAGAGCGTGTCGAATCCAGCAGCGCTGATGCTTTCAGGTAGTATGTGTGGGGTTATTGACCAGTAGCCGTCACCTAAGAAAACCGCGCACTCGTGACGCCTGCGGCAGAAAGGATGTTCCACATCCACCTCCGAGGTTTGTGAGTGATGGCGCAGGCTAACACTCCCAGGGTTAGTTATATCAGTAAAACATAAGTACCCCAGAAAGTGAATGGGGAAATGGCGCCATTGTAGTTCAGTTTGTAAGATCATCGCACGCGTAATTCGAACGTGGGTTCGTATCCCAAGTGCGGCCAGTTGTTTTTCCAGCCACTTTCACTTTCATTAAGTTATAATTTATTTAATTCCATTGGTAAGTAAAAGTGGTTTCTTCTAATTTCCTCTATGTTGTCCTTGGTGTCGATGTTTCTTGGCTTCTTATGATATAATTAAAATTTCTTTTGAGGCATTTTATGATTAACGAAATAAACTTTAACTTATGGTTGCTCCTACGTGGTGCGGTACAAAATAATGTCTGCTAATTTAGGCGTTCCATCCTTGTTTTTGTTTTCCCGGATTAGATGTCTGGAGTGCTGTTGAAGAGCGGTAGTCTCAATGAACAATAACCGAAGTAAAGCTGGGTATATGCAAGTGGTGAAACTGTGCGAAACTGTATAAAGTAAGGTATGATATGCGCAGTGACGAAATTGACGATTGAACATTAGCAGATAATTCAGTTCGAAAGTTGTCTTCTGGACTGGATATCGATGCAGATCTGCAGGCGTGTCAGCGTGGTTTACTGGTGAGCAAACAATTTCGCATGTAAATTATTAGTTTAGGGTGCGTTATCACAACACGCTGGAGAAACCAGTCATTGATAGTGCCTATTATTCTTTAGGATCTCGCACTATACTAAATTAACAGATACATTTAACATAGTGTGTGCGCGAATCTACGGCAGTGGTTAATATCACGCTTTCGGAAGATTGCTGCATCAAGGAAACAACAATACGGCATAAAATTCTTGTTCATGATGATAAAGAAAATGTCAGTTGAATATGACGCACCACGCAGTTATAATAGGGTAGAATTCCTCAAGAAATTGCACCTTAGTGTTAGGGGAATTTTATAGACCCCACCGACAGTTAGCATCACCATGTTTAGCCGCAAGTTTGCATATTGTTTGCATTTTCGTGAACAACACTTCAAAACGACTTACTTGCTGTGTAAAGTTAATTAAGCAAAGCGAATGGCACACTACCAGCTGATACCGTAGTTTAGCCTATTAGCTAAAAGTTGAGTTGTCAGGGTTTCTCGATACTGTTGGCTAGCGGCAAGCGCTCTTTCGCGAACATGCACAATATCTAGAACTTCTGAAAGACAGCAATGTCGCAGAAACGCAGGAAAATTTAGAACTTGCTTAAGTGAGTCCATACTTATGCTTCCAATCCTGCAGCACCAGTCATAATTAGGCAGAACAACTAGTGTTTCCATGGCCCGGTGCACTGCTGTTGTCAATGGCGTAGCAACAGGGGGGGCCGGGGGGCCGGGGGGCCGTGGGCCCCGGGTGCAAAGGGCCAGAGGGAGGGGGGGGGGGGGGTGTCATACGCCTGAAGACGCCCCTTTTTCCGCCGGCTTGAATGGGCGCAAATGGCAAAGAATGCTCCGGTATCCAGTAGCCCGACCTCATGTACCCGATGCGTTGCGCAGCAGAATTGTCGGCTGCAGCTCTATTAACACCCCATGAAATCATTGCACGAATGTGCGGGCTAACAAAATTTAATTCCCAAAATGGTCGCTAAACTATCCGCCTTAGCGGAATGTTCCATGTGGGGTGTGCCGTGCGTGCATGCTGGGAGCAGGAGTCGCTAAACATACAGTAAGGCGTTGAGGCTCTTGGGTCCCTCTTCCGTTCAGAACGCGCAGCGAAGACGAACAAAGAAAGCAGTAAGAGGGCGTTCAACGAGCGCGCCCGGCGCTCTCATTTACGGCGAAGCGTTCGTTGAGAGCGGCGTTGGATAAGTGCGGCCGTGAAAAGTCGCGTATGGGATTCTCTGGATCGTCTTCAGACTCGGTGCGGCCGAAGAGTTTGGCGGTGTATGACTCGACAGGCTGTATAGAGTCGCGGGCGCCGCGATGTTCAGCTCGCTTTTACTTCCCCTCTCCCGCTCGCTCCGCGAAGCCGCTGCGAAACCTGCCGTTATGTTTCACGCTTTTCTTCTTACCCTCGAAAGTTTCAGAAAACTGTTGTTATTGTGTGACTTCAAGTCATAAGTACAGTGCCTGTGTCACCTGCACAGAATTTAAAAAAAAACGTGAATTTTGTAAGGATATATTTCCGGATATTCTATGAGGTTATGTGTCTGTGATTACTAGGAACTCGGTAGCGTGAAAAATGTGGCAGGTAAGTAACAACCATATCCTTAATAATCACCTAATTAGTACTTATAGAGGAAACACTTCAATTCCAGAATTGAGGATTCAAAGTCGTAATATTAACTCAACAAAAACTTCTTAAACAAAATCGTTTTGGGTGCTACAACCTACAGTACTTTGGCACTGCGGGTGGCGCCCAGTATGGCAGTAGCGATAGGAATATTAAATAGGGCACCAGTGAGGTTGATCCCTCAACCCTCTTCATTGCGAGTGCAGACCAACAGGTTTCGCTGGCACGGGCTTCATCGAGGTCCTTTTTTTTATGGTGACGCCAAGAATCGACGCGAAGCGTGCTCTATTCTGTTCCCAATTTTTTGGTGGTACCGCAGCTAGGATAATCACGTTAGTCCGTATAGCAGCAAATAAAAACAAGGCTTTATTGATCACAATAACGAGAAGTCGTAATTGTCATGTCATTGGCGCCTGCGCAGCAGGGAGGCAGGTGGCGTTTTCCGTTTTTCTAATATGGTGGGGAGATCAGCGTCACTACGACACAATTTAATAATAATATTTGGGGTTTTACGTGCCAAAACCACTTTCTGATTATGAGGCACGCCGTAGTGGAGGACTCCGGAAATTTTGACCACCTGGGGTTCTTTAACGTGCACCTAAATCTAAGCACACGGGTGTTTTCGCATTTCGCCCCCATCGAAATGCGGCCGCCGTGGCCGGGATTCGATCCCGCGACCTCGTGCTCAGCAGCCCAACACCATAGCCACTGAGCAACCACGGCGGGTCTACGACACAATTTAGTTTTCGTTTTCGTTCAGTGCTGCCCACAGCCAATGTACTGCGGGCCATAGTACCTACGACGATTTTTGTGAAGTTGTTGTTGGGCAAGATATGAATGTCGGCCTTCAATTTCGCAAATGCAATGTTGCCGCTAAAACTGGTAATTAAAACTTTACACAGCACTGTTAAAATAACAGTGCTGTGTTATTTGGCGCAGAAAAAAAATTACCGACGATTACGTTACTTCCTAATGTGAAATTTGAGCGCAGCAAATAAGCTGTTTCACCTTTTCGATAGATTGAGGCAAAGAAATCGAGCAACACATGTATTCGCTATCACAGATTTTTTTTTTTATTTTTCACACGTATTCCTTTAACAAAGACTCCACTAACAGTTCTTGACAGTCATGAAGGAAGCTTTGTGGTCGGAGAAATAGACTGATATATGTTCGACTTGGTACCACCGCACAGGGGTTGCATTGGAGGAGGAGCGAAGAAAGGAATTAAGTTCAAGCCGGCGCTTTGACAACCGGAGACTCGCAGGAAGAGGGGGGAGGGGGGCGGCGTGTACACCCAGCGGCAAACGATGGGGGCAGAAGCGCGCGCAGCAAGCGGACAACACGATAAAGGGAGGAGGGAAGAGATAGCAGCGACTGACTGATGCCGCTGACGCCGATAGTGAGTCAACCCCAGCTGCGGAGTTGGTTTCAGGGACAACGCCGCCGATGCCGACACAAACAATATGATACCCTCGCTTCCGCAGCGCTAAGAACCAGGTCTAGCTGTGGGAAGGTGGTCACGTATTCGTCGACGTGCCGGGGCCTACGTGAAATAACCGGCGCGTCGGCAACTGAAGAGCACCCTATCCGCCACACAAGAAAAGGGGGGGGGGACCCTTTCCTCCTCTTTCTGCATGGCGGTGACGGTGTTCTATGCAGTCACGTTATCTTGACTCTCTAGCGGCGTCAGCGGCATCCAGCGGTATCAGTCGGTCGCTGCTAGCGCTGGGGGGATGAAAGGGGGGCGGAGCTGGTTACGAGGCCGACGACAACGCCGACGACGACGCGAAACCTAGGAACGGACGCCAAAGAGCTGCGCTCTAAAAAACAGCGTGTATTGGCCTCGAGCTCCACCACTCGAAAAGCTGGCGCCACCGTCGGCGTGACGTGCTATTAGGGGTCACGTGGACATAGCGGCCTCGTCGGCTGCTTCGGGAGCGCCGAAGCGAGCTGAAAAGGAAAGTATAAGTTCCCTCGTACGCTGCGGTCTTCATTTATTGGCGGGATTTTCCCGCTTCGAGTGTCTCCTTTACAACGATTGAAAGCACTAGAACAGGTAGCGGCTGCCTTTGAAGGTTCGCAACATGGTAGGCTACTGCTCGGTGCCGCAGTGCCGGACGTACGCAACAAAGCGCGGTGTCAGCCTTATTCATACGTAGCTGCAGGACAAGAGGCTGCGTGAAGCTTGGCTCGCGAAACATAAAACCGGCAAACAGTCATCGGCTACAACTCGGGTATGCAGCAAGCACAGACACGAGGAAGATTTCTGCTACGGCGCCCGGTCTGCGATGTTCTGAAAACACGCACTGAGACGCATGCCCGAGTCCGCTGCCCGACTAATGTCATGACGGTTTGGTCTATGAACTTGTCAATACTATAGATACTGCCAAGTTCAGTCGAGTGGAAAGGCAGCGGTAAGAAGCTCATTTAAAGAAAGCATGGCATATGGCCATGTTTATGTTATGAATTAATGCACTGGATTACAAAAAAAGACGCAGCGGTAAATCGCACGCTGAGAACACCGATAACCGTATAGTGCGACGCAACTCGAGAAATAATACTGTCACGTGGTAGTGACGTTGAATAAGACAGTAGCAATACTGTGAACAAGAAAACTAACTTTTATTGGGCGAACCTGTGCCCACAAATCAGGCTATACTTATAGCGCAACGATAGCGGCGAACACGCTCGGCGATCGTCGAAAATCTGATCAGCGGGTCAAGCGCGTCGGCTTTTATAGAGCAGTCGTCGAATGTTCCAGACTAATCGTTCGGACCCGCGTGCCTTCCACAAAGTTCTGCACCATTCGAGTAACGCGATGAAATCAGATAACACAAGGTTCGGCGACAGCAGACAGCCGGGTAGAAGCATCGGTAACTTTCCAGAAACGTCGGATACATGCAGGCGCGTCCCTCGCTGCGCGATTACAATTGTTAAGCGGCGACACGTGGTCGCCCGATAAAGATAAGTACACGTGTCAATACCCCCCTCTTAAAAAGCAACGTCCGAGAATTTAGAAAACAAAGAACATTGAATGGTTGCGACGTCCGGCACATCAGTCCCCGTAGGCGTCGAAGTCTCTAGAATGAAAATATTTTTGAACAGCTCTGATAGCGCGCACGCAACATTGGTTGCTTGTATACTGTCAAATGCTCATATTCTGCAGCCTAAAGCTGATGGCACGGTGCGAAAACGCGCACGCCGCGAAAGCGAAACAGTGCGCTGACAAGCATGCAGACGCGCAGTCGGTCGCTGAGAAGCTGTGCGATCGCTGCATTGAGGCTTAATTCTATTACGCTCCATTTAGATATACAAACACTATAAGAACATATCTCACATAGTTTGGTCTCGGCGTTTGCCTACCTTTCACGCAAGAAGCCGGTTCGGGAGACTAAATCGCGGCGACCGCGCACAGTGGCGTCCACTGTACGTACTCGGTAACGAGATAGCGTCTGTAAACGATTCTGTGCTTTCAGTTTGCCCAAGAAAATTATTTAGACAGTAAAAAACTTCTCTCGTTACGAAAGTACTTACAGAAATTTCTGGGAGAGCACCCGGGTGGTGTTTTCAGTGACCGCTGACAGCAAAACCTATGAGGAGCGCGCCGCGTGATCCCTCATACTACGCCAGCGAGGCGCTGGAGAGAGAAAGCGAAGGAGAGGGGGACCAGGGCGACGTGCGCGGTGTCCAAGGCGGCTGTACTGGTGCTGAAACCCAGAAATTGTCGATATCCTCGCCTTCCTCGACTACACCCGTGGGGGGGGGGGGGACAGAAGACCTATGGGCCCCGGGTGCCAGACGACCTAGCTACGCCACTGGCTGTTGTCAACCACTTTCACGCTTCATGTAAAAAACGCTTGAAATTTCTGTACCCAGTCATCAAAAATAGCACAGCGAAAGGCATTGAATGGACTAGTACACTTTTATGAAGAGACGGGCATCCTTACCAAGTACCATATATCGCACTGAATAGTCACACGATGGTATATAACTTGCTTATATTATTTATAATTATTAGCGCTTGTATATTACGTGTTATGCTATTTTTCTTGTATGCTGTAAGGGCATTTCTTTACCTCTGTGTAATTCCTCACCTGTTTATATGCTCATCGCAGTCTACATCACGGGCGTGTGTATGTTTGTAACTTTATTTACAAGCTCACAGTTGTGTAACTTGCACTTGACTTTTATATTGATATGTTCATAGGTGCATCGGACTTTGTGCTGTGGATTTATGACCCTATGACGTGGTTTCTTCTCTCTTTCTCACATATATTTTTATAGTGTTCTTTCCACTATGCGAACAGGAGTAGCCGTCACCATTATAAGGGAACTGCGTCTCTTTCGTTTATTTTCATTTCAATAAAAAAAAAACTGAGAATAAGGTAAGTATGCTTACTTACATTATCGTCACGGACAGTATAATTGGCAAGAGGAGTATAACTCTTCCAGCACTCACCTGAAAGAGATAGGAAAAGAAATGTTAGCGGAAATGAAACATTCCGCACGAAGTGCAGGGAAACGTTGATAACAATCCAACAAGCAAAGACACTAAGGACAGCACAAGATAAATTAGGTGTAATTCCTAATTTATTTGAAAAAAATGCATAATTAGAAACGAAAACGGATGAGAAAACAACTGGCCGCAGATACAACCTCACGTCTGCGCATTATGTGTGCACTACCCTTACTGAGTGAGCTGCCACGGCGCGCTTTTATCATGTACTTTCTGGTGTGTTTACGCCTTTTTACTAGTCCTATAAGCATGGGTCTGTTAGCCAGCGCCACCACTCGAGACCATGGCAGTGGACGTAGTACATGCCATCTGCCGCAGGTCATTACACATGTGATTACATAGCGAGGAACTCGAATCCGGCAGCTTTTATGAATTGTGGTAGCATGAAGCAGATACCTCAGAACGTGGGTTGGAAAGCGCCGCCGCGGTAGTTCACTTGGTAAGAGCATCGCAAGCAAAATGCGAGTACGTTGGTTTGTATCCCACCTGCGGACAGTTGTTGTTTCATCCCCTTTAATTTCTACTTATTTATAATTTCTTATGTTCATTCGGGAACTACAGATAATTTTTCCTATGCTGCCCTTCATGGCATTTCTTGCCGGCTGTAATTCTTATCTTATCTGTAATTATTTGTAAATTAAATTATCTAATTCCTGACTGAAGTTAAGAATTTATAAATAAGTAAAAATGAAAGTGGATGAAACAAGAACTGGCCGCAGGTGGGATACAGACCAACGTACTAGCATTATGCGTGCAATGCTTTTACCAAATGAACTACCGCGGCGGCACTTTCCAATCTAGGTTCTGAAGTACATATATATTTGCGCTTTTTTCGCTTATATGTGTTTGTCACCTTCCCCAGAGCAAAGTAGTAAAATGGATATTTCTGCCCCGCTTATTCTCAGCACTTTCCGCGTCTCTTTTAATTGCTTCTCTATAAGCAGCTCGAACATTGGAAACACCTTGCAGTCATAGTAAGCACTCTGACTCGCATTTAGAATCGATACAGTCTGCTATTCCTGGAGAACGTGTTTTTCATACGATTGCCGGCTACTCTCAGGCTTCTTAGTGTATATAGCCATTCACCAATAAACCTAATCTGGCAGGCGCTGTTCTAGAAATAATGCCGAATTGTGGCGGCAAAGCATATATTATCAAGTTTGATTAAATATAACGCGTGTAGGTCGCACGGCACTGGTATAATTTGAAACCTGGAGATGTGTAGAAGGGAGAACAGGGGTCTCATTTTCATGCTTTTCGGAAAATGAAACGGATGGGTTGCATAGTCGTAAGTGATGGAGCAAAACACCGCGGTTGAGGCATAAGGGTCTGGAGGTCTAAATACGATCGCCGCTCTCTGTAACCAAGCGCGTTTGTATCCTGCTTTCACAGAAATGCGGTCACCGCCAGCTGTGCACGGAACCGTCGCCTTCGTTCTCGTCATGAGATTGGCACAGCAATGAATTCACCACGGCTGACAATTTGGCACTTTCCATCAATGTCCCTACAGCTGAAGAGGTTGAAATATGGGAGATAACTGCAAATATGCCTAACCAATCAATTTTCTGCAATTAAAAAGGAATGCAAACGTTATAAGGTCTCTTTAAATAAGGAGGAGGAGGAGGAGGAGGAGGGGGAGGAGGAGAAATATTTATTTAAAAAAAAGAAAGGAGAAGCAGGTGTCTTTCTGCTTATGCGGGAGACGCCCTTAGTCCAGGGCTCCTGCGGCTCTTGCCGTTTCCCGGGCCCGCCGCACCAGTTTTTGCTGGTTACGAGAGTCCGAACAAGTCAGCACGGCCTGTCAGCACTGCTCGTTTGTGGGTTTGGGTATTTGCGGGGCCGCCTTCACGTTGGGGCACGACCATGTGGTGTGATATAGCGAGGCGTAATCATTACAAAGGGGACATTTGTATGAATATAGTGTAGGGTGTATTGCGTGTAGTCTGCTTAAATGTAGGTATCTATTGGTTTGTAGTTGTCTCCATGTTACGGCGTCTTCACGTGAGAGGGTCTTGTGTGGAGGTGGGTATTGTCGTCTCGAATTAATTCACGCTCATAATACTAGCATCTGAAACTCAGTTTATGCTAAATGTTGGACGTTTCAAATTGTGTTATCCAACTGATTCGTAGTTAATAGTGTTAAGTGAAGCACAAAATAATGTGGCGTTGAGAAAATTGCGACCGTAAGTTTAGATATGGGACGTAAAAATATTCCAATTTGTTTCTATTACGTTTTTGCTTTTAGGCCTCCATAATAGGTGAAAAATGTTTGGTACAAGCCCATTTGATCTGTCTGTAACACGACGTCACAAAAACTGCGAACATTCCGCAACAGATATAAAATGTACACATTTATTATGCATAATTAGGCCGAACAAAAGAAAGGAAAGTTATTTCTGATTCAACGAGTTTTTAGCCATAGCCCTCCGTTATTCGTCAACATTTTTTCGGGCAGCGCCCACTTCGCCTATCTGTCACGAGGCATCACGAAACCGCCAAAACTCACCACCTGAAAGTGATGTGTACGCACTAACGATACATTATTATGTAGAAAGTAAGTGATGTTTTTATTCACAGCTGAAGACTTGGGGATGGAAGGGTAGGGGGGGGGGGGAGTCCGTTTCGAAAACAAGATGGTCACCCGCTGATCGCTCTAACACTGGCTACGCCACGATGCTGGCGGTTCACTCTAAATTCAAACAACAGTGACCTCCTACAAGCGAGGAGAGCTTGTGATTTAGCTGTTCAAAGAAGGCTGCGAGTTGCCGCCAGAAAAATGCGTCGCCGGTTACGTAAACTGGACGTCAGAAGATTAGAACAAAGTCAGAATGGAATGGTTTTACTTTATATTGTCCATGGTAGGCGCGTTTCTCAGAGATTCATCTGACCAGTTAGCCTGTAGAGCTCAGCAAAAGGAAACAGTGCTTGGTGCTCGAAAAACACTATAGGGCTCACACAAGCGCTCAGTTTTGCGTGCACACAATGTGGAATGTTTTGCTCACAGGCATATCCCACGGCGGTGTGCTCACGTGTAAAACTTTTCATACATTGTCGGCGTTACACCTATTTCTAATACAAATTTCTTGCGCATTGTAATTGCTCAGACGTAGCGGTGTCTTATAAGATGGCCCCAACAAGAACACTGACGCAACCGCGGTGGTCGGTGGACTTAAGTTAATGCGGATATAGTGCCGAACTTTCCCGACGTGTAGGGCCTAAACACAAGCAGGCAAGGCCGTTGGCAAGTGCACCGTACGGTCTAACTCTTCAGTGGCTGTGAAGTGCTGAATTTATTCCAAGGGGCGGTGCGCATTGTTTCTGCTTTCATCAGTCCGTTGGCGCATGGTGCTTGAGCATAGACGGTTTGCAGGAGCTTCGCACTTGCATTGCACATTGAATGGTTACTTTGCATTATCGACCTGTTTCCTCAGCGCTCAATTTATCGATTTGTTTTCGGTGCAGAACATCAGTTGAACTGACGCCTTTTTGCAATATCGATTTGCGAATTGGCCGCATTCGCTCACCGCGAACACGCTGCGTGCCCGGCCAATTTCCACTGGATGGCAAATGCGAGGTGTCGTTGGTGCCACCAGGCAATCGATGTACTCTCGAGTCAAGTAGTGTGGAAGCCGCAACAATACCACAATTACTACAAGCGCGCTTCTCGTGGTGTCTCTAGAGCCCAGAGCTCTTTAGAAAACAACGTAATGAGCACAGGAAGCCAAGAAGTACTCGTACATGCAAGAACGAACGCGCGCACGCGCACACGCACCCACGCACGCACCCACGCACAAACACACACACACACACACACACACACACGCACGCACGCACGCACGCGCACGCACACACGCACGCACACACGCGCGCACGCACACACTGCAGGATGCACAACACATTGAACCTGTGGCAGAAAGCAGAATACAAACAAGCTCTAAATGCCTGCTCCTAAACTTACGTAATACGCGACGCCAATCGTTAAAGGGATGCTTCATGTTTGCTGACTGTCGTTAGCGGCGCCGGCCGATACTACTATGCCTAATATGACACACTTACACAAATACTTCAAAAAAGTGGACGAGAGTATGGCCGCGGTGGAAAAATAATCGGTAAATATGGCGCGGTATGAGAGTTCCGCACCTTCATCCTGGATGTTATTGTTTTGTGCACATTCAGTTCGCTTTACTATTTTTACAATTCCGTTGTTCAGCACGGCAAATAAACAAGCAAAATTTAGAATGCAGAAACATGGACAGAACTCTTTTTTTTTGACCACCCGAGTCCAAACAGTAAAGACAAAGGCCAATAGTTGTCGAACGCGCTCTTGCGCGCGGCAGAATCATGCTCTTCGCCTGCTTGTCCAATACAAAAGTATGGGAAGTTGTACACAATTAAGCATAACAAATAATTTCTGCTCTGCTTCCTGTGGCGTCACTGTGTGTGTATTCGTGTGTATTCGTGTGTATTCGTGTGTGTAGGCCCATGGGTCAACTCACATTCCGAGAAACGGCGTGCTCCGTTGAAGAATACCATCAGCGGAACTGACTTGATACGCTCCTCGCTTGAGAACATTAGGCCCATGGGTTAACTCCAACGTTGCACGTTGGAGTTGACCCATGGGCCTAATGTTCTCAAGCGAGGAGCGTATCAAGTCAGTTCCGCTGATGGTATTCTTCAACGGAGCACGCCGTTTCTCGGAATGTGAGTTGTCTCGAGATGGGTGGCAGCTTTTGTATCCGCGCGGATCTAACTTATTTAAGACCCGAACCGAGCACAACAATGTGTTCGGTGTGCGCCGGCGATGGGTGCGATCCCTTGTGCTGCTATGAACTATTCGAGAGATTGCTTTTGTTGCTCGAAGAAATGTAGGTAGACCTGTTCGGACGCCTGGATGCAAGTGCGAACAGCAGAGCCGAACGTGCCAGCGAGGTGGTGTCAATGGACATTCTCCTTAGACGTGTACTTCCTAATTTCCCCAAGGAGGAAAGACGCCCTTTCCCTCACCAATCCCATATTGCCATGGCGACGATGATGTCAGCGCCATTCCTCCCCTTCTCAGCATCCATCTCGCCTCCCTGGTGTAGTGTGACGGCTAAGCGAGCTGACGGCATTGCGCCGAGTATGTGGATACCAGTGACGGCCGCGAAAGTCCAATAAATGCTTACTTTAAAAAAAAAAATTGTGTATGAGAATCGTGAAGTATAACTGCGAAGGTTTACAGATGTTCATGTTGAGTCAGCGAGCCTGGGGGTATTATTGGAACTATAAGGCGAAACATTCATGAAGGCAAATGAAGCTTTGCGCCTTTCGGCGTGTTCGGAGGCACCAGAAGTCGTTCACATCGCCCCTCGAAGTCAGATGCGTCGGTGGCATACCAAAGCGGTGTCCCTGCACAAGAAGCAGATGCGCCGGAAGAATTCTATACTTCATAGTCAATGAAACAAGAGATGGACCTATTCTTTGACAATAATTCTTGAATAAGAATAGAGTCATGTTAGGGAGAATAGCAGCTTGGAGAGAGGCGCGTTTTTTTGCCAAAATGAATCATCATTAAAAGGGAACGTGAATAACACGGGAACAGATACATAAACAGGCGTTTTAAAGCAAAGCGTTCTTGCTGAGTTCGATGCACATTTATTTTGTACGTATCAGGTCGCAGAAGCGGAACGCCTTTATCGAGATGATGTCACCATCTGGGAACGGTGTAACGAAGAAATACCTTACGAGTTTACCGTTGCAGTCCTAAACTTTCGTGCGGTAATTATCAAGGAATACTGTGGTGCTATATGTAGGGGAGCTAAAAGCAAGACAATGCCGTCAGTACGTGAACTATGGTTGTTACATGGGTTTACCTAAGCATCGACCTTATGGATTCAAATGACTTTGTGACTTTACAAAGTCATCATTTTACAAAGTACGGCGTTACACATAAATGACATACCCATAACTAAATATTTGTAAATGAAAGATAAAAAGAAAAAAAAGATAAAAGGGCACGGGCAGGACATGTAATGAGGAGAGAGGATAACCGATGGTCAGGAAGAGTTACGGACATATATATTCCAAGGGAAGGGAAGCGTAGCAGGGGGCGGCAGAAAATTAGGTGGGCGGATGAGATTAAGAAGTTTGCATGGACAACATGGCCACAATTAGTACATAACCGGGGCAGTTGGAGAAGTATGGGAGAGGCCTTTGGCCCTGCAGTGGGCGTAACCAGGCTGATTATGATCATGATGATGATGATAAAAGATAAGGCATGAGCAACATTGGTGGGGGAAGAGTGGTTGGATATGCGTGGTTCGGAATTAGGTTCGAACTTATTTTTCCTGAAGGGACGTCTGACGCTTGATTTTGCGATAAAATCCTTAAAGCTATCGCGTTAAAATTGTCCGATGTCATAACTGGAACACAGGTGCTGTAGCACAAAAGCCGGATATTGAATCCATTACGCAGGGACGTATGCGTTGACAGGCGGCGTAGAACACGCTTTCTCGTGGGCAAGCCTCCTCGTTGAGGCGATCGGCGCGTTTTCAGACCCTTGGCAAAAATAACTCGAAATACGAGCAACCGCTTGCCCCATATCGCATTCCCGTTTCTGGCTTTTTTATTTACACCCCGGCTGACCATGTCTTTCGATCTAAATATGAGAGCATCTTTTACCTCCGTGTGAAGGTTGTTGGGGAGGATAGTCAGACTACTTTTTTTACTCCCTTCCCAATGGTTTCGCGGCTATTCCTCAGAGTTGTTCGTGAGAGGTCACTAGACATTGCGCCAAGTGTCGTATTTTCAAGAATATGTCGCCTCATCTTGAATCGGTGGAACCATATTTCCTCGCAGCGTAGAAAACAATGACGACACAATGTCGCGGTGGCTGGCTTGCCATGGCTGCTGGAGCTTGGGCGTAAGATAAACATGCGTACTGCTTCCATGCACGTGTAAAAAAACAAATACGGCCATGCTCCGTACACAGCTTTCACTCCTCAGCCAACCAACAGTTATAGATTGTTCAGTTGTGCGCGCAAGCAAGCACTTTCGAGATCCGCATTGCCGTGCGTGCTTCTGTTCGACCCTCCCCCCCCGCTAAAGTCAACAGAGCAGTATTTTGGCCGAGGCGCTACCACGGTATGTTTTCCCATAGCGTGGCCGAGCTTTTCATCGAGTATAGGCTTCACTGGAAGGGAAGGAGCTTTTCAGGGATTGGGGAAGTACGCTGGTAGCATTTAATCGCGCGTTCTTGAGCGAGGTTCTAGCTCACGTGGTTTTAAACTTCACATGGATGGTTTCTATTAACGTGATTCAAAACTCCGTATGTTGTAAAGTCGGCTAACGACATCCTTTTACAAGGTTATTTAGAGGTGGTAGTAAAACGATGTAATGTAGCACATTTTAGTGCAGGGAGGTTTATTGTACCAGTTTATTATATTTATACTAGTTGACATATCGTATATATATATATACGACATAGTGCATGTACATATGTATAAATAATATCTAGCCTGTCCATTATTCAGCACGAATGACATCATTTCTTTGCCTAACAGGCTGCTCGTAACGTTTTCTGGCAGTTGCCGCTCTTATTGACACTGGAAGTTATGTTTTCATGACGAGTGCTGCGCTCCACTGCCGACTAGAAGAAAAATAATGACGCCTTAGGCCTGCCTTGTCCCCTGCAATTATTGTAGCTCACGGAAGCCGCAAACACATGTTTTATGAGCCAGTCACACCAAGATTGCGTATCGTTACGTAGATGTCTGCCAGTCGGTCTATTTGCGACATCTGAACGGCATGGCTCAAAAGGTGTATCGTAATCTGATAGTACGCTTACCAGCGCAAACCCATGTCACTATCTCTACTCGTCACGAGCCGTGCCCTTTCTCTGTACTTTTCCCTCTTTGCTCTTGGCGTGCCTTTATAAGCAAGCCCAATAAAGGACGCAAGCAGCTTTTCGCCCTTCACCATGTGGGCCTGGTCAATGCTTCGCACACGCCCATAACGCACGGAACGTTACAAAAGGTATGCGAAAGTCGATGACCAATTTGCGCGTCCAAGCAAGCGGTCATGGCGCGGAGGGTCGCAGACTGCCAACTTTCGAAAAGGGCCTCAAGCAGAGTTGCGCTATGATAATTAATACGCGCTTTTATGGCAACGTGTGGTTCTCAAAAGTATCTACCTTTGTAAAGCGTGGCTTTGAAGTGCGAAAAAAAGACCCGTCATTACATAGTAACCACTGCAGGAGATTGTCAAATTAATCGAATAGCTTCTGCTGACCTCAGAAATGAAACGTACACAATACTACAATTTCAGAAGTGTACTGCTGACGAACAGTTTTGCTATTTCTTTTGTACAGTTTGTCCGGTATAGCTCTTATATATATATATATATATATATATATATATATATATATATATATATATATATATATATAGACTGACTATAACTAGCTTTAAGGACATTAATCGAACCTAAATGTTCGGCGCCAGACTGACGCACATTGTAAATGTTGTTTCCTAACTCGTGCCACACCGAATCTCAATCACCTTGAATTCTGCTTGAAACGGCAACCGTTTTCGATGTCGCGCATCTCTTGTTTCCTCTATCCGCGAGTTCTTTTCTGAGCCTCTTGCTTGCGACAAACACATACTGTTTTGTTTCTCATGGTGCAGGTTACTCTTTATCTAACACGAGATTTAGCAACACCAGAGTAAGTCAGAGATATTCCTCTCCAAATAAAGCCTCCTCAGTCGATAAGCTCTCCGGTTAAAGACATCAGCCTGATTTTTTTTTATTTGCTGCCTTTTTAGTAGTAATAGCGATGACATTTTGCTTCTGCCGGCGCGCTATCGCTTCATTGTCCTCACGTCTTGTTTTTTCGTGTTAGATATTGTGCAAATGCTCGCGGTGCACTCACGCCGTCGGTTGTCCTGTTACCTCTATTGTCAACATAGCTGTCCTGCTCTCGAATGCGTTTCTGCAGCTTTCGCGCGAACGGTTAGTGCTCCGGAGACGCGCACACGCGTTTGTCTGCGAAGACCCCGAAGCCAACAAGTAGACGCACTCTCCCGCTTCGCTTAATCGGTTCTGCCAGATCCAGGACAGCGTTATGGCTTCCGTTGCTGGCAATAACGTTGTGCCACATCGTGGTGCATGCTCCTGTTTGGGCAGAACGTATAGTGAACGTCAAGCTGAATCTGTCTGACGTTTTCAATGGACCCCGACAAAGGCAGACGATTTTAATTCGAGGTCGTCTTGAGCACCAACGAAGTGCGACGTTGGTTATTCCGGGGGCAGCGGTCCCCGTGGCTCCAACGTTGCGAAAGGCCTAAACCATGCTATTAACTTAAATATGCCGCTCTTTTTCTGCGAGACCACTAATATTTCTTAGGGGGGTGGGGCAGGGGCGTGAGCAGAGGGGGTTTTCTACGTCACAGGTCATCGTATACCATAGTGTATCGTGACAGGATAATGTACCATCCTTTTTAAGGACGTTCGGAAAAGACACGAGAAATAGTGACGATAACGTTTAATATAATACAGCCCTTTGTCCGGAGCTGTAAAACGCGCCGCTCAACATGTACTGCTGGCAAAAGTGGGGTCATTTTACGTGGTTTTAGCAGCTCCTGCATCAAAACTCTCGCTTCTCGTATAAGTACTTCATCGTCGGAACACCCTTCTAAGATTGCAGTCTCGGTCTACATTTACATTTCCCCAAGTCAACGACATCTCCTTTAACATTTTTGTTTTATCTGTCACTTCAACAGTGAAGCAATCACCACGCCATTTAAGCAACAGAAGAATAACCGTCTGGAGAATCTGGTCGTCCCGACATGTTCTCATTACTGAGCTCAGATAAAGCTCACGAATAGGGAACTGGAAGACAACCCTCGCGGCTTCGTCGTTTAATGGCTTCGCTTAATACCAATTTCGAGAATGGAGGCAGCTCTCTTTCTCAGTTCCTTGCTGTTACGTGCTTTCATTTTTCCCCATTTTTTTTTATCCCCGTGAACGCGAGCGTGATTTATATCTCAAGGAACGAACGTAATAACCTGAAGTGCAAGAGCCGATTTTTCTTGCTTGTTTTATTTTAGGCTGTAAGAGAACCAGAGTGCGCTTTTGCTTCCAAACACTATATTTATAGTCAGACTATTTCCCCCTGCGCTAAGACAATTATTGGCATTTAGTATTGATAATTGCTTTTCCGTGAAGCAAAGTCGCCTTGCAATGCAGTACTACGCTACATTAGGGTTATTACTTCAACGAGCGTTGTAATGCCTTGAGTTAAAATGGTATATGTTCCCTGTACAAAGAAATTGGGCCCTTAGTAGAATCTAAAGGATAGGTTAACTTATTTTGAATTATCTTCCCCTGGTAGCAGTGAGATTACAACGTCAAAGTAATTCAGCAGAATAACTTTTATAAAGTGTTACTGCATCCTTTTGACGAAGACCAGCCCATTCACTCGTGACGGTGCATCGGGTATACAGCAAGACTTTACCACTCAGCTTCTTGAAATTCTAATACTGTGGAGCGCAAATGAAATAAAATGCACAATAACTAAGTCTACCTGGCTAGAATATGGTTGCATGTTAGGACAGATGAGCGGATACTCAAACAATAATACGTACACTCAGAAACGCGAGAAGTTGTCTTCTCAGCTTGTATAAAGTGCAATCGTTAAGTTCCCTACGCAACAATCGAGAGTGAGGGCATATTACTTTGCCGAATGTAGCCGAAAAATAGCAGTGACAAAATGCTTATCTCTTCGCATTGTAGTGCTGCTTATGACAACTTTGGCAGCGAGCAAGCTACCGAACACAGTTCTTCGCTTTTGTGCTCACTACAGCTCACACGGGCGATCGCTAGCGAAAACGGTGGTGGCCTGGACGGCCAGTCCTTTCCGGAGCAAGCAATCCTGGAGTGCCGGTTTGGGCGGTCGCCGCTGCATAAACCTGGGAAGGTAATGCGGAAGTTTTGACACTGATGAACCTTTTAGAGACTATGATACATCCGCATGCCCCCGTCACTTCTACCGCAGACATACGTAGCTTCCGCCAAATTATTTCTTATATTTTTATGTTTGCTTTTATTTTTTACGCTTTTTTTACATTTATGTGTCCCCTTGGCCTGCCGCGAGTGCAGGGTGAGAAACAGGGTTATTTCTAGCCTACACGTTAAATACAGTAGGATCTCCAAATAAAACCAAAAGCTCATAGTCATGTCAGTGTTTGACCCTTTTCTCACTAGCGGGAGCAGTATTCTGTAAACGGACTCACGAAAAAAGAAATGATCTGCTTGAGGCCACATGCACCACCCAATCTGCGAGGTCACCGAAAGCAGTAAAACGGACAGCTAGGTTCCGCTGAATTGCCAGTTCGTTACCTAAATTTTCATTCAATAAGTATGCTGCAGAACCCAAACATCGTTAAAAGTACAAAAACAGGACGTATTCGTGACACAACACTCGCACCAACAGCCAATGACGAATGCTTTATCGACGCCTTAGATTATAGCGACACAGTATATTAGGTGTTGCTGCGCTAGCTCTGTCGTACTGCATCACGGACCGTAAGAACTGCGAGCAATTAGCTCGAATATGAACTTACAAGAATAATAAACAGAGGAAGGAACCATAATAGGTATAGAACCTATCGATGGCGAGTAGCCTCGCGATAGAAGTTTTGGCTCGCTGAGAGCACTGCAGTAGCTCGGACTCGCTAAGTGCGCGTCTCTCATTCGATGAACCGCACTGCTTTAACGAACAAAGAAGTCGGCCCTATAACTGGTGTGCCGGGCGGGTGGGCAGTTCCTAGCAGTAATTACCCGCGCCGACGCGTAAACAGTGGGCATTCAACGGTGGAGGCCACTTTCCTGCGGCAGCTCGGCCATTACGCGTGACCTCAATTACTAATCATGTTCGCGGACGTCGTTTTGCGTTCCACAGCCCGAATACCGTCCCATTCACCACACTTCCACAACGGTTCTGTTAACCCGACATACCGGGTTTACCGTAATCACCAGAGCCATTACATGTTTTGGAGGCGCTATTATTGTACAGGTAGCCGCAAAGCGCAAACTTTTGCTTAAACTTTTGATCATTTTCAGGACGCTGACGTGCGTGAACGTTCTCGTACTACTGTATTACTTAAACGAAATTACTGATGCAAAGTGCGGAGAGTGGGTCCCATATTAATACGTACATGTAGGATAGCATCTGATGATTCTTAATGAAATTGGCTCAGTATATATTTAATAACACGATTCAAACCAGGTAATCATGATTGGCAGAAAACGCGTCATCGGTGATATTTTCTAAGATTTTTACTTTCTAGTAATCAAAGAAGTATTCCAATTAATAAGAAAACTTCCTCAAGACTACAGAAGAGAATACGCTCTCACCTGTCGGCAACAACTGAAATTTTGCCTGTTGATGCGTCATATAGAAAGCAATACGAGATAATCAAAGTGCATCTGGCACAAACATTTCGCCCTAATTAGAGCTTTATATAGTTTGCGATACTACACATATTTTACCTTTACTTCTGATCGGGCACCGAACCCCTTGGAATAATGGCGGAACATTTCTACAATTCTGGCATAGAACGGCAAACAGTCCAAACGGGACAAGAAAAATTAAGGGAATGTGTGACACGGGCCCTGTCTCGCCTTCGCCGTCCTTCACTCTAAATTTTCGTCCCGGTTTTGTGCAGTTTGCCGTATTGTGTCCTCATACCAGCAAATGCCAGGAACAACCACTTTGCGCTGCCATGGTGCATATCCCTGTGGATCAAGCTGCTCGAAATGGGATGCCAATACGATAACTCGGCCCGTATTATGTAACGATACATCTTATCCCCTACTGGTATTGCCCTTTCTCATTAGTTGGCGCGAAGCAGTAACCCAGCTATCGGCGAGATCGGTCACTCTGCGGGATGGTTGATACTAGTGAGTAAAACCATATACGAAACGAATCCTTAAATATCACTGCCCCGGATTGAGCAGACGGAGTGAGGGAGAAGTTGAGGGGAAACTTGTGTGGTATTCGGATGTGGCAGAGTGCATGTTGTTTACATGCGCTGAGCGCATGCTCTTTCTGAACGGTTCCTTGTTGGTTTGAACAGCATTAAGATAAAGAAGTAACAAAATATTTGAGAGGCTGCTTTGCGTAAATATATAGCGGCTACTTCTCAGCCATTTCCGCCTAAAATCATCGAGTACACAATGACATGTTCGGCTAAACACATCTCCAATTCATAAATTTTCATAGACAACGACGCCATAGCGGAGATTTGTAAAACAATGACGCTGTACGGCTAAGCCTTCAGCAAAAAACAAACAAAAAAACAATGTGCTAGTCGTCCCACAATTTGTTGATATAAGCAATAGCTGCGGTCGCTTTATTTTAGATGGGCTCTGTGACAGTGAGCATAGTATCGCAGAGGTCATCTCAAGTTGAGCACAGTAACAAACTAAACGCCAGTAGTAACTTTTATTGCCATGATGGCCTCCAAAAATACATAAGGAATTCAAGTTTACGATTTTTGCCTTGTGATTGGCGGCGGAGGCCATTTGCTCATGATGAGCGAATCACAGTATGTCATCCAAAGCCTAATGTTTTACTGCTGAGCGATCCTGTGGAACTGACAACGTGTAACGAATACGAGTTTAAGCGGCGCTCTTCTAGGCACACTCATACACGCAAACTAACAGGCACTCACCCGCAAACATGAACGTAGGCACGTCCGAAGCAGTGAAAGCAGCAAACTGACAAGCCTATAAACGTTAATATTTAATTTTCTATATCTACCGCGTCGTTCCTCACACCGCTTGCTATTGTGCCCCTCTTCCTTGCTGGCTTGTCGCTAGACACGTTAAGTCTTGCTAGGCTGCGATTACTCAGTCGCTCTCTCTCTCTTTTTTATTTCTTACAGCAAAACGCTGAATGGACCAGATTTTCCAGATTGGCTGAAGAGCAGTAAAAGAAGGAGGGCGTAGCTGTTGCGCCGCTTACCAGCAGATGCATTGTGCAGTCAGTTAAGTATACTTACTCGTTCCGCTTCACGCCTAGGTTATATTACAGCATACGCCTATGTGCTTGGCTTGGCAGCGTGGTGGCGTCGCTGCTCCTGTTAGCTGCTGGGTTGGTTAATATGTCACAGGAATATATTTAGGGATCTCTATGCGAACTTTAGATGGGCGCCGAATAGTAGCTCCATTAAGCGGCCTTATTTGTAACCCTTGTATGCCAGCCGGCAATGTGGTGGTAGTAAGCGCCCCTCATATGTGCCTAATAAAAAAAATCAGTTGCCACATTATGCTCTGCCATCGTCTTCGTGTCGTTGCTGTGTAGATACCTAACCGTGTGCATCCGGCAGATTTGGTACAGCAATTTTGGCATTGCTTGCGTGCTGTGTAGAGCACAAGCATGAAAACTGCACGAAAAAAAAGAATACAACTATATATATATACATATATATATATATATATATATATATATATATATATATATATATATATATATATATATATATATATATATATATATATATATATATATATATATATATATATATATATATATATATATATATACACCCTGATACTGAACACACATAATCATCCAGTCAGGTTGCACACCTTCACAGAATGCAGATAAAAAATATTGCCGCTAGTTCTATACAGTTTACTGCACACCCCTTGGCTGGAGCGACATGTGTGTCGAGCCTGTGTAGCTTTTCTTTTTTTCTTCTCTACGTGTGGTATGTCCCTGGGGCAGGTCTCTGTGTTCTAACGTTAGCGTAGTTGTGGGTGCATTACAAATATGCTGACCATATTTGGATGCATGCAAATGCGCCAGCAAGGGTATTTTTCGTTCACGTAACTTCAACAATAGTGCTCTCTGTGTACGCTTTCTGCTCTTCATTGCGGAACTCGCTGTCGTAACGGTGCTTCGATTTCCGTTTCCAATTGGATAGAGGCTGGTACAAAAATATATGTTACCTCGGCGCCAGTAGCGAGTTGGCGTCGAAGTAAAACGGCAGCACTGCACTCGTAAAAAGCGGGCGTGACTCGCCTAAATGGAGTCGTCTGGACACTTTGCGTGATGTGCTGGTTTCAGAAACATCTTCAGGTCTGGCTAATGTACGCTGCGTCTTGTCTAGAGCTAACAGAGACTCTAACAAAAATTAGGTATGATTAATACGTCCTGGGGTGAGAAGTTTTATAGCCTTGTACGGTACAACAACGGCGCAATTTCGCTGCCTTAAGAAGCAGTGGACGATAATGTGTTTCTGTCACATCCTTCTTCACGCGACTGAAGCTGCAGTGAGTGCTATTACTGCGTATCATTCTTGAGACTAACATAGTGCAAAAGCATGCCTAGCTATCTATGGTTACATGCAAGGCTTCACAAGCAAAACAAAGTGCGCCAATTACAAACCCTGCTTCCGGCTTTCAAGTGGGTAATTTGAACAGGTTACGCACTGTTATATGTGCTCTTAAGCGTTCTTAAACGACGTATAACGGCGGTCTCTCCACGTTACCGGTTATCTATCATGCACAATAAAGAAAGTGTAGAAACACTGCGCCCATTATTCTTTCCACCGCACCATCTACGTCACTCTGAATATGTGCTCTTTCAGCAATATTCGTTTTCTACTATACCATTATTGCTGAGTTCATGTTTGCTATACTGATCAATAATAATGAAAAACATCGAAAATTGACTGCTTGTCCCAACGACTGAGTCTTCGTTGATAATAATTGGCAGTTCTTTGTTATCTGTAACGGAATATTCAGCGCTCATTATATGGTACTGTTCGGCTTTTACTTGAAGCAGACGTTTTGCATCACATAGCAGAGCCACTTTTGTTAAGGGTGCGGTGACTTTTGATGATTCTTCTCTTTCTTCAACTTCGAGGAAAATATGGTACTGCATTATGTGAAGACTGCCAAGCGTAAGCTTGACTGTTTCCTTTTATTGTGTCTAGCGAGTAATTACCATCAGCTGCGGCACAAGGTCATCCTTCCACACTTCCTCATTTGGTAATTGCAGCCCTAATTAGAGTTCTTGATATCTCTGCGCCATCTAGCTCACAAAGTTTGCTATTAAAATAAACCAAAGTTCTAGATAGAAACAGCGCTGGGACCACAAAAAAAGTATTCTAATTAGAAACAGCAGGATGCAGCAAAATAAAAAAAGCCAAGTCAAAATTAAAAAGAAGGAAAGACAAGAGACCCATGGTCGGTAAAGGCGTGGTCCTGGCTGTTTCCTTTAAGGCAGTCACTGCGACAGCAGACTCCACCCTTCAGACCCAGGTGCGGGACTCGCATTACACAATGCCCCCTAATTCCACCCTTAATTAAAATTGATCCAGCCTAAAGGAGTCCTGCGCCCTCTGTCTCTCGTCTTCTGCAGCAAGCGGGAATGAATGGGAGAGAATCAAAAGGCCTGAGCCAGAGATTAGGTTAAATAAGTCATGTGAAACCCATCTCCGACGAAGTGGAACGTAAGGGTTCATTGTGGCGGCGCAGCGCATATTGCGTAAGCGGTGGCAGAGCCTGGAAGTGATCCCACCTCTTTGCAACACTCTTGCTTGCTAAACGTGCCTTTCGCCTGTCTTTTTGCGCGCCAAAATGACACTCTTGCTTTCGAATCGTGATGTTACCTTTTTCTCTGCTATTCACACGATCGCTAGCTTTTGAATCTTTCTTTTTTTTTCCATCTTTATTTTGCCAGACCTGATGACGCCGACAGCTGAGTTTTATTATGCCAGCTTAAAATCTGAAGCTGCCGCCGCAAATATCAAGGCACCGCGATCGACGGATGACCATACCTCACACTTAGGCTATAGCTATGTGCCGCTCCCTTGGCGTTCTTTCAAGGCGATTTTTATGCACCGCAGCTTAGTGTTGACCTTCAGGTTTTATGTGCCTTTCTCTTTTTTTGCTCGTATTTTTCGCGTGGCTATCGGCATCCTTCTATAGTGTATGGCTGAAGTTGGTGTGATCGCCTTCGTGCATTCATGAAAAAAAGTTACCGCAAACAAAATTAGCGGTGAGCTTCTTGACTCTGCTTTCATTCCCTCGCTCAAAGCAATGCTGATTTAAACGTAAATAAACTCCACACCAGCCGTAGTTGCTTAGTGGCTATGGTATTGGATTGCTTAGCACGAGGTCGCGGGATCGAAACCCGGCCACGGCCGCCGCATTTCGATGGGGGAGATATGCAAAAACATGCGTGTACCTAGATTGAGGTTTATGTTAAAAAACATGAATTTCCGGAGCCTCCCACTACGACGGGCCTCATGATCAGATAGTGGTTATGGCACGTAAAACCCCCTAATTTGAATTTTTTTAGTAACTCCAGAAATAGTTTTGCTCACACGTACAGACAGGCTAATTTGATAGAGTAGTCGCAAAGACATTTACAGTGGTTATGCAATTCCTTGTTGTGAAAAGACCGTAGAGGTTCGCGGTGTGGTTTTAAATCTTTGGAAACGGGCATGTTAGTGTCCTACATTGCTCTCTTTCCCTTAGAAAACCGGATGGTATTTCTTTCCTTTCTTCTATTCTACCATGTATCCTGAGATAGAGTGACACTGATCTCCATAATTACCGTCGCAAAATAAGAATTCCTAATTAAGGCCTCCTCACACATCACTAATGACACTGACTCAATTTCCCTGTTTCCGAGGTTACCGATGATTGCGCACATTCGAAATGAGCACCGCGGCGAGGCGAGACATTAAAAAACTAGACAGCTTATTTATTTATTCAGGAATGACTTCCACGGCAAATTCAGAGCCTTTCAAATCTCCTCCCCACTTACTTCATATTGATGAACCAAGATGTGTTGCTATAGTGCCTTGCATATCGAACGAAAGCTTTTTTGTAGCCCTCGTCTTTCGAGCATGTGTTTGATATTTTTTTTTCAATACAGATCACTATTACAGAATAAATTATTTTTTTCTAAGTCAATAGTTTGTAATTAGAAAATCTTTATAGTAGGAGACCCAAGTCACTTTAGGTGTACACATGTAAAATTTAAAGGAAAACGCGTTTTTCTTCAAGTGACGTAGCAGATTTGAAATACAACATTCAGCAACATTTCAAGGGCACTACACAAGTACTGCTACGAGTACTTGTAGTACTCAGTACACAAGTACACAAGTACTAAAGACGAGCTTTAGTGATACTTAAAGCACGAATACGTAGAAATACTGTAAAGCACGCATACGGTAAAAGCTAGCATCACACCATTTGAAATTTGGGATCTACAGCAAAGGATATTTCGCTGAGGACAGCTCTAGATTGCACGCCGAATAGCGCATCTACACCCCGAAGCAGTTGCCGTGCCCCAGATACTTTCCTTCGTGCCCTATTACTCATGCGATAACAGAAAAACACCTATTCGTTGCGAAATTGCACGCAGCTGCATATTCCTCGCGTGGCACTGCCGTTCACCATGTACCGCTACGCAGAAATATATCGAACGCCAGAGCTCTCTGCGAAATAGGAAACATTCCATTCACTGATTTATCACTATGTTGTCATTCTGCTGCCAGCACAAACATTACCTTCCCGGCCAACGCTTCGCGAATGAAGCCCAATGTCGTCTTTGACTCCTGTAAAGTACTTTTGGTACTTTCGCTTGTTCAAAAAAGAAAGTCAGCTAGCACTCATTCATCTTTATTTTACTTCTGTGTGGTGCTTGTCTTTGGCACGCATAGGAAACGGCTCACATGCAGCCATTCAGCGAGCAACGTTTTCTCTCCACATGCTAGATATATCGATGCTTAGCTGCAGGGTGAATGAAGCGGATGGAGAAATGCTGCGAGTAAAGGTTCGAAGCAAAATTTCATGCGCTCGATATCCACAATTGCTCCGACCATCATCGGCATTGCGCGATGCCGGTTTACGGCGGGAAACATGTCCCCATTCCTCGTTTCGACCGCACGGCCCGCCATCGATCATCCATCCAGTTGTCGTAGGCGTGTTTCTCCAAGAACGAGAGTTGCAGATGGACAAGGCGCGCATCGAAACACGGCGGACATTATTTCACGGCTCTGGCGCAAAGTAGGCCAGCCGCAAGAAAACAAGAACCATGGCAACAACGAAATAACAAGCGCATGTTATATTTTAGCTATGGTCGGAATTGGTGGTACATTGTCGTAGCCCACTGCATACTGACACACGTCGATTTAGTTGTTTGTATATATATATAAAGAAGGACATACCCGGTAATAATTTTTTACGCGTATGGAACTACAAGGAGAAAATATAGCGAAAAAGTACCTGAATATCGCCGGATTTTAACTTACCTAGCAAGCCCCAAATTTTATTTTCTGTGATGAAGGATACCGGGACAATTTCGCCGGTGGTTGAATCTCTTATCAAAGGAAAATATAAACCGATTTGGCTCCGATAAAATTGATAAAATCTGAGCTGTGTTCACGTTTTCACATTCTGCTCGCATATTTCTGTGTGACATTTATTTTTTCTTATATTGGCTGCCGCAATTTATCGACACTACAGGCAAATTTTCTCCATCGCCGTCACGCTGCAGATATGCATAACATATATGCATATACAAATATAATACATCAATCATGCTTTACCATGGGTGGATTCGAACAAAAGGAGCCCAGCCGATAAGCCGGATATTCTAACGGCCAGGTCTCAAGCAATTGTCTGAGCAATTTTGAAGCTGCCAGGGTGCTGTTCTTCCTGCCCAGTAGGAGTTGCCTTGGGCGCTGCGTCGTATACGAATATGTCGTACCCATGTATACTTTAATTACTGTGCATGGATGGATGGATGGATGGAAAAACTTTATTTTCGTCAGAACGCATGTGCGGACGATTCCGTGCTAGATGGCCATCAGCTCATGGCTGACGGCGACCTGGGTGGCCCACTTCACGGCCCTGGTCTGGACGACCGGGTCTGAGCTGGCCAACACGGCCTCCCACTGCTCGAGAGAAGGATCATGGAATCGTTGCTGTCGTTTTTGTCCTTAACTACTCGTGGATGGCACCCACTATGGGTGATTGGCTGTCAAATGCGTAGACCATATACCTTCTTTTTCCTTTTTACTCAAAAACGTTATTGCCAATATCTGAATTAACAAAGCTTTTCTCACATCAGGGCCATTCGATATTGGCCAGTCACCTTGGTGAAGATTACGTGCGGTGTCCAGATGGGATGGATGTTTTTTGTACGAAGAATTTTAACCTAGGAGCTTTATTTTGAATATGGGCGCAGATTAAGTAAAAGCTTTGGATCCGGAGCTCCTGTCTAAATATAAGGAAATGAGAAATCACTTTCTCGGAAACCACTGTAGCAAATGTGATGAGGCTTGTTGTACCAAAAAGAAAAAGTGAGGATCTAGTCACTGTTGGTGGCCGATTTTGGATTTGCCCTTATAATTAAAAATTGTGGTAATGTTAACATTTTCAAAAATAAAACTACCTGCTTTACAACTCTGTAACGCAGCGGTAAAAACGACATCGCAATTCTGCACATGGCACCAAATACTACATCTAAAACTGACAAATTATATGTATAATACATGGCTCTCAATTACACAATAAACACACCACAAAACTACTTTTTCAAAACCATCGTAAGCATTGCAACAAATTCAGAACAAAATATTTATTATTGTATGAAATTGGTACACCCCGGATGTTTTGGCAGATGCAATTTACAGAACCGCCGGGTTACAGATTTATACACCTCAAGCTTGTTTTTTTGCTGTTTTTTTTTCAAACTTACATTTTCTAGAAGTTTTGGAAGAAAGTCGGGCGTAAACCAAAATCAAGATTCAAAGAGTCACCAAAATTTATTCTTTGCTCTCAAATTCAGCAATTTTCATTAAAATCAGCCCTGGTTGTATCTCAGAGAAGCATCTCTACGTTTTACATGTACTATTTGAAAAGGCGGCGTCAGAGTTCGAGCAGAGCTAAAGCTTCCCCTTAACATCGATTGTTCACACGTGTAGATCCTTTGTGGTTTCTCCCACTTTCATTTCTCCGAGGAGGCAGAGGAGGAGGAGGTGGGGACACGCAGGGATGCAAACAAGACGCGCGTCGAGTTTGCCACCCTTCGCAGTGGGAAGGGACTTAAGGAACAAAGAGTGAGAGAGATGAATCGACAGCGCAGCAACTACATGTTTTTTCGCAATCAAAACTAATGTGCTCCCTCTGCTCTTCGACATTTTACCTTTTCTTTAAGCCTTTTGATTTGCATTTACTCTGCTGTATACACCAGCTTAATCTCCTCTACTTTTTTGGAACTAGTGGACAGCGAGCTACGCGTACGTAAACGCTTCTGAGAAAAGCATTTGCTGCCCTTACGAAGACCAACACTCTGGTAAATAAATTTGCAGAAACTACATTCCTTGCTCGGCCAGTGTGAACCACTTCAAGTCGCCATGTTTCCGTGAACTTTAACCTTCTTTTAAATTTTAACCTTCTTCTTTAACCTTCTTTAACCTTCTTTAAATATTGTAAGAGCACGAGCCCTTCTACAATCGTAAATTCAGTAAGGTTCCGATTTGCTTGCTTAAAATTTTGGTTCGCACTTAAAATTCTACCAATTGTAAATGAACAAATAAAAATAAAGAGTCGCAGTTTCACCCGCAAGGTGAAGCGTCAACTGCCACAGCAAATTAGTGCACCGTTGTACGAAGTAAGTGCAGTACTTTTACCGACAGCGTAAACTTGGAAAAGTTCGCTTAGACAACCAACAAGCATGCTGCAGTGTGCACGAGCAAACATGGAGAACACATCACACTCAATCAGCGCGGACACCCGCTGTCAAAACGCTGCTGTGAGCAAGCGCGGCAGCAGCAGGGAGTGAAGTGAGTTTCATGCGATCTATTGCTTGACTGCAGGAGCGGCTAGAACACAGCGCGCACAAAAGGTACGAGCCGTCTCAAGATGACTTTCAAGACACGGCGGGCGCGACCGCGCGCGGCCGTGCAAAGTACGCACGTGTTGGCGCAGTCGAGACCCCCCTCCTCCTTTCCTCCTGCTCTGAACCCTCGCTTTTCTCGATATGAGGCGTGCGAGATTGAGTCGCTATCGTAAGTTCCCCTTGCGCCCGGTTGGGAAACGCGCAGTTGCTGGCGCGGAACAACGCCTCCCCATCCCCCCCTCCCCCCTTCTCCCTCTCATTCTCCCATGAACTTTCGCAAGACTGAAAACGGCGAGTTTGTTCTCTGTTTTCCGAGATTGAGCCGCGATCGCTGGCTTCCCTCGCGTGCTTTCACTCGCACATACGGCATACCACGCGCGCCGACGGTGTTATCACCCTTGGATTTTATACGGAGTTTCACGGCGACACGACGCCGACGGCGAACATGCGCCTGCAGTGTTCATATATTGGCCATCGCAGTAAAAAAAAAAAAAAAAGCTGTGTGTAAGAAGCTTGTGCTAGGTTACACTTGAATTCTAGCATTTGGAACTGTTGAATTAAAAAAAAAAGACAGTGTGAAAAGTGCGTGAACACTCCTCCCCCCGCTTCGCCCCACCTTATACGCCGTACTATTACAACCATAAATAAATGGGTGATTAGCGGCCAGTAAACTGTACAAGCAACCTGGCAAGACGGACAAGCCCAAGCCCAGTGATACACTAGGCTGAAGGGGTCACTCTGAGCATTGTAACCTAAAGTATGGATCTAGGATTCCGCCTTCTAAGATAATCTTGAAATGCTCTCCAAAGAAAGTTAAATGAACAGTCTATTCATATTGATTCCGTATACGAGCGACGGTGACTGAAAACGTCCAAAGTACAATCAAACAATGCCGTTTTAGTCGGAGGACTAAATATGTTTCGCCCCTTACTCGAAACGCTCTCCTCTATAATTCATCGCGGCCATTATCTCCCCACGGGTTTTGAATTGCCATATGGGAAGCAGTCATATTTTGGAAAAATACGTAATGCGAAATTGTGCGCTGCTGCTGCCCTCCAGACACAGCGTTGTCATTGCAAAATATTTCCGTATATTCAGCGAGTCACAACAAGCGGTGCCATAGCCAGAGAACTTTCGTTGCGGATCAACACCCACGTTGTCACAAGGCGTGCGCGAGGAGGTGCCTCTAACTGCAGTGCAACCGGATTGGCTATCGTGAGATTGGGCAGACAAGTAAGGTTGTGTGGTGCACTGCCACTCTCGCTTGCTGTTGTATAAAGTGTGCAGAGTCAGGGTGTGGCCACAGAACTCTGCCGCTAGCACACAGCGCGCGACGCTTTCATCACAGTGTAGCGTATGCAGATATCCACACTACGGCATTTAGCAGAAAATTTATGGGCGTTACTATCTGGAAGCGTACTACATCTGAAAGCATACCAGCCCTTCCCCCAAACATGTAAATTTGGAACATTTCCTCGTCAGAGCACGTAACCTACTGGGCATGCTTCGATGCGCACGTAAGGTACAACTCCACCAAGATTTGTTCCAGATAAGGCAATGGCGAGCCTGCACGCTTATATTTAGTTCCATACTGACGTTATGCTGCGTGGCGACCAAAGCGAACAAAAAGCAAAAAAAAAAGACGGCATGAAAAGTATCCGGCAGTTTAGCTCACATTAGACTTTTGAGCATTCAGTCCTTCTCTCACCCTATTTAGCTTCTCTCACGTATTTTTAGCTATTTCTTTTTTTCTGAGTTTTTATCTCACGTCGTAACGTCAGAGGTTTGCCGTGCTGATTCGTCGTTCTAGTTTTCTACACAGCGTAGCAGCAGAACGAAAGACCGCAGAAGAGGGCGCACGAAGCCCTGACTTGCAATAATTTCTTGGAACACGGCGCTAATGGGGCGATCCAGCAAAAAAGTTACGGCACGAGGGGAGCCCAGGGGTAAGTTAGTTGACATGATTACCTACCAACCCCCTCTTTTTATTGCGCTTGTTTCGTTTTCTCGCTTTGATTTGTTTACGAGTATATGTCTGCTCATGCGGAATAAATAAGTTGTTGTAACTCATTTTCTTCTTACCTTGTGATATGGTGTAGTGTTCGCAACACAAGATTTGACTTTCAGGGCGGCTTTTTTTATTTATTTTTGGACGACGTTTTTTGCAACGCGTTACTGCCAGGGATTTTAAAACTGCAAATGAACGCACACATCAAACTAATGTAGAGTTTCTTTTCTTTCTATTTTTGCGGTCAACTGCACTGAGCGTGTACTTCCGGTGAAAAAGAAACGATGGTGAAAGAGTCCACTGCAAGCGATGGTGTAAACGCATTGATGGCGTAAACAGCACCTCGAACAGCGACGCAAGCGACCCGCGATGACGACTGAAGAGCAATCAAGTTGCGATTTTAACAGACGCTCGCTTCCATATTCTGAAGGCGTGTTCCTGTTGCGTTTATGGCGGGATCATTTTCGAAATCGTTACGGTTAATGTTGCTTTTGTCATTGATTGTCCTCTAATATAACACGGCGTTTTCTGCCTTCGCTTTAGGCCAATGCTCCGAAAGGACATCCGCGTTGAAGGCCTTACACGCGCTAGTAAGGTTCTTGCGGTCTACGGGGCTTCACGACAGACTCTAAGAATGCCGCCCCCTACCGCTCTGTAGTGTACGCGCTTTGTTCGTGCTTGTCTCCCTTTCTATCTCCCCCTTCTACTGTTTCTTTTTTTATCCCTCTTAACCTTTCCCCCTGCGCAGGGTAGCCAACCGGAACTACCTCTGGTTAACCTCCCTGCCTTTCTCTGCATTATTTTCTCTCTCTCTCTCTCTCTCTCTCTCTCTCTGCCTTCTTTTGCATTAGAGTTAGTGTTCACCCCCTTCCCTGCGACGATACACCTACACTTTTAAACAAAATTACACCGTTTCGGTCGTATGTTGGTGCGCAAGAATAATCGTCATCTGTGTTGTCCGCATTTTCTTTCCTTAGCGCCGCGAGCCAGATAATTCTGTCTCGAACGGCACACGTGTTGTCAATACGACAGAGCTTTCTCGACAGGAAAGTAGCGAGCGCAGCGTTTTCAAGAAAGGAAGCACAAGCAAGATTGATGACGATTATCGTTGTTTGGCAAAATACGACCCAAAGGGTGTATACATTTGTTTAAGAGTGTATACACTCTTAAAACGGTTGCACCCTTTGGGGTGTATATTTGTCCTACAACGATAATCTTCATCTGCCTTGCTTGCGCTTCCTTTCTTGAAAACTCGGCGCTCGCAACTTTGCTGTCGAGAATGCTGCGTCACACTGATAGCGCGCATGCCGTTCGTGACTGGTAAGTACCGGGCTTGCAGCGTTAAAGAAAGGAAACGCGGGAAAGACAGATGACGATTATCGTTCACTCTGAGAAAAATTTACACCCTGTTGGGCGTATCTTGTCCCTCTTGTAGGGGCAGCGCAATAAGACGATGACAGAAGGCAGGAAACACACAGGACAGCGCTGAACTCACAACTAACTTTATTCGAAGGCATACACACACTTATGTACACAACCCATCGCCACGTGCTCTCCCGTCCATGGCGTCATTATCAGTGCGTAGGGAAAAAAACACGAGACACCATTTAATCTAATGCTAGGTTATGAAGCGGCCTAAAAATTCAAATTCACTATCATGCAAGTTTATCGATGGCATGCTTATACAACTCGACCCCTTTTTTCTTATATAGAAGGCCTCAATAATCTCCCTCGTAGTCTGATTTTTGTGCGTGGAAAGTACTATATTGGAGTGCACCCATGCTCAGAGCAATGCCGCGCGACATGCGAGTAGGCATTACCCGTTAGTGAGCGCCTATGTTCAGATAATCTAATATTGAGGCAGCGACCTGTTTGACCTATGTATACGTGACCGCAGGAAAATGGTAGTTGGTAAACGACTCCCATTCTACAGTGCACAAACGGGGAAGAATGCTTAATAGTGCAGCCTTTCCCAGCATGAGTGGAGGCAGCCTGGGCCAATTTCCTATCGATCTTACCACAAATTTTGATCAACATGTTAGGGGCGGAAAAAACAACCTTTATATCAAATCTGCCTGCTATATTCCTGAGATTATGTGATAATTTATGTACATATGGAATTACAACCAGTTTTTTCTTCTTGTCGGCATGCTCAGGATTATTCATTCTGTTGTTAGGACGAGTAAAAGAGCCCGATGTAATAGAAATATACTGTAGAAGGATCGACATTTGGGCGAGTTGGTACCAGTACCAACTCGCCCAAATGTCGATCCTTCTACAGTATCTTGTCCCACAACAATACTCATAGAAAAATTTACACCCTTTCGGGCGTATCTTGTCCCACAACAATAATCGTCACCCATGCTGCCCGCGTTTCCTTTCTTTAACGCTGCGAGCACGGTACTTTTCGGTCACGAATGTCGTGCGCCTTATTAGTGTGACGCAGCATTGTCGACAGGAAAGTAGCGAGCGCCGTGTTTTCAGGAAAGGAAACGCAAGCAAGGTAGATGACGATTATTGTTGTGGGGCAAATATACACCCCAAAGGGTGCAACCAGTTTAAGAGTGTTGTGGGACAAGATACACCCCAAAGGGCGCAACCAGTTTAAGAGTGTTGTGGGACAAGATACACCCCGAAAGGGTGTAAAATTTTCTTATTGTGCACTGCGAAGTGAATGCGCCACTGCCAGATTTGTCGTGCGTGACGACGGCAGGTTTCGTTTGATCCACTCCAGTCCCGCGGTATCTAGCAGTGCATCAGCGTGTGCTACGTGAACGCTTGCAGAGCCCGGAGATGAGTTTCCTTTCGGACAGAAAAACCGGGATGGATAATAGACAGCAGCTGCCCATAGATAAATGAATTAGTTCCCGTTTTACCTTCCCGGTAAGAATAGCAATATCTCAAATGCTCGGAGCCGCTTTTCCGTTCCATCGCGGCAGACGCGTAAAGTGGGGCTAATGGAGGCCGGGAAAAATGGCTCGAGCAAGACCGACGCTAATAACAAACAGAAAAGCCGAACGTGGCAACCGCCTTTAGTGCCCTAGATACGCATGGAGCACACTTCTCTTTAACAAATAAAACCGACCGCAAATAGTCTGCCACCATATTTAGTGCGCTCAATGTCATGCAGAGTAGTAAAACACGTTAAAAATAATACGGCACGCTGCTATATAGTTCACTACTTCAACGCTAGCTGATGGTAAATTCCTTAGAGATTACACCCCCTACGGAAAACAAAAGAACGTTAGTGGCTGTGCTCAAGTTAAGGCTAATCGAGGCCTCAACGGTCATTTCGCCTTGGAATAACAGTTCGGTGTAAGAAAGAAGTGATAAGCAACGCGCGAGCGCATGGTCGCAGACTTCGTACGGTAGTGATTAGAATGCATCGCGGCCAGAATTGTAAACAAAGAGGCAAAGCGGAGTAATTGTCCTAACAATCGCGCACCATTTTTGTCAACGTTTCGTTCGATCGCTTTTTCTTTGGAACTTCCTTAAACAGAGGTGGCGCACCTGATACTTGTGCTGCAATACTCCATGCATGAGTCTACTACAATGAAATGGATGCTAGCGTTTCGCCATATCATTGGTATCGTGCTCTGAACGTAGGCGCGTACGGTCGTCACGAGAACTTGATCTTGCGTATAGACCAGAGCCAGCAGAGTTTGTTCGAAGCAGCTATCTTTTGTGGGATATAGCCGCAACTAGCAGGAAGCAATCAAACAACTTCGATAGCACTCAGCCTGTTTTTATTGCATGCCTGTCGTAAGTGTCCCCTCACCACAGCTCCGTGGTGAGCCGCGCAGGCATGGATCCCCCTCCATGCGCGGGCTGCGTCAACAGTGGCGATTAGGTTGAAGCTTGAGATCGAAGCCAGCTAAGGTTCCCCCATGCAAGTACATGTAACAAGCTAAAATGCTTTTATGAGACAACCACTGGACCAATTTTAATAAGTTATCGTGCACTTCACAGAGAAAGTTCAATTCTAGTTAATTAGATAAAGTAATGGAAATGAAAGTGCACGAAAAAAGATGTTGCCGCAAGTAAGGAACGATGGCACAATGTTCGCATCAGGTGGCATTATTAAGCGAAGGTTGTGGGATCGTTCCGCAGCTGCGGCAAGTTGTTTTTTCATCCACTTTAATTTGCATTAATTTATAGTTGCTTGATTTCATTTATTAGGCACAAATAATTTCCCCTATGTTGTCCTAGGCGTCAGTGTTCGTTGGCTTCTTATGCTATTTCCTTAAATTAAAGCATTCAAGGCAAAGCCTTCCCGGTCCTTGCTGATAGCGGCTGCTGATACTCGGCGCTGTGATTGTCTTGGCGAATAGCTCTCACAAAGAAAATGAAAGAAATGAATGCGTGTGCGAAGGTGGGATCAAATGCCAGTCTTTTCGCAAGACAGCCTAATGCGCTAACGTTACGCCACAACCGCTTTAAAGCGGAGCTGTCTTTCTTGAAAGCTCCCAGAGTTTACTAACCGCGGATCCTGAGTGCTGTTTCAGTCCTGCCGAATGGCTGATAGAAAATATAAATGAAGTACGCGTGCGATCAATTGGGGGACAGAAGCCGAGGGACCATCACAACAGCTCGGTGCCAAAACTATTAGGCCCACAATTGCGCTCATATTTCTAGAGTTCCAGCTCCCACTAGCTCTTTCAAATGATCTGCCACATTGGCTAGGATAGGTGTGAAAGAGTGCAAGCGCACGTGCGCCAGTTTCCCTTACGCCAGAGGCCAAGAAATCAAATGGGCGAATTGAAAGCATTTCGTTAACCATTTGACGAAAGGTTAGCTTCACATAGGTTCTACGATAGGCTTTTATTCTACGTAATATTTTTTTTTATTACGCCGCAACACCACATGCTCTTCTCGTGCCAGCCACAGAGAGTTATTACAGCCGGTTCCAAGCACGTACGTACGTGCGCCGAGAAGCACATGTGAATGCGCCACTTGCCATTTGGCCGCATGCACTGGAAACAAAAAAAAGGGCAAATAATAGTACGTAATACTAAACATAAGCCCACAAACGAGAATGTGAGCACAAAAACACAGCAGCAGATACGAGACTCAGATATCAACAAATGGTAACCAAGCAACAGGAGCCACTCTAGTAGCATTAATAGCTTCCCTCCTCCCTCTTCTAGGGCAAAATACTTACAATGTAGCATGTGTAAAAACAGCTAACGAACTGAATAAGTAAACACCTAAATGAAAAAAAAACTATATATTTAATAACACCACCTGATGGCGACTCGAAAGAAGCAATTAAGTGCGAAAAGTTGTTTAGGTATATATGAAAAAGAGGAAAGAAGTAACACATACGAGTTCTTACTATTCTTTATTATATATTTGCCTTCCATAAATTTAAAATTGTGTAACTTCCTTACATGTTGCAACTGAACGAATTATATTACGTTTTGCCGTAACCTTTGCACGCCCACATCGATGCTGGGAAAACTGTATTATGGAAACGAAAGTACACTTTAAAATATGTACACCTTTAGGAAAAAGAAAGGGCGTAAATCGCTCTATAACACACCCTTAACACAGGGAGAGTGTAGGCATGTGAGTTATAGACATATTTACACCGGTATTTCACTTCTGAAGGTATAAATTACTTAACAATTAGCCCCCTTGGTTCTGCGCCACTTTATCAGGATGGGCTGTTCAGCGTGCTCGTTGAAAGAAAGTTCTGTAGAGGTTCGTGTGTCTTGGGGGTTGAGAAAGTAGGCCTAAGGGAAGCCGTTCAGTAGATTTACTTAAATAAGCATCACTCACATGATGTTTAACCACCCTCATCACTGTAACTACAAGTTGAACTAGAGTGGGGCTAGTTGACTGTGCAACATTGCGAAAAAAAGTTTGCCGCAACGTCATCGACGTACGACAAAACAACAATAACTACGTCTGTGGCCAAGTCCATACGCACCACAGTCGCGAATTACCGGCTCAGATGCGGAAAGTGCGTGTTTCGATCCTCCTCACGCGATAACCACTGGATTTGCAGACGGGTACAAGCGGCCTCTGCTAGGCCTTTGGCTCTACAAGCGGTTCGTTGAATGAGAAATATTTGCAAAGCCCACCACACTTACAGTGCGATAACTTGAACATGGAGTTACAATGCAATTACTAGTACGTTCGTCATTGTCTGTTCGTTATTTGTCTCTGGCCACAACTTTGCACTAAATTACCATAGTCAGTACGCCTCGTGCAGTTAGCACTAGCAGTGTGAGCTTTTTGTGACCTTTAATAACAAAGCGGAGTAGCAAGCTTCTATTTGTGGAACAGCTGGCTCATATGACACACTTCTCACAAAACTGGTCACTTGACCATATCGAACATCTGGGTGTGATTACTCACATATATGCACAGATGGACGAAAGACAGCGCTGATCCTGACGAGCGTAGATATAAATCACTGGCCACTTTAAAAAGGAGCGAACAAGGTAACTTCTCCTACCTATATAATTATTGCTGCTCAGATGGTTTTTTAACGACCCTGTATGGTTATTATACCGTGGAATGTCAGAAGAAGGCGAGGTGAACATGGCGGTGTGTGAACAGAGTTCGCCTCATTGTTTTCCTAAGTAATGCAGGGCACAAAAAGAGCCTCTTTCAGAGCACAAAGAGCCTCATTTTCCCCTTCCTTTTTAAAAAACAACATATCGTGGTTCCGCCCTGGATATAGGGCAACGGTCTTCGTCAGAGTCGTCCAGCCATCTAAACACGTTATTCACCCCGGTGAATAGATGACCTGTGCGTTAGGGTCTTCACGCATCGAACGATCCATAGCACAGACCGCTGTGGCACTAAAACAAGCGTAAGCGCCTTTGGTTCGAAACATCTTTTTTTACGCCTGCTTTACTTTGTATGTCATGACAAAGCACGGAGGAGCGTCGACAGCGCTTTGGTGTCAGCGCATCTGTTTGCCTACCATGGCAAAGCGCCCATGAGGAAATGAAGAGCAGAGCAAAACCAGGGAGGTGGAATAGGGTTGTAAAGGGCCGCCTGGAGGCGCGACAAGCAATGCTTTGTGAGCGTGCCGGTGTTGTCAGAGAGCGCAGCACGGCCATTCGCGGCGGCCATTCAACGCACACGGCTTTTATGCTGTCGCGGAATTAATTAAAGTGGCGTCAACTTTCGCGCTTATCTCTCGCACACGCACCCGTAATGATGTTGTGCTCCTACTTCGCTTCCTTTATTTTCTGATTCGGTTTTGTGAAGATAGTATGGCACTACGTATCTGGACCTTCCCGCGGTTTCTGTGCAGGCTATTCTACTCTTCTGATGTATCTACACAATCTTCCGTTCTTTATACGCTTTGACATGGCTGTCGCGCCATGAGGTCCCGAAATTACGAGCATTCATGCTTTTCTGTTTCTTTCTTCCTTTTGTTTCACACTGCGGAGTGCAGGAGCACTGTAATGATGCGACAAAGAAGTATATCCTCGCTCGGACTGTCTGATGATAGCCAAGTGTACTCATCAAAATAAGGATAGAAAGAAGACACGTAAATAATGAGCCACAGTGCAAACACGTTCCGATGGAGTTTAATAGCCTGAACTTTATTTTGGTGTAAGTGCTTAGAAATACTTGAATATTTAGTCGCGTTAATGTCAAAGTTCGCGCCAGTTGAATTCACGAAACTTCCCACGATTGCGTGCGCTTTTCAGAATGAATAGTTGTTCGTGAATAACTAGATGTGATAATAAAGTGACAAAGGTACGTAACTTAACGAACCTAGCCAAACTTGTCACCGTTCTGCGTAACCGCAGTTCGGTACTCGAATAAAAAAGGCAGGATCCTTGCCTTCCATTCGTTCTATTTCTTTCAGATATATCTCAATTCAATGTTATGCACCAGGACCTGGAAGGTCAACTTCTGGCAAGAGAACAAAATTCCACATCATTCGCTGCAGCGAAAATTTGTTTATCTTTCTCTCGTTGCGCGCAGACAGAGAGAGATAGAGAGAATGGGAAAGGCAGGGAGGTTACTCCGGAAAGCTTTTGCTTTACTACCATGCACTGAGGGAAGGGTGAGGGAAAATGAAAAGACGGAAGTAATCGCGAGAAGATGGAGCAAAGACGCGAAAGGAAATAGGAATGGAAGAGTTGGGGAACGTCCGTCACATCTATAGTCTCCCTAATAGGCCAATCGAACGCAAGAGCTTCAAGGGTGTCTTCACCGACTTGTGGTGTGACGACTGTATAGGCCACCATTCCAGGACTCCGTGCCCCGAAAGTGGCCGGTCGTCAAGGCGGGGTATCACTGTTTCGAGTGAGTGCCTGCGTGCGCTTTATGGGGAACAATGGCAAAGAACGTATTGAATAGCTCCCTCGCTGCAACAGTGGTCACACGCTGCAGTGTCTTCCCTTTTGAAGCGGAGAGCAATGGATTTTATGAAAGCGGCGCCAAGCCACAATCCGCAATGTGCTATTATCTAGGGTCGGGATAGTCCAGATGGAGAGCGAAGTCGAACACAGGGGTGCAGTCGACGCAGACTTGTGTGCTGAAAGCTCAGTGCGTTCCAGAAAAATTGGACGGCATCATTCGCAAGCACTCATGGTTTCGCTGCCCCATCTGTCATTGGCAGCAGGATTAGCTCCGGCACGCCGCTTCCTGAACAGATCGAGCAGCTTCATCGGAATGTTCGTCGCCCATTACCCCCCAGTGACCGCCGTTGAAATATCGCATCATTTCTTTGATTGACGAGGCGGTGAAGGAGCTCTTGGATTTCTCGAAGTAGTAAATTGTACGGTCCAGTGCGTCCGTCTGAATGCAAGCAACGTAGATATAGTTGTATTGGAAACGCTCCATCCATGTGATGGTTCCTCACGAATTCGAAGTGCGCAACGAAGAGTAGCAAGCTACGCTACTGCCAATGTCGTCTGCTGAGATGTTTGGTGGGATGTGTGGTTAAAGCCACCAGCGTAAGACGTTGACTTTCGCGGGAGAAATAATTATTCTTGCGAACCCGTTCACGATGTTTGAGTCATCATTGTGCAGGTAGGTATCATCGTTGCATCTTTGTTCTGCGGAAAAATGTTCCATTACCTGCTGTATAAACAACATCACAGTAAAAGCGATGTTGTATGGTATATAGGATGTCCTAGATAGTCTGAGCCAAGCTACTAAATGAAAAATTTATGTTGAAGAATACGTGGTGCAAGATAAAATCTTAAGATCGACGGCCTTTGGTCGTCAGAAGTATGACGACCCAAAACCATCGGTCTTAGAATAATCTTTTTCAGCCTGTTTTGTATATCTACTTGTTTTTCTTTGAATAGGGGCCCTATAACGTATGACTATTCCAATGTGTTTTTATTCCAATCGCTCGACGTCAAATTTACGAAACAAATGACGCGAGCATTGGGCGGTAACCCACCATGTTGTTTGAAAAATCCAATCAATCACGTTCCCTGTTTGTAGGAGGTCACTATTTTTGCTTTAGACGCGAATTGTAGTGCCTACATTGAGCAATTTTTCTTATCTAACTGGGTGAGAAGAGGTGAGGAGCACGCTGAAGTGGAGAGAGTTTCTCTGGGGCCGAGCCACCTCAGTCAATGTAGATAAGCGGATGAAGATGGTGGTGCCGGCATCTGCGATTGATCCGCTTCCCCTTACTTAGCTTAGCGACTTAGTCGCGGTGGCGTGTTACGGAAGTGTAAAGATGCCGGTAAAACGGACCCTCAGCAAAGGATAGTTGGCAGAGCGGTGTATACGTGCCGAAATATCTTGATAGCGTTATGGTGCCGTGCAAAGTGTTTTATTTTACGCCAATAAATTCATGCCCCCGGCAGGTCTGAATAGTCAGTGCCACAGTGATCGGTGGACAGCCATTTTCTATTCCTTTCGGAAAGGGGCAGTCTTCAGCAATACAGAAAATATTTCAGTTTTGTTCCGCATTATATTGCACATTTTAACGCTTACATATCCCGTTGATGCGGTGAGTTCTCGCGGTTTTATGACGCCGCGTGACAGACAGGCGAAGTGGGCGCAGCTCCGAAACATTTGACCAATCGCAATTGGTCAAATGACGCTTTGTTCGCTCACGACAAAAAAAAAGCATCGGATCAGTTAATATTTTTCTTTCGTTCGGTCTAATCGTGCGTAATCAGTGTTGACATATCACATAAGATGGGGCCTTTTTGCGGTTTTCGTGACGTCGCGTGACAGACAGGTGCAGGGGGGATGGCTGTAACATTTTTTGAACAATCGTGGAGGGCTGATTGCAGAATTGGAATGGAAAAGTTTGGAATAGCTTTACGTTATAGCACCCTAGCTTGGGTAACGTTTGCTGGGATTCACGGTATGTAATTATGTGATCATGGGCGCTATAACGTAAAGCTATTACAAACTTTTCAATTCGAATTTTGCAATCAGCTCTCCGTGATTGGTCAAAAATTTTTGAACCACCCCCACTTCACATGTCTATCACGCAACGTACGAAAACTGCTATAGCTGGCCGTCTTATATGATACGTACCCACTGGTAATGCATGATTGGACCGAACAAAAGGAAAACAGTTATTTCTAATTCGATGCCTTTTCACCATTAGCTCTCGGCTGTTTGTCAAAATTTTTCGGGCTGCACCCACTCCACCTGCCTGTCACGCGACGTCACAAGACCACAAAAATCCAACCCGTCAAAGTGATGCATACGCGTTAAAGATTCATTATTATGCCGAAAAAAAACCTAACTTGTTTTTTTTTCTGAATAGCCGCAGGCTGCCCTGTTCCGAAAGGAATAAAAGACGTCTGCCACTGATCGCACGGGCACCGGATACTCGCACCTGCCGGAGAGCATCGGTTTATTTGCATACAATAAAATTTTTGCGTGGCTGTGTAGCGTTATCGAGCACTTTCGGCACGTTTACGACCTCGTTCTGCCAACTCTTCTTTGCTGAGGATCCGTTTAAGAGGCATTGTTAACCTTCCGTTGCATGCAGCCGCGGTTTTCGACCAGCCACCGCAAGTTAACTAAGGGAAAGCGGACCAATTCCAGACGCCGGCACCACCCTCTTCATGCGGTTATCGATTTTTAGTGCACTGGCTCGGCCCCATCGAATCCCTCTCCACTTCAGCGTGCTTCTCGGCTCTTGCCACCAAATTAGATAACACAAACCCCTCATCGTAGGCAATGTTATTCGTTTTTAAAGCAAACAAAAGTAACCTCCTATAAACGAGGAAAGCGTTTGATTGGTCTGTTCAGACAACCATGTGGGTCCTCACCCGGTGCTTGAGTCGGTGTTGACGCAAATTTGACGTCAGGATATCGAAATAAAACATATTCGAATAGCGTTGCGTCTCATCTTGTCTTAAATGTCCCATGTTGTCTTAAGGATTTCAAGGGGACAATATTGGGAGCGCTCTAACGTCAACCTATTCCAAGCTGTTTCTGGTATATTTTTTCATTCAATGTTCCACCATTGGTAAAGAAAAATTTCAGCCCACATTCGCTTCGCCTTTATGACACATGGCGTCTCGAAAACCACGAAAACGTCCCATCTCATATGACGTGTACACACTACTTATACAAGACTCTATGCACGTTCACTGATGCACATGTGCGCATTTAAGGATTCAGTATTATGTAGAACAAAACTAAAGCTTTGTGAGATAGCCGGAGACTGTCTCTTTTCAAAAACAATGGAAGATGGCTGTCCGCCGATTGCTCTGGCAATGACTACTCAAAGCTTCTACATATAATGTTACGCTGGCGATTGATCTGCGTGTGATAAAAATTTTGCAACACAGTTTGACGTGGTCGAGCCCATTCGGTGGGTATACGACGTCACTTTTCCTGCTATTTTCCATTGAGAATCCGTTTTACGGGGATTATAACATTCCGTTGCCCATCGTCGCAATTTTCAAGCATGGCTGCCTGACGTACATAGAAAATTAAGGTGTGTGTGTGTGTGTGTGTGTGTGTGTGTGTGTGTGTGTGTGCGTTTGTGTGTGTGTGTGCGTGTGTACGTGCGTGCGTGCGTGTGTGTGTGTGCGTGTGTGTGTGTGTGTTTGTGTGTGAATGTTGCTTGCGCCTGCATTTCATTTATGGGAGAGAGTTCTCAATTATGACTTTCACTCGACACCACTCACACAGACCAGCTCCAAACTGCTTACAAACCATTCTTTCACATATTCGCAAACATCAACACGAGCAAGATAAATGACTGCAAAACCTTTCGTATGTAATATAAAGAAATAATACACAAACGTCTGGTACCAACATATCGTGCCAGAACGCGGCTAACATGTTTTCTTTTTTCTGTTTGCACGCACGCTAAGCGGCTACGCATCAAAGCTACATGGGGCTAAAGTATGTTCAGTTTAGGCTGAACAGCAAAATACTGCAGTACAAAACTAACAATAGGAAAATAATAGGCTCCCTGCGCCGCGTCTTTCTGGCATCGAGACAGGAAGGCAGAGCGGACGAGGCAGAAGCAGCCAAGCAGCAACCATACCTAGTGGACCGCGACGCGAACCCATTTCAGAAGCTGGCCGCCCTACCACCATACAAAAAGAAGGCGCTGTATGGAGGCGGTCAAGTGAGAAGCACTCAGCATGCATCGCCTCGCTTCCTCAACGTCTTCCTTTAAACTTTCGGTGGTTTATCTTCCTCTTATTTGTGCTCATATACGAGATAAGACTTGTTCTTTCTTACTCCCGTTGTTTCTTGTTTCGGTGTTCTGTTTTGTTCTTGGACTGGCCCATGCGTGCCAACTTGCCCCAGAGGCCAACGCACAGCTTATATGGGAGCCACAGTATACATAGGGCACACAATGAAAAACCATTATGCTCAGTATATTTCGCTCCCCTGTTTGACTCGATTTGTTCTTCTATAAGTCTTGGTTCTTCAGGCATACGGGTTCCTGTTTCTGCAGAAACCATGCACCTCTGAAAAAAAAAAAGTGTGCCGGTGGAACGCGATAGCGTGCATAATTGGAGTGGGAACGCAAGCATCGTGGCGTCATGATAACCAAAGCTGGTGCCACTATTAAACATGAATCTCGATAAGGAATAGCCTATGTAAAGGTTATATCCCAAAGTGGCGATCGATCAACTTGTAAATTACGAATTTTTATAGTCAGCACACTGCCTTTTATTGTACTTCTCTGTTGTTGTTGCTGTTGTTTGAAGAAGGGTAAAGGTCACGGGTGATGTGTATGTAAAGTTCAGACTGTACGTTGATCGCTGGTTTTGCAGCAAATTACTAATGCAAGAGCTCCAAATCGTTATAAGTATGCTTTACGAACGGCTTTAAATGGTTGTTCGCTGTCCTGAAACCACCATAACTGGCACTGAGTTAGCACTTCAAGAGAATAGGCTATAAAATGCGGCTGAAAAAAAAAGTGTGTTGGTAAACACGGTTTCTGTAATATATTTATTCGTGTAGTACTTTAAAGCGAAACACAGCAGTAATACTCAATAATCCCCGTTCTCCTGTGAGGACCGAGAGTGCCAACCACTTCCTATACTTGACAGTAACGGGATTTGCGTTACATCTGACGTGATCACAAAATATAACGTGCATTAGTTATGCCTTATGCAGTAAAGAAATAGAAGACTGTTCGGAGGCGCCGCCAAGAACAGATTTACTCGCGCTTATTAAAAATGAAGTGAAGCCGCACATGAAGCGACAATTGGAGAGTGTTGTAAGCTAAACCGTAGATTACAGAAATGCAAAAAATGTGCTATCAAGCCTGCGGAGACACTCCGTGAAGGCATTATTAATTTTCAATGATGCGTGCAGAATTGGTTGTGCAATGTTTTGCACGAATAAAGGCAAATACTTTCGCTAAACAATCTGTGATGTTGGTTTAATTGTTGCTTCGTTACTTATACTGACTGCCTGGCTGTAACCATAGCCGATTTCAAACACTTCAACTAAAGAGTCATTAACAAAGTATTTCTTAACATAATTATGAACGCGACAGTCGGTAATGGCTCGCGACATGATGTTTCGGGGCGCAGAACTTTTGCTTCAGGTCCAACCCTTCTGCTGTGCCGTACCTTACTTCGTAGTATAAATTTGTTCAGCTTTTTCGGCACGTAGATGATGGTGAGCTTGAAAAGGTCAACGAGCTACCGCAAACTACACAGAGGAGCGTACCGTTCCGAGACGGTGGCGTTTACGTGGGTGACGCTCCAACCGCTCGAAGACGCCGGCGCAGCAATCCTCCTTTGGTCACCTATAGATATTTCCGCTCCGATGCCTCGGCACCAAGAACGCCTTCCTCATCTTTGTGCCCTTCTCGCCTCTCGTCAGCAAGTTAGAGGAGGAAAAACTTGCCGATATAAAGAAGAATATTTGCTAAAAAGCAAACAAAAGGCAGCTCCTGTAGGCAGTGCGAGAATTCGATTGGGTTGTTCAAACAACGCTGCGGATCTTCAATTATGCATGCGTTGGCGGTTACGTAAGCTTCTCGTAAGGAGGACCGGATAAAATTCCTATGCAATAGCCTTACATTAGAGCGTGCACTTTTACCTTCCGAGGAGATAGCATAAGCAGCTAGCAATCTCAACTAATGGTCAAAGACCTAGAGAAGCGCCGGGGTAGCACCGTGTTTACGGCACTGTGCAGTTCACCATGAGATCGTGGGTTTGATGCCTGGTCGCGGCGGCCGCGTTTCGGTGGGGTGAAATACAAACTCTCTAGACTACTTAGACATAGCTTAACGCTGAACAGCTGCAGGTGGTGAAAGGTATTCCGGAGGCCCCCACTACGGCGTATCTTACAGCCCTAGAGATGCTTTGGGACGTTCAAACCAAGTAATAAATTAATTAATCGAAGACCAAGAAGATCACTGCAGCGAAAAGTCCAGAGAAAATAAAACGCATCTACAATGACACTCTGGTACATACCTATAATACTTAGGATAGGATAGGAATAACTTTAATAAAGTGCCGGCAAACGACGATTTAACGTGTCGTGACGCTGGCCAAGCGTCGACCCGGGGCTATACTCTAATCTGCACTAGCCCCGTTGGGCCCGTTTGTAGTGGGTCACGAGGCTTGTGCTTTTCGAGCGCACCCCGGGCCTGCTGGACGGCCCATAGTTGTGAGTCCTTGTCTGTAGACTGCAGTGCACTTTGAAGTTCTGGCGGGTAAGTCCTGGAGGTAGCTGCCGTCGGGAACCTGGCACAGTCCCACATGATGTGCCATTGGTCCGCCGGACCCGCTGCACAAACACCACACAGCCCACTCGGATAGAGCTCTGGGTGAAGCACGTGCAGCATTGCGGGGGCGAGGAGTGACGCGGTCTGTATTTGTCTTAGGATTACGGCCTCATCCCGACTGAGTGCGGGGTGGGGAGGCGGCATTGTCCGTCGAGCTAAGCGGTAACACTTGGTTACTTCGGCATAACTAGTCAATCTGTCCTTGGTTTCGAACCACCACACGGAACGGTCACTCTCGGGGGCGCGGAAGGTAAGCGCTCGCGCCGCCGAATGGGCCGTCTCGTTGTGGTTCCGTGAGGATGCACACTCGCCGGCGTGCGCCGGGAACTACTTGATACGGACGGTGCTTCCGCGGTCTTGAAATTGGAGCTTGCCGATGATGGCGGCCGCCGGCGCGCATATTCGCCCCTTGGCGAAATTGCGCACGGCATTCCTCGAGTCGCTGAGCACGGTGCGACACTCGGCCTCGGTGATCGCCAGAGCGATGGCAACCTCCTCAGCGTCTCTGGCGTTCGTGCACCGCACGCTCACTGCCGTTGCCTTGGTGCCGTTAGCCGCCGCAACGACCACTGCTGCGAAGCCTTCCCACTTGTATTCCGCGGCGTCCACATACCGGGCGTGCGGGTCTTGTGCGTGTTGTTCGGTGAGGGCCTTGGCCCGCGCCTGCTTATACATGTATTAAAGGAGAATAAAGGGAATTAACTGAGTGGCACGATTTTTATTAGTCATATCATAAGAAGCCAACAAACACTGACACCAAGGACAACATAGGGCAAATTACTTGTGCTTAATAAAGGAAATAAGAAACGATAAATTAATGGAAATGAAAGCGGATGAAGGAACCTGACAAAGGTGGGACGATCCCTTTATTAAGACTTAGTAATTTCCCCTATGTTGTCTTTGGTGACAATGCTTGTTGGCTTCTGGTGATATGACTAATAAAACTCGGGCCCCTCGGTTAATGCCCTTTCTTCTCGTTTATTACATAACGAGGGTCTCGAATCCAGCAACATTTATACCGTCAGGTAGCAAGTGTGGGTTTATTGACCACTCGCCTTCACCTAAAAAGATCATGTTCTCGTGACGCCTGTGGCAAAAATGACGTTCCACATCAGCCGCCAAGGTTTGTGAGTGGTGGCGCTGACTAACACTCCCAGGGTTCTACTAGGAAACATAAATACCCAAGAAAGTGGATGGGAAAACGGCGCCGCGGTAGCTCAATTGGTAGAGCATCGCACGTGAAATGAGAAGGTTGTGGGATCGTTCCCCACCTGCGTCAAGTTGTTTTTCATCCACTTTCATTTCCATAAACTTATCGTTTCTTTATTTCCTTTATTAGCGACAAGTAATTTCCCCTATGTTGTCATTTGGGTCAGTGTTTGTTGCTTCTAATGATTATACATATTTTGATTTCATTTCTGTGAACATTTTCATTATTGCTGCGATTTCGCTACTTCAATGAAAACTAAACTTTCCTTCAGGTATAGTTCGTTCTTTGAAAAATATAGCTGGTTCTATAGCGTGTTTTTTTTAACCTCTTCTTCGTTTTCCGCTTGAACCCAAGAGTTACTTATGCATGCTTTTTTTACGGCGACGCATTAAGCTGTTCGACGACGCTGTCTGGAAGGGTAGTTTTTACTTCTTACCTTTTCGTTAATTCTCAGGCATTGATGGAATCTCCAACGCATACTTTGTTGGGGGGGTTTAAAGAGGAAATGTACTTAATAAGAAGAGAACTGCGGCCGAACAACGTAAAACTATTGCAATATGTTTTTATGCCAATCTCCTGACGTCAAATTGGCGTAACCCCTGACGCAAGCATCGGGCGGTGACCCGCAGCGTTGCCTGAACAGCGCAATCAAACGCTCTCCTCGTTTATAGACCGTTTTATTGCGGGCGCCCTCATATTGCGATCACGGCGCCATCTATTGTCTGGCGCCGTACTGGTATGTGGGATCGCGCTGGCGGATGCACGGCGAACGTGGTGTTGACGAGTGGCAAGGTTTCACGCACTCCCGAGAGGTGTCAAGAAGCTGTTTTGATTGGGAAACTTCTTAGCGTGTCGTCACTAAGGTTTTAGTTTCGATATGGCCGCAATATCGAACGGCGACGGGCCTAGAGGCGCTCCCGCAGCTTTGTCCACGATAGGAATAGGAGGCGAATTAAGTCTGAACATGGTCGATACGTAAGTAATACATGCAGCGTGTTATTATTGTATGTCTGCCCTTGAACTATATTAAGGTATCACTCGATCAGGCGGTAACAATCAGAGGTGTCTGCACGTGTTATGCATCGTGCCGCACCAGTGTGCATCTCAATTCACGTAACCGTGACGCTTCGAGAGAACACGTTTTGCTAGCTTTCATGCTCCTAAACGTTTTGAGACACACTTTTCTAAACATTGTTTATCTGGCACGTGGGCATCAAGCTTTACGAAATAAAGAACTGTAAGATAACTCGATCGAAAGGTTTGTTAAGATGAATAAAATAAATACATAATACTGGCCACGAATACACCACAATCAACCAGACGCACGCGATAGGTTGAAAGATTATGCGCACTCTTAGGTCTCGAATAGTGCATGTGCGGGCAAGGGCATCTCGCCTGCACGAGAGAGCTGAATAACGAACAACTACTCTTTGCACGGGCAACTTCACGTTCTGCAGTAATACAGCGTGCGATGAGTGGCGTGGACCGCTTGCCGGTGAGTATTGGAAGCACAGGAGAGCCCACGTGAACCAGGGCTGGCCGGCACACGATAGGCGTGGCTTTGGTTACACAATGGAAAAGAATAGACCTTCATTTGTTAGTCGGCACCTACTGATTTCATAATACGCCTTCGGTCAACTTCCACCAGAACGTTGGCTGCAAAGCATGATAATCTTAGAACACGTTTCAACCGAATACATTCAACATGCTGCGCGAAGAAATTGTTAGCTTCATCCATTCGCAATAGTTGACAGACTCGAATACGCACCTTTCTTTGATATCCCAGTTTGATCACGGGTGCCGATTTCCGAGTTCGTCGCTAAGCGCTCACTTGGAGCAACACCTTCCGAACACAAGCGTGGTGGCATCAAGTACTTTGTCTTTACGCTGGCAATACAACGCGGACGCTTCTCTACTATCGCAGCGGCCGTGTCGATGAAGTCTCCGAAGTGGCCGTCCACGATACCTTGCTGCCCAAAGTTATTTTTGCAACCGCATACAGCAGAGTCCTAGCCCGTTGACATTGCGTCATCTGTCAACGCAGAAATCCCAGACACAACACGTTAGAATCCCACTAATCGCAATTAAACCACTGCCTTTGCAAGCTGCCACTGGGAGGAAACAGAGAACGCACATAGCAATGCGAGGAGGAGAGTAACGCGGCGCGCTGGTTCGAGGCTACGTTACTCCTCGCTGATAAAACGGTCTTTAGGAGGTCACTTTTGTTTGCTTTGAAAACGAATAACATTGCCTACATTGAGCGGCTTTTCTTATCTAATTAGCTGAAAAGAGGAGAGGAGCACGCTAAAAGGGAGAGAGTTTCGAGGGGGCCGAGCCAGCGCACTCAAAATAGATAACAGGATGAAGAGGATGGTGCCGGCGTCTGTGATTGATCCGCTTACACTTACTTAGCTTGCCGTGGCTCGTCTAAAACGTGGCGGCGTGCAACGAACAGTTTAAAATGCTGCTAAAACAGATTCTTAGCAAAGAAAAGTTGGCAGAACGATGTCGTATACGTGCCGAAAGGGTTCTATAACGCTATGCGGCCACACAAAAAGTTTTGTTACACGCAAATAAGACTTTTCTCTCCGGTAGATGAGAGAGGCCAGTGCCTGAGCCATCGGTGGCAGCCACCTTCTATTGCTTTGGGAACGGGGCACTCTCCGACTATTGAGAAAAAAAAATCCAGTTTTGATCGGCCTACTAATGAAATTTAAACCCGTACACGTCACTTTGACGCAAAGAGTTTTCGCGGTTTTGTGACGTTGTGTGACAGACAGGTCAAGGGGGTGCAGTCTGAAACTGTTTGACCACTAGTACAGGGTTAATGGCGAAAAGACGTCGAATCAGAAATATATATTTTTCTTTTGTTCGGTCGAATCATCCATAATTAGAATGTACACGTCTTGTCAGATTGGGAGCTATTGCGGATTTCTAGACGTCGCGTGATAGAAAGGCAAAATGGGGGTGGTCCAAGAAAGCTTTTGACCAATGACGATGGCTGATTGTAGGACTGGAATATGAAAGTTTGGAATAGCTTTACGTTATACCTCCCCTGATTTGACACTGTTTGCTAGTTCATAACATCTCGTCTAGGAGGAAAGTAGTTGACAGAAAAACTATGTGAGGAGCATAGGGGAGATGTTAGGAATTTTCTGGCTCTGAACTCCTTTATTGCAACAGCAGCGTATTCTCTCACGAACACCGGCGTCTTCCCTGGTTGCTTGCTTGCTGCTACGATATTGCCGCTATGTTTAATGTGAAGCTAATCGCGAAGCCTTCGTCCTCTCTAGTAGTGCTTTAAGTGCCTTCCAAGATACAAGCACAGATTACGCCACTCGTAGAGTCAGCGTTACGTAAAAAGCCCATCAGATATTGCCAAGTGCCAACGTTGCACAATAGCTGTGATAGATTCACTCCCCTGTTAATGTTGATGTCCGCTGGTTTCGTCACTGGAATGTCACAATCCTCTGCGACAAAATTAAATACACATCAATAAAAAATTTTATTTTGCCACGATGGCTAAAAAGTTATGACCAAGAGATTGACACTCCATAAGTCTACCTCTCAGGTACTTTTTCCTTTCTTTCATGGCATTTATTTCCCGCACAAATGACTATTGCGCAAACTTAAACAGATAAACGAGTTAATGACCCCTCCCATTTGCACAGTTATGGACACAAAGGGCATCGCAGAGCTTCTGTTCATACTTCAAACTTTCTGCACGGGAAGCTGCTGAGCTTCTCAAGAAACACTAATTTGGTCGCAGGCAAATACCACCTTGCCATTACAATATGTCAACTTGGACGAGATTCAATTTGCACATATAGATGTTCCATCTGGGCGATGATTTGAATAGAGTTCTTTTATGAGGCAATTATAGATTCGGGCTTCTTAAATTACATTTTGAAATCTTGTATATTATGTTTCTAATCATAGAAATAAATAGCCTGTAGAAGGCATGGAGTGAAAGGCATAGCTCTGTCACTTTATCTCGTATATGGTGTTTGGTTTAGCTGGAAAAACAACGTAAGTTAGCACTGCGTAGGTAACACGCAATTCATTCCACCTAAACGGCCATAAAAAGACTCCAAAGACAAGATATGGTTGCTGCAGCAGTGGGAATTACTGATTCTGGAGAGCGCAATCGAGACCATTGTTGGCCAACACCCGCTCAGCTGGCGCCCGCGTCTTCGTTCCCTCCTTGCACGTCGTTTTCCCAGTTGCGCAGGCGGTCTTTGTTTAGGGTCTCTTCTACAGCGCGTCTACTTTCACTAGTGCTCTTCTTCTTCGAGAGCTAGGCTTCTTCTCGTGATTGCTGCGAGCCACTGATGTCACCTTGTTTCCTTCATATACATCGTCAGGCCTATTTGCACACCCATCGTGGCTCCTTCATGCAAATTATCGACAGTTGCTTAAGAAGCGGAGCACTGACAAGCTGTCGCCTCTGCGGCCTGGGACCGTCGAGCTCGACAGACTGCAGAGCAGCGAGCAGCACAAGGTGCAGCTCGTCGGCGACGGCGGCAATAAATTTCGGCTCGTAATCTTGAAACGGACACCAGGATGCTGCGACAATACTGCCCTACAACGTCGACGACAATATACTGATTTGCGGCAACATGAAAACGAGACCAACAAACTCCGCCTAAACAACCCGACAACACTCACAGGGTCATGAGAACGCCAACGATTGCTCACTGCATGCTCTTCGGCATATATTTTACAGCAAGCAAGGTATTCCTAACTGAGTTTCAATAAGCATATATACATTCGCTTAGTACACATGTCTGCGTAGACCATAAATTTACACTGTAATACATATTAAGGATTGTTTCGAGCCACGTCCGAGGGATACCAGATCACAATTGAAGCGCTCGTTGACCCACCTTTCCTCAAGAAAGGCATTGAAAATGACTGCATAAAAAGTGCCACATACAAAAATACATGCCAACGTGCATCTTGTAGTATTATTCGAGAATGGACGTGTTGGAAGTGGCAATTATCGATGACCCAAAAATGGGGTAGCCGAAAGATTTATTCATTAAAGCTCTAATGAATCTCACAGAGAGAAGTCGAAGGGCTGTTCTATTAGGGACGAGTAGCTAACTCCGGATAGGTAAGTCGAGTAAAAAGAAAAGTCTTTCTGCTTGAACACCAAGACGAGAACCTTGCACAGACTAACACGACTGACATTTCTTTCGCTTATCGAAAGTAACTTTCTCGCTCTTATTTAGTAATGTTTACTTTAGCAAACGAGGGTGAATCCCAGGAGAAAAAAATGGCTGTGGCTTAGCTAAGGTTAAGCCCAGGATGCGAAGCATACTAGCCTTTATTTTAGTTGTTGAACCACTGTTTAGCCTGGTGAACTGCTGTTCCTTGGCTATATTTGGTTCGGCTAGACGAAGAAACAACTCATGCGTTGCCCTGCTTCGCCTTCAAGAGTGGAACGCGACAGCGTTCCCGTCGACCCGCCAGCGACTACGCGCCCCGCATTGGACGCGTTGAGCGTCGAGCAACGCAGCGTTCGGCGCGGCAACGAAATGTGCGCCTGAGCAAGCGTCGCACGCCTGAGCCTTAGAAACAGCTCGTTTCTAAGGCAACACCGCATTCACTAGAGGCGCTTTTGTACCGCTTTGAAGCATCGTACTCGTGGCTCAGCGGTAGCGTCTCCGTCCCACACTCCGGAGACCCTGGTTCGATTCCCACCCAGCCCGTCTTGCAAGAGTTGAGCCAAAGCCACTTCTCCTCTGTCGTGACGTCACGGTGTCACGTGATTTCATGGTCACCGCCGCGCCTGAGGAGCTGGGTTGAGCCCTCGTAATATGCTTCGCATAATAAATGTCTTTAGGGCCACTATTATACGACAATGACGACACCACACGATAACCGCTGAACAAAAAATTGGCTCTTTCGCCCAAAGACGAATCATTGAAAGCGATAGCCAGGTTTAGCGTTGCGATGAAGGCGTCTTAGAATGCTGGCGTTAAGAGGAGCGCTGCCAGCGGCGTTGCCGATGTCGCACTTCGAATGTGCATACAATGAAACCGAACAGAAAACACTAGCCTTTTGTTAACATCCACAGAAAGGATAAGATAGACTTAGCTTGATTAATGTTCACTGTCCGATCCCCTCAGGCCAGTGTATTATGCATAGTGGTGTAATATGTCCATAGCTGCTTCAGCGGGAACAGGTTCGTGTATGCGCACAGTGTAAGACGCTCATGCCAAAAGTGGAAACCACAACGCTCCAGTAGCTGCAGCACAACTGATTGAGCGGGCCGAATGGTACGTCCTTTTGGCCTTCATCGATTTTGAAGCCAAACGCAGTGCGAATTCTTGAAGACATCGTGACCCCACACGCCCGGACCGCGAATGCGTATCTATACCCTGACAGCGCGTCGCCAACGGCGTCAACGCACTTCGAGCGCCCGTACGATCCGTATCGCAATCAAACTGATCTTCGGCGGCAACAATTACTCCCTCGTGCTTCTTCCTGCTGTCGCAAAAAAGGGCCCTCTCGAGGAATAAACCTCAAGATAGTTCTGCCAAACCCAAGCGCTTGCGGGAGTTGAGCATTACTTTGTTCTACAGTCCTACGGCAGTATAAAGTCTCAATGATGTGTGGTTCCCACGGATGATTATGTGTTTGAAACAGAGAGGACATCTTTGTCACAAGCAAGTTACTCAAAAAAAGTCAGTCAGAGGTTGAGGCCAACAAAAATCCAAATCAAAAACGTTCAAGAAACGAACCACATTATGAGGCCTACGTTACGAAGAAAGAAATAAACTTCAGCGATCCTGGCTCCTAATCTTTTTAACCGGTAGACTATTCGCAACATGCAAACTACCAATATAGGATTCTTCACCTTTGGCTCTGCCTCACACACGGTGCACACCCGGTAAACGACAGTTTCACACCCCGTACACGACAAACAGGTGTTGACGCTCACAAAGAAGCTCTTGGAAGATTGCAGCTTCGTCGATAAATGCCCCAACTCAGACACGAGAAAGTTTTAGAATAGCCGCCCCAAACATTCGAGGGCCCTATTCTAATAATCTCTATTGCGTTTCCCAGAGGTTTACGTTAGCCTACTTGTCTGGTAAAACTAGGCGCAGAGAATGGGGAATATGTTCGTAATAATCGAGCAGCTGAGCGAGCCCACGTACATCCGGACCCCTGGCGTGTTCGAGCTCCACAATGAGGGCCTGTTCGATGTCATTGAGCGAGTGAAGGAGGCGGTCGAAGCACGCCTCCGCTGCGTCGATGCCACAGTCAGCTACGTGCTAAATCCTCTGCATAACTTCGTTTCCCACAGTGAGTTGTATCTGTATTTTTTTCTGGCTTTTCCAAAATACACCAACAGTATAGCATAAAGGCCTCCGAAATAGTGGCTCTAATTATACATCCAGCATATTCTCTTCATCGTGGATCTATGGTTGATCCTCGGTGCTTTACGCGTCCAGTCTCAAATGGGCCACTGTGGCCTCAACGCTTGGATTCGTTTCCAAGTGCAACAACGAGTATGTTTGTATGTTGTTGGCCTTATCAGCAATACATGAGTCATATATTAAAGCGAAGCGTATTATGGCTAGGTTTCCGTGGATTTTCCTATGTGTTAACAAAACCTATCATCATTAGCAATGGCTCATATCCCCATACGCAATCAAAAAATGCAATGGCTCATCCTTCTCGAAGAGATATATATAGTCGTCTACGCAAATGTATATAAATAGATGTGTTCATACCTTTCCTCAAAATGCTGCGCCACCTCCTTGCCATGTGCTAAACAGCTTCGCTGGTCATCCACCTTTACGCAGTGGAATGACTCATGATTTTTCCTTCGAATTCCCTTTTTGCTTTACTTGCACAAAGAACGTTTTTGATATATAATTTTGCCATAAATTCGTGACAAGCAACAGAGCGAAGGTTTAATGCTTAAGCTTCTGTATGCCTAATAGTCCAACGCACTCTTCCTGGAAACGCTGCAGTACGCAGAAACAATTTCCATTCTTGGAGCAGTGCACATTGCCTGTGCTGTCTGCGCGTTGGTTTCACTCGGCAGGTTCATCCCAGCTAGCCAAACCAAAGCGCGTGCCGTGCATGCTAAGGCACCCAATATGGACAATTATAACGCACATCGCAAATGCGGTGACACGATCGAAATGTCTGAAAGTGGGGAAGCAAGTACCCCTTACAGAGTAACAGCCATAGCAAGCGGCAAAGAGAATCATTAGTAAGATGCGTGGATTTGTCGCTGGAGAGCTCGCGTGATACGCAACAACAAGCGCATTGCACGCGAAAGACATTACTGGTGCTTTACGTCAGAAGCACACGCGACACTGGACTAAACGGGAAGGGGATGACGATGGCCAGATTCGCAGATCCGAAAAAAAGTAAGGCAAGCAAGTGTATAAACAATGAGAAAGAAACTTTGCTGCAAAGCGTGCTTTTGACTCCATGCGGTCAATGCCGAAGAAGGAGACGATATATTTATATGTATATATGTATAGCCGCAATACCTCCCGCCTCTTAGCTGCCCCCTATTGGGCCAGAAAATCAATGCGTGAATGGTCACGGCAACTTGCGCGATGACGTAGGCATGACTAGGAGGATATTTATTGAGAACTGTCTTGAAAGAGTTATGAAAGTGCGATAATCACGCGACTGCAAATTGCAACCGCGTTCGCGCATTCCATTTTTTTTTAAATTTTAAACGCTTGCCTTGCACCATCAGCGAACACATATTTGTATGATACAAGATAAGAACACCGAAAGTGAGAGAATGTCATAAGCTAGGCAGACGTGTCCGATTAAAATGTCATCTGCATGCTCGTATGATAATTGTACTTAAGAATCGCGTAAAAGTTATAATAGTATTTACCTTGATTATAAAATTTAATTACTTGTACTGAAACAATACAAGTTAAAGCCTTGCGCACATTCAAATGACCTACTGAAAAGGGTCCTGGCGCATAAAGCTCTTGAGCACACAAAAGATTTTCTGCAGAAGGGGCACTTCGCTCACACTAATCCAACTTCGCACGCGCGCCAGCCATGTTGTCCCCCCGTTAATTTTCACCAAATTTTACTTCCGTGGCTGGTACAGCTCTTACAGGACCACCTAGTCCCTTATTATACCATTCTCGAACTGGGCAGATGTTAACAATGTTACTAAATGTCAACAATGTGACTCGTTTAGTCCACCCAGTACAGCGCGGGCGTCTCAATTAAAGCATGAAAATGATAATTCAGGAATTACTTGCGACGTTCAAAAATAAAAAAAAAATCCGCGCATGACCCATAATATGACCCCATTTGCACGAAATTAGAACTCAGTATCACACACGGCCTTGCTTGAAGCTTTGCGAATAACGGCCACGTAATGTTATTGTACACTCGTTTAGAAAATTATAGCGAATTTGGTATATATATGACGTCTTTCAAACTTTTCACAAACGCCACTCACACCATGCCATTTATTACACCTAACTATCAGCACTGTAACTTTGTAGTTCTGTGAAAACATTACGCAGACTTTCTACGTGGTTCTTCAAATACGATTCTTATGCACTAGACCGCTTCTATAGACATTTTTCTGCCTTGCGGTAATAAACTTACACAGATTAACTTCTCGCTGTGTATAATCCACAAAAAACTTCTTACTTAAAACAAATAAAAATAACAACAACATGCCTTGTTAACTTTACAATGAATACCAGGAAAAGCAATTCGCCTCATATACCACAGCAAATTAAGAAAGAAAAAATGAGTATTTAATAGTTCATATATCATAATTACCGTAAGAATTTCAACCTTTCGGCACACGTTACGAGTAACCTGGCCCCTTTCTGCTTTAAAGTAATATGTGCGGCTCTCTTGGGTATACCAAAGGAGCGGGGAAACGCTGCAACCATTTTACATATTGTCTCTAAACCGATAAAAAGTGAAAATTTAGCAATCTTTATTTTTGGCCACAAATTAAAATTTGCATGCACATTGCCCCAAACACCTCCCCCCCCCCTCCCTTCTCCTAGCTGACAGCTAAGACTTTATTTAGTTGTAAATTCGGCGAATGCTTCATTTCTCCCGGCCACCTCGAAAAGACGCACTTAACATTTTTGAGCGCTTGAAGTCGCGCTAACACGTTCGGTGAAAAGGCTCCTATGACGGCCACAGGCAGCGAAGTAATAAATATGTGCTTCTCATCAATATAGCTATATTGACTGAAACTTCGTAAAGTAAAAAAAGAAAAGTGCACGTAGACGAAGCGAACAAGGCAAGAAAATAGAAAAAAAGTAACGTGAGAATTTCAAAATTAGAACGCAAACTCGCGAACTGCTTATCACGTTTGATCCTTTCCCTACTGGGACGATGGTCCACGCGCCAACGTCAGCCGGACAGCGCGGCGCGGTACCCATGAGCGGGGATCTGGCCTCCTTCCGCGTCGTTCACACCGGATTCGTGCTCGGTTCGTGCCTGTCCCAGCTAGTGCGAAAAAAAAAAGAGCTGTCGAGTGATGGCCTACTCGACAGCTGGCACGAATTGCCCGGGGGCCACTTTTCGCGTCTCTCGTTCGCCACCTTTCTTCTCCCGTCACCGTCTTCCCTCTCCTTCGGGATTTCACGCCGTCATCCCCCTGTGCCCGTCACTCGCGCCTCTACGTCTCGACTTCGTGGCGCTGGAATTGCGCATGCGTGCCATCGGCTACAGCAGCGTTGATGTCTGCCTCGTCGAGCAGGTCCCTATGCCTCCAAAAACCCAAAGAACTAAATGTGCGACTGGGGCAACACGTCCTATCCCAAAGAAGGTCACCTCCATTAAAACCTCCCATTAGGCTTAATTTATGCATATTTATTTTAAACCTCATATTATGCTTCCCTTATAAGGAAGAGTTAGCTCGGGGCCAACTCCAACGCGGCCTATTCAAATACATGTAAAATGCAAAAAGATTTTTTGAGACAACGCATGGGGCGATTTTCACAAAATTTATTGTATCTGAGAGAGAACACTAAATTCTAGTGACTTTCGGAAGCTTAATCTCAATTTAGGTATTGAATTTTGTGAACAAAATTTTCAATTATTCGAAAGTTCGAGAAAAAAAGAACGAAAACACGAAGTTTACAAATTCAAATCTCTGCATCAAGAATAGATATCGCGGTTCTGTAAACGACATCCATTAGATCATTGAAAGCGAACAAATTTGATTTGTCATTTTACATCTTATGTAAATCTGTTACGTTGGTTACAAGGGTTCTGCAAAAGCGTTATTTCCATATTGCTAAACATGTTGAGGATCATGTGTAACATACCAACTTTCTCCGCTTTAGACTTGCTATAAGGTGCAATTCACAGAAATGTATTATCATTTTTCGTTCCGAACCTACATAGTTGTAAGCTTGATAGCTTAGTTTTTTGAATATCTTCGATTTTTGTCATTCTTATTAAACAACTGACGATAAAAATTAAATATTCTAAACCAACATTTACTATATTTTACGTTTTGATTTGAAATGCAACAAACGTCGTCAAATGTGGTGCAGTGGTTACCGAGGAAAACGAATTCGCCTTTTACATGTATTTAGCTAGAAGCACCCGAGCTAAAGCTTCCTCTCAAGTCCGTTTTAGAGCAGGCGCAATGCGACGAGATTTGTGCCGTTTGATAAAGCAAAAAAAAAATTGTCATCCATGCGAGAGCAACACGAGCCTACAAAGAAATCTTTCCAGCTTTGGGTGGCTTTACTTCTTGTCGCCACTTTATACCCTTACACCAGTGCAAGATAGCCAACCGGACGCGCTTCTGGTCAACCTGCCTGGATTTCCTTGTTCACTCTCACTTGTAGCTTCGGGCAACTGCCACATTGATCACAATCTTTACCCGTAATGAAACTTTGCCTCTATTGGCGATTTATGCAGAACTCATTTGCCTTATTCACCGTCCCTGCGCTTACAGCGGGCAATAAGGCCTCGCTGTGCTGTCTACGAGCAGCCTGTTTAGTAGTGGTTGTAGAGCAACTGCCCTGGGATGGGATTGGTCAAGGGTCCGTTACTCGTATCAAGATGAACTTTTCTTCAACTGCGAAGCTTTGTAACCGAAAACACCATGTGGGCTTTCCTCTGTAACATTCTGGTGCTCTAGGATACAGAAAATTTTCTGCCTGCGTGTGTGATAAAAATGGTTTCAGCTTACGAAATTATTTATTTGATCTGATCATATTGTGTTCTTCCGATTCAATTTGGTGAATAATTTGGCCGCGCGCGGTGATCGGTCAGCCTACTGGTTAGCTCATACTATTGAGTGACTGCCCCCGAAGAAACGCCGGTACTTCTTGAACTTAACTCTTCCTACTGTGAGAGAAGAATGATTGTTGAAACAGCAACATTGGAAGCTCTATCTCGCCCTTCCTTACTGCGAAAACGCGAGTATACGCTCTCTGAGGAAGGCTTCATACCCGTGAGCTTCAGTGTGTTTCGTAAGATACAGCACCATAATTAAATGGATTTCTGCCAGTGCCGAGAAGACAACTCGTTTTGAATTTCGCCGCGCGTCGGGAAAGCAGCGCCGACGCCCACGACGAGAGCATGTTGACAATAAAGACCGCTTGCGCGAAAAGAACACGTTCGCGTGAGCTGCGGGAACAAACCCTGGACGCCTAATGAGTGCGCCACGACGTGCCACGCACCTGCCGTAGCTACACAATTCACGCATCGCCTGACGCGTTGTTTGTGTTTTGCCACAGGTGGGGCAGTGATCATTTGAGACCACTGCCACTGCGACAATCGCTGCCGAGTAGATAGTACGCCGCGACCCCATAGCGAAATTATCTTATTAGTTATGGTACACTCTCTTTTACGCCATTGGCTCAACTTTTTCGGCCTGCATATTTCATTTTTTGAATGAAGGGAAAATGAGCCTTCCACTCACTCGTATAAATTGTTACAAAGGTAACCCATACGTGTTCCTCGAGGCAAAAGCCTCGCATTTGAAGGAAATGCGTCCTGTTCCGGGACTCGAATCCAGGAGCGGATTGATTGTTATCGTGAGGCTGAACTATTTGGTGAACACATGTGAGCTACTTGCGTGTATACACAGCTTGACTATGGTGAATGCATGGTGAATAAAAAAAAATTATCCGTTACCCGAGAGCCAAACTGTCTTCGAAACTTGAGCTTCACAAGTTACGATAATTGGGAACTTGTTCTCAAACACATAGCGCCGAAATTCTGACATCCAGGACTACAGACCTTTGGCACTCCACTGATGTATAAGAGCGCACTTGTTTCCTGCCGGAAATGTCGCAGTTGTTGTGGATGTCACGCCAACTTGTTACTATATCGCAAGTACTGCTTCAAGGAAACGATAACTTCCAGTGAGTTTTTAGCAGATACTGTTTGCATAATATTCAGGGGTAAGTGGATAACACTCACCAGCGACCTCGGTACACCATGGACCTGGACATATTAGGCAGCTTGATTATCTGCAGTCCATGGACCTGGACATATTGCGCAGCTTGATTATCTGCAGTCCAAGTAGCGCTTGGTGATAGTAGATGATGTCGCTCCTCTGAGACGTGTGCCTGTACTAGTGCAGGCCAAGGAGCGTCAGATTCTCTTTTCTGAACCTCGCTATTCTTCTGACCATCTAGGTGTAGGGTGCTTGGCGGTATTGGTGGTTTCTTTCTTGCTTGGGAGCGCGCAGTCCATCGGAACGGCGTCTTTTAAGAGTCGTTACCGCTTCCTTCCATGACGAGTCGTCCTTCACCATTTGTCTCAAGATGCTCTTCTCCTTTTGATTAGCAGGCAGTCGTTTGATGAGGCATCTTGATGCCCCCTGCAGGTTCTGCATTTCAAGGTAGTCGCAGCAGAACTGATAGTTGGGCGAGTTGGTACGAATTCATAGTAAAATATTTAGCGCGCACAATTGACAAGGACACAGTGAAGGGGGACACATGAGCGCTTACTCACAACTATTTTATTTTCTGAAAGATACAGAACATATATATACCCCACCTATACGCGCTGAGCGTGCGCAACAAGAGTGATCATTAAAACAGAAACAGATTAAAAACAGATTAAGAAGGTTCATTCAGTATCTAAAAAAGCAAATTCATTTTCAGTGATTGCAACCGATGGTTGGCTTATTAATAATATTGTATTAGTATTAATATTATACATTTGGCCAACCGATGGTTGGCCAAATGTATAAGCCGACCATCGGTTGCAATCACTGAAAATGAATTTGCTTTTTTAAATAGTTCAATACTGGATTCAAATACCCTTCACTGTGTCCTCATCGATTTTGCGCGCTAAATATTTTACAATGAAGGTAGTCGCTTTGCAAGACTACGCTGTGTGGGGTACGGCGCAACGCGGGCAAGTTGGTTTTTTGTTACACGCGCCACTCAGGTGGCACATATTCAGGCACTTGTGGTATCGAAGAGGCCTCGGGATATAGGCTCGAATGACATGACGAACAAGACCAACCTTCACATGTGAAGGAGTTCGGCTAACTTGCACTATGACCATCGTGTCAGTAACTGATTTGACAAGGGCAGGAAGGTCAGAAGGAATAGAAACGTCCACATCATATATGACGCCAGCTTTCCTGCCTCTGTCTTGCGTTACGTAAGCACAGACTTTGATGTCGCCAAGCTCCGTGACAGTGCGCAATGCATGTAAAGCGGCCGGGTGATCGATGTCTATTGCCAGGACGTTCTTAGGTGGATTAAACCGAATGTCCTTCACCTTATTCGGCATAACAGCGTCAAGATGTGCTGAGATGACTTGCCGATTCATGCACCTTAGGTTTGTCTAAGAATCTACGGGAACGAGCAGTATACTGTGGCGCAACGGTTCACAGGAAGCCTTCACGGTTGGCGTACTTCCTGGTGAAGACCCACTGACAATCATCCTCTTCGCCTTAGGCTTCGCCGTAAGGACGAAGTCGTCGTCGCTGTCATCGGCTGTTCTGCATTCTTGAGGCCGGCATCGAAGACAATGCGATGTCGGTACTGTGTACAACGGAGTCAGGATCCATCGCCGCCCACCGGAGGGCGATTACCTCCCGAAAACAGTAAAAAAACGCAAGAACTACGGATACAGAGAGAGCAGCACTCCATGGGAGAAACACTTCATCTTCCTCTTACTGATAATTTTTATTATTAAGAATAGCAGTACAGGTGACCGAAGCTTGCGAAACTATGTACATTATTACCCATGGGCAAAACAAACACTTGTGCCTTCCGTTGCCACATCGTCACGGATCATGAGAAGTTGGGATCAATCAAAAGAAAAATAAAGGGGGGGGGGTAGGATACGAAACACAGAAATCATTAGGCGTTCAGACTAGGGTAATTGGCAACGTGCTGATACCGCCTGTGCGGGAGCCAAGGCCTATTTACTAAACCACTGCGGAACTCATATTTAACTTTAGCCATGCCTTCACCTTAACAATGAAACACAGAAATCATTAGGCGTTCAGACTAGGGTATTTGGCAACGTGCTGATACCGGCTGTGCGGGAGCCAAGGGCTATGTACTAAACCACTGCAGAACTCATATTTAACTTTAGCCATGCCTTCACCTTAACAACGAAACAGGAACAAAGGCCAGCAAAAGTGACGCTGCCCACATTCACGCCGCTTATGACCCCGTACATTTATTCTAAGCTGTCCCTGTCAATATTTGTTATTTTCGTTCCTCGTAATTGTAGCATTATTATTCAACGTCGTACCATGACATAGTAAAGAGAAATTTCAACGACGGCTTATGTAAAGTTGTGGTTGAATGCGTCCTCAAATTAACAATTCTCGCAGCCTTTACAACTGCTTTGGCAGCATTTCGTCATTTTTTTTCTGGAGTCGGTACAAGTAAACCTGCTATAACGCAAACCGGAATGCTGCCACCTTTCATATGTATCTGACTTATCATGAAAAATGCTTGGAGAAAACGTGCGTCAGGCACATGGTTTACTAGCTTGGGAAAACTTACATTATCGTAGCTGCCACCATAGAAGTGCTCTATGAAATGAATAGAGGATATAGCGTGTGTAGCCGCAAATCACCGCTGCTAGCAGTGTCTCTTTTTTGAGGGAAGGGAGTGTACTTATTTTGTGAAGATTAAGCCACACATGTTTACGCAAAAGCTTACCGACATCTGTGCGACATTCAGCAGGTGGATATCATAGCCAGCAAGCAGCTGTTAAAGAGAAGCTACAGTAATGATGCATGTGAATAAGGTTCTGCATTTATATGTTTTTTTTTTCTCTTTAGTTCTGCGTTGGTGAATGCTTCATCTCCCCTGAAAGACACTTGGCAACATTTTTGCGCTACTGTGTTGCTGTAGTCATTCACCATGTCACTGAAATAAGCAGCTCATATAGAGCGACATAACATGTTCTGCAGGATTTATGTATTGCGGAAATGTTACTGCGCTGAAGTTAAGGTGTCTGAAAAAAAAATTCCCTGACCTTGAATTTGTTGCGAACTGTAGTGTAACTTAGTATATATTGTATTCTAGAGTATGCTTGCTTGAAATACAAGAAAACCGCAGGTGACTACAGTGTAACCCTAGCGGACGTTACTTGCTGCCCAAGTTCTGCGTGTTATGACGAACAGCGGCCTACCTTGAACTTGATGTGAATTAGAGTCGGTGCGCTCAGGCGTTTACTTGGCTTTCAAAGTACTAGCTTCTCTCAATTTAACGTTTATTTCATTGAGCCGGGTTCTCTATGCTATGCATTACTTGTCTGAAAGAAAAGAAGTGCGATAATCACTCATACTGCCAATGTCTCTGAAATACAGGCATAATTAAAGAAAGCATGTGATGGCCGCGCCCCACTCTCCAATAGAGCATTGAAGCGAACCGAAGAAAAGCAGTAATAAAAATTTATCCCGATCATGGTCGTCGCATGTCTCCACATATATTACAACTTTCTCAGCGAAGACTTTCGTCTTGTTCTTCCTGTATTATTTGTGCATTTTCAATGAAAGGCACGACAAAAAGTTCACTGTGGCGCATCAACTTGACGCTCTGCTCCGGTGCCACCGTGTCGCCCGAAGAAAGGGCGCTCTTGCGGAATTTCGCAGAGCGCCGCCTTTCTGGGCCTGTTCAATTTGGTGGGATAGGTTGTTACATCGTGGAAGCAAGAGCATAGTTGAAGTGCAAGGTTTCATCTGACAATTCGCCATCTCGACGGCCGGGTCTGATGGCAAACATTGTACAACTTCTCGTTGCAAGTTAGGGCCCAACGGACGCCCTGTAGCACAAATAAAACTAAAGATGGAGCATTTCTCTTGGCAGACGTGAAAACAAGAATTGAACATCAACGGAAACAGCGGTGCCCTTTGATACGAGCAGAATCCTCGAGAGCAAGCCTTGATCACAGCCCAAAAGCAAAGCACGGAGAATGATTGCTCTGATGGAGAAAAAAAAACAAGCTCTTTGGTGGAGCGGCCGAAATTGTTCAGAATAGCCATTCGAAGTGCCGTCAAAAGCATCCGCGATGCAGAAAGTCACCTTGACATGGCTGACATGACCGAGAAAGAAAACAAGTGCGTGAGAGCCAGAAAAGTGTAGAAGCTTTGCTAAGCAATCCACTCTTGTGTGGCGGCAGCCAACGCGAAAAGAGGGTAGATAGGTCGAATTGTTTCCTGCAACAATCCCTCTTACAGCTATCGCAGGAACCGTCAAGAGATCGCCAACAGCAGCTGCCACTGGTTTGGAGAGTGTTCTTAGAAAGGTCTGCTAGGCGTGGCTTTTTAGTGAGGCTCACGAGCCTCGGAGGCGAGTGCTCTTCGTTTCTGCGATATTTCCTCTTTGCTTCTGTCTTTTCCTTTCTGTGCAAGAGACAAAATCACACGGCAAGGACAAATACGAACAGGAAAAAAAGCACCACAATCGTACCATTGAAGATAGCGTTGACTTTGTTACGAAGAGCGCCTAGAGCAACCTAACCTAATGGACGTTGGTCAAATCTGGCATTCTAGGTACGTTTTCAAACTATCCAAACGCGCTATCCCCGCACAAACGCAACCGTGCCATTTGGTCTCACGGAATGTGGTGGCGCTGGCTGGGATGTATCACTGCAACAGATGACGTGATGACGTGAACTGCTCGTAAGCATTATAGGACGCGAACAGCAGCGTAGCGAAATTATATTATAGTTCGCATTTGGTTGTGAGCGAATGTGTTCAGAATGTTGGTGCTGCGTTATGCGAAATTGTCAACTTAGGACAGCAGTGTCTGGAACGCGCACTGCCACCGCACTTTATTCACAACGCAAAGCCCACCCGCTGTGCAACGGTGTACGCAATTCACGTATTCCAAGAATGCCAAGCTACTGGCGGGCTCATGACGCTAGTGTTCTCAGATGCCTGGTAGCGGCCAGGGCGATGTTTCTTTTGCGTTGTTGCCTTGCGTGCTGCTTTTAAACCATGTCCCACCCACATATACTTACCACACCGACCAAGACTTTCAAACCTTAATATCGCTGTCAGTGCCTCGCGTTTCGGGCTAAACTACCAACCTTTGAGCGTTTTCATCATTTTCATAGCCTGCGGTTGGCACAAGCTATCCTGCAAATACGCAAACAGAATTACAGCCCCCTTCGATGTCTATCTTATTTGTTGTGATTCTCCTTAGATAAAACGTGCGTCAAAGACCTCGCGGTGCAGCCCTATAGGACAGATCTGGATGAAGTCTCGTTAAGTTACGGTGCCTGAGAGCTTGACCTTCCACTTTTTTTCATTTAATTCGAATGCCGCCCATTTCAGTGTTATCCCGCATGAACATTTTGTCTGCATTTTTTTATCTCTCGTCTTTTGATCTCTTGTTACATAATAAACCTGCAGGAGCATACAAACTTATTGCTCCACTAGCCTTCCTACCTATTTATAAGCTCTCTCTCGCACGCGTGCCCGTATTTTCAATAGCGATTATTTCGCAGTTTCCTTGTAATACATCATAATAACGTGCAAATTAGGTAGTGCCAAGTCAGTGCGTATTAAGGGGACTAATGCCACGGCCTAGCCGTTTGGCATAACGCCACACTATCAATCTGAGCCCCTTAGCTCACACGACCAAAATGCAAAACAACATTTTTGTTCACTACTGAATAATAAAAGAGACAAGTGCTCACTCCGTCTTAGGTGAGTAGAGTCCCTACCAGAAGAATTAACCCAGTGCGGAAAGAATACAAGCTGGTCTGGCTGAAAATGAAAAGATAAACAAAAAATGTGCCTGCTATTCAGTAAGATAAAACGGTGGAAGTGCAGCCTGTGCGCTAAATATAACAAATCAGTTGTGCGAAAGGCCATAAGGAGGGCGGTGTAGGCTCATGAAAAGGTAATCATCATTCACCGGACTGCCGTACAACACTGCATTCGGGTCGATTAACGTTTTGCTTATCATGTGCTAAGCATAACGCGCTCAAGTCTTTCTAAACAAGACGAAATTCGAAAGCCGGCCATGACAGCAAAGTAAGACACTCTGCATATATGTGGTTCGAGTGACACAAGCAAAATGAGTGTAAGCGATGTGAAGCACACGTGGCTTCGCTGAGAAATAGCTTTCAGTCATTTTAAGGAAGCAAGAAGAAACACGGCGACATACCTGATGCTCAGAGAATACTTTACTTGAAGCGTCAAAAAAAAAAAGAGGGAGAGAAAGAATTGTCAACAGAACATAGAAATTAAATCTTAGCGTGTTGGAATGACTACCATCAAGCTGCAGAGGAAACTGCCGTTACGTAAGGAGGCGCGGGAGCCGTTCTGAAGCGTAGGAAATATAAAAACAAAAGAAGAAACGTTCTCATTATCATTGCGGCGAAAAGACGACAGAAATAACCCACAAAATATAAATCAGAACAGAAATAGCAACAATATTCAAATTCAGGAAGAGGTGCAAAAGGAAGAAGAAGGAAATTACAGAGTCGGCTAGATAGCGAAGGCAAGAAGAAGAGAATGAGAGAAACAAACCTAAGAGCCGCACCAGCTGCGGTGATGTGTGATCCGTTCACGTCGAGGACGACAACCCAAGCGCCACCGCTCTCCAGGCGCTTCAGCGCAGAAGCCTTTACTCGGGTGTTCTTTATTTATTTATTTTTTCTTCTATAGTTCCGTTCACTCTGCATTCTAGCACGGTTAGCGCAGATGCGGTGGCGCAAAAGAAATAAATAAACAGGGTGGTAATGGCATCGCGGACAGCTGCCATGAATTGCGCAGGGGCCACTTTTTCCCAGCTCACGCGCGTTCTTTGCCCGTCCCGCATGGTCCCTCCTCGTCCGTCGCCAGTTACCTCACATTCCACATAGCCGGTCCTGTCGGCTTGCAATAGGCGGCCCGGCCTAGCAAGCGTGCGCTCGTAGTTTCGGGTGGCTCGTTGATGACAGCTGGGGCGATGTGAGCCACTGGTTAGAAGAGAAGCGCGGACACGTAAATGTGCGGAAGTGGCTTTCCGTTTGAAACGTAGTTTCCGTCAGGATGAGTTTCCCCGTCGTTTCATCCAACTCGCGGTTCTTATGCTGTTATTATGCATACTACCTCCCCTCCCCCTCTGGCCACACACACACGCTTTCTCTTCACCTCACATTCATACGAGGCAAAATGCGACAAAAATTCCTTATGTTCATCCAACCGACCACTTTTCTCAGCGCCATCGCTGACCGCACTCATTTCCCCGTCGGAACACCCTTTCTAAATCCTGCACATTCCAAACTCGCCTCACCGTTTGTATTTTCTGGTTATTTGCGGTGTCCTGGCACAGCGCTCAGCAGTTGTCCAGAATACCAGATGAAGGGGAACGTTTCTTCGCGCGCTTGATATCAGAGCGTCGCTTCCATTTACCTGAACAGCTACTGTAGAACAGCAGCACCAATCTCTATTTCTACCCTCCTTTCCTTCTTTTTTCTTTCTGATTGTAATCTTTTTAAGGCGGTGTCAGTTCCTTGCGTTCTGAAATAATGAAAAAAAAATCTAAATCGCATGTTTGAGCTTACACGTGGCGCAAATTTTTCGTAAATCCGTTGAATAAATACACTGCAACATACTCTGGTGTGTCGTTAAGGCATCCCATTTCCTTCTACGTATCTGTATCTGTATAAGCAGTCCTCCGCTCACAAGTTATGTCGAATTGCAAGCGTCAGTGCAGGTGAATGCACACAGTGGGACGTCTGCTCCGTGATGTAACGTGAACGAATGCGTTGTGTGATGCTTGTTGAAGGGAAAATGGCGATTGCATGTGTAGTTGCAGAGATGCACGACATATATCTTGCTACACTTTAGTGTTCTGTATGCGTGTTGCGTCTCATGGGTCAAACCCAATAGCTAAATGAAAGAAAATAAAATAAATTGTAGAATCTGGCGAATCAAAGGCGCCGTTCCGTTAGGCTGTGTCTGAAGGAGTACCCCTCAGCCGATATTATTGCAGGGGCGCTTTAGCGTAAAGCTACTCGGGCCTCCGGGGTGCGAGTCAAGCACGCTTCGCCGACACCACGGTGGCTCCATGGTTCTATTTTATTGACTGTGTACCTAGTGCATATGTCACTGCACACGTCACAAGGCAGCCATCTGGCAGGTTAAGCGTGTGCCTTGGTGCGTGCGTTGTTGGGCACGTGACGGCGCAGCCAATGGGCAGGAGGTGGCGCCACATCAAGAGTCAATGAAATGAATGTATAAAACAAAAACTCAGTCCTCTTCCTTTCTGCGAAGACGGATGACCAGGGAAGCTGTGTATGTGGGCCCTCGATGGTGAACAGTACCTCCGCCACGTGTCGGCCTGGCATTGCACTAACATCGGGGTCGGCGCACGCATGTGAAGTGCTTAGTACCTGCTTCGACTCCGCGGGTGCTCGGCCCCGCGTCGCAATACATTCGTCACCAGCCCACGCATGCGGAATGCATAAGGCGTTCACCTCCGCGGCGGGTCGCCCCAGCATCGCACTATCTTCCTGATTGGCCCAAATGAAATAAAGAAACGATAAATTGATGGAAATTAAAGTGGATGAAAAAAAACTTGCCGCAGGTGGGAACCGAACCCACAAGTAGTGGGTTCGTTTCCTCATTTCATTTATTAAGCACAATAATTTCCCCTATGTTGTCCTCGGTGTCAGTGTTTGGCTTCTTATGATATCACTATATATATATCTATATATATATATATATATTATGTGTGTGTGTGTGCGTGTGTGTGTATGTTTGTGTCATTATAAAGATTTACAGATCAGATGAAAAAACAACTTGCCGCAGGTGGGAACCGAACCCACAAGTTGTGGGTTCGTTTCTTTATTTCATTTATTAAGCACAAGTAATTTCCCCTATGTTGTCCTCGGTGTCAGTGTTTGTTGGCTTCTTATGATATGACTATATATATATACATATATATATATATATATATATATATATATATATATATATATATATATATATATGTGTGTGTGTGTGTGTGTGTGTGTGTGTGTGTGTGGGTGTACGGTAGTCATTACACGGATTTACAAATCAGTTTATAGTTTTACAGAGGTATTACAGATTTTTTGAAGATCGCTTATGGCAGATATCATGAGCGGGAATACTCAAAGGGCCGTACCCCACTTTCGCGGGAGGTCGAAATACATAATTAAGCAGTTGACTAAAATTGCCAAATTCCCTTGCTAATTATTTACTTTACTCCACACAATGCAATGTACGAATTGTAGCTGGTTAGTTTTCAAGCCAGTCTAGAGTTATCAGCTGTCTTTGCACACGTGTGACGCGTTAGCACCACGAAAAGCTATGCTCCATTACAACTGCACGCGCACCGACGGCTGAAGGCTTCGCCAGCCAGGCTGCTTTCTATACTGCATACTGTCCTCACTCTTCTATCAAGCCCCTGCCTTTCATTATGCTCAGTAAGCGTGCACTTAAAGTCTGCGTCTTTTGTATTTACAGACATGGTCGTGTAAATAATTCCCTGAACAACACAATGCACGAAATATTTGGTCTGATCAACTTATCACAGTAGACGCTCATATCGATTTCTCTTGCTTAAGTTAATTTTACTGCAAATGTTTTGTTATATTGTTTTGTGAAGTGATACTTAACTGAGTTAGCTGATCGCCAAAGCAATTTCCCTGAGCAGTACTTCTACTACATGTCGATGTATGTCATAGTTGACAAGCTGAGAGAGCTTGCTAGCGAGATCCTGTGTTCTTTCATACTTTCCAAGTGGGAGGGCGTAAAAATGCTAAACGAGTAGGTAGCTCTGTGCAATGTTCCCTATAGGGTTGAAACCGATTTACCAGTGCCGTTTCGTGTTGTTGCCCTAACCCCAATAGTAAATATTGCTTGTTCATTATTTTCATCGTGGCTGCTGTGCTGACGAACATCAAAGAAAGATAAATGAATGTAAGGCAAACTTCACTTTGTTCTTATTTCTCTATTCCCACATGGATGTGCACAGTGTCTCTAAACCCTTCCGTTCATGCATACGAACTCTTACGTTGTCAGAATTCTTGTAAATCTCCCTCTCTGATACATGCGCATCATTTATATTTTCTTTTACATTTATATATAAGCGCCATCATTCTGCACTGATCTACATTCCAACACATCACCCGTCTTATACGTCAGGGCAGGTCACGCTGCCGTTGTATCGCTTCTTGTTTGAATTTCATCAACTTTCTTATTCTAACCTCACCTCGCGATCATCTCCAAGGATTTCGATGGCACGACCGCCTAGAGAAACCTTAGTAGTTCGCCGGAGAAGAAGAAACACAAATTTCTCTGAGCCGAAAGCGGTGCAACAGGGCGCCCCGTTAAATAGAAAAAGTGACAGCAACACCCGTCATCGCCTCGACGATTCCGTCCGGCCTCCGGCATTTCTATTCCTATCGCTCATGCCGACTTGCTCCCTTCCATCCTAAACAGATGTTCACCTGCCTTACTGCTGACGCAAACGTTTGCTGAAACTTTCCTGCGCTACGTGGACTGTGACCTTACCCTTACGGTTCATTTAACCAGTCTTCCTACTTTTTTTATAAATATGCCATGTCGTTCTTTTTTTCGGTTAATTTTAATCCCACCAAGGTACATGAGGACACATTATAAAAAGGTGAGGCGAAAAAGGATACAACAAGAACTACAACAGCAAATATATCACATAAACAAGAATGTACATATAGAAGCAATAGAGCGTTATGTTAAAAGGCAAAACTATATTTCTTTTTCCCGAAAGCTCCCTACAAGGGTGTTTACTTTTGCTGTAGTGATTTACGGAACGAATATTTCAGGAGAGCACAGTTCTGCCTGGAATAAACTAGTGTAATTTGCTTTTCATTAATTTGGGGTTTACGCCCAGCGTCCGTAAAACGACAGAACTGACAATGTGGCACTTGTTAAGGAAGGTACGTGCGCGCACTGAAAGAAACCTAATGCAGCCTGCAGCTTAGCCGTAGCAATCTGTGCACTTACTTCACGAAATAAATGCGTTCACTGCAAAGATACGTTCACGTAGATCGAGCTGTTTTTTGTACGTGCGGAGAATATTTTTTAGAAGGACATCGACATTTTCGTAACAATCCCCAATGTAAGCGAAAAGTCATTGCAACCATATTTCACTTGTCTGTTTATAATAAGAACCGTTCTGTGCGAACCCATACGGATACCGTATGACTCACCGTGTCGACTGTTGTGGTGCCACAGCTTTCTTTTTTTACTTTTACTTAGTTTTTACTTCAACACGCTATTGTATAAAAATTCGTATATTCTTTGTTCAACGTATCACCACGTTACATTTTATGAGTGATGCGGGAGCGTAACCAATACTGTGTTGCAAACATAGAGCATTCATCGCAGAGAACACCCCGCTTTCATACTTTCGCCAGGAGGTGGTTTCAGTAAAAAATTTTAAGAAAATGAAAACAACTATTTCTACCTAGATTTCTTAACGTTGTCTCGAATCAACGCATTACGTTTTTGACAGTACAGCATTTTTTTTTACTTCTTAAACTTCTTTTAGCGAAAACGTTAGGTAAAAAATGCACAAATGACGATCAGCCTTCTCAACGATATGGGCAGCCGGGAGACGCGACGAATCTATTCTGATCACATTACGAGCTGCGTTCGCTAATTAACGTTTATAGCGAAATCGCCATTTCTGTACGAACGCTCCAGGCGCATTTGTGCCATCGCCATTGGCGCCTGTGTTGTGGTGCTTTTCCGCTATAGACGATGCCTGCTCTTTCTGGCGCGTGGGCGATCAGTAGGCTCTCAGACACGCCAAGTGCTTATGGCTTGAAAAGCGGCGCAGTCAAGTGGCCGCACCACAACGCTCCGTTCAGTCTGTTCTGTCGTAACCAGAGTGGCGTCTTAATTTCCACTGTTGGCATTGCATTTAGGCTGCTGTTGTGCGCACACATATTAGCGTTCCTACTGAGAGGCTGTGTGCATACCACACCGTGGTAGGCGAAAGGCAAGTTTAACTTATGTAATCCATTTTTTTTTTCAAAGAGGAGAGGGGTTACGATGCTGACCATTGCCGAAGTCTTTTTTTTTCCAGGTCTTATCTCCTGCATCATCCAGGTTTGACGCCTACACTAACATTGGCACGCCATTTATTACGTCAGTGTTCTGACACTCCTTCGGGACAACAATAAACATTTGTACCGCTCTGAATGTGCGTGCCATGTCCTATCCTGGGATGAGACATGGCCCGCAAAGTTAAATGGCGGTCTCCTTGGGGCTGAAACGCTTGTTTCCATATTTCACCGCAACCTCAAGCAGATGAGTAGAAAGATTAGGGAGGCCACGTGCACAGCACGTGTTGGACGAGCACTTGAAGAAGCCTGTCTTGTGATGGCCCGTTTCACGAAGTATATGTTGCTGCACTCGGGCATATTTATCCTCTGGCAGCAAGGTTTGCTCTGGCAGCAAGAGAGCTCAATGAACTGGAAAGAGAAAAAAGCGAACACATGAGAGAGTTGTGTGTGCATATATATGTGAGTGAACCATTGGTCCAAAGCTCTAATAAAGAACTTCAATTATTGTGGCCATCGTCGGGAGGTAGTAGGCTTTCTTTTTTGTGTTTTTTTTTGTGCGTTGATGTTTGACCTATCTCGTTATGTTCTTGGTTTTCGACGCATGCGTGGCAGAGATTAGTGGAATATATTCGCCGTAAACTTCAGTTGTAAGACCAGCGTTGACCTGTCCCTTCATTTTACTTGTATTGGCGTCTGTACATGCTAGAACCCCCTATACGTTCGCCTTGCACCAAGTGGCCCTGCAAACGATACCACTAGAATGAGAAAACTGACTTTGATAGTTCCCCGTAATGTCTCAGCAAATCTAATTATGTTGCCATGGGTAAATAATAAAAGACTGTAAGCACAAGCGAGGTCAGTACAGTGGGCGAAAGTATTATTTTCCGCCATGAATGCAGAGCATGTGGCTGGAAGATTCGTCCCCAGGTAGAGGAAAAAAGAACGCGCTTCTTAAAATTAAACTGAAGTGTTGTTCAACAGAACACGTCAACCGCCACACAAAATCAGCATGAGCGCAAGAAGTACTGCAAATAAATCAGAGAAAGAGTCGGAACATAAACACAATATACGGACAGACCATGCAACTTGAACGGCAGCAGCAGAAGGGAAGTTCTTGCTACGTACTAAATATAAAAATGGAGCAAAAACAAGAAATACAAGAGTGTCATAAAATTGAGGCAGAAAGAAAAATATAGAAGGCAAAAGAAATATTGAAAAGATGAAAGCGACGGCCACCAACTGCGGTGATCTGCGTTTCTTTCTTATGCACAAAGGAATCCCATTCGCCGCCCTTCGCGGGATCATTCAGCAAAATCAGCCTCGCGAAAGAACATTTCCTGCATTTTTTGTTAGGTGCCGAGATTCAACCGTCAGTTATTGTACATACGAAAAAAATGGAAATAAGAAACGAAAGGGTAGCGCCGTAGGCATCGACGAGACAGCTGCCACCACGAATTTCACATAGCCGCTTTGTGTGGGCTCTAGCGCCGAAGTACGCAGTCGCCGTCATGATAGGCCCGCAGTTATACTTCTCTCGCGCAAACCTTTAGTGCCTGCCTCATCTTGGTTTGCGCGTTGAAATTTGTGCATTGGTTCTTTTGGATGGAGCGCTCATTTACTGCTTTGAAAGTGGGCGTCGGTGCCTCGTTACAAGAACTGATACAAGTTAATGTGGTATTGCAGCCTTTACGCCTGAGAGAAACGTCTCTCTTCACCAAACACAACCTTCGAGCGATCACTCTATTCTGTTTATTATATTCGCATTGCGCTTGCTGCTTTACTTCGCTTTCGGAGGGAAGAATGTGTTGCTACGCCGTTTTTATTCAAGCTGTGGCTCACTGTCGGTGACCATATTGACTGGGATACGGTTTCCCGTATCTAACGCTTCTGTCTGTGAGAGCGCAAATCTGAAAAGCTTGTCCTAAAATTCTTCTTGCTTCAGGGCCTCAGAGTAAGAGTCGATTATGCCGACCTGGCTTAGACAAGCTCATGAAATCATTATGGAACCCGTTTTCAGTAACACACTGTCTAGAAATCAGCCATAGCAATCGCAATGGCTGACAGATTGCAAATTTAAAAACTGATGTCATTCCTTATTTGAAGTACGTCAATGTGCCGTTTAGGCAGCAAGCATTCTGTGATCCAAGCGCATCTGCTACTTTACTAAACAGGAAATATCTGCACAACATTGTATAAGGCCTGGAGTTCGCCACTTTGCGCCAGACAAAGCTATTTCCCTGACATTGCTAGGCTGTCCTCTTAGCGTCTACCATCACCTAAACTGTTCAATTTGGCCTAAATATGCCTATGAATTCGAGGAGCACGTCGCTCTGCGCCTGTCCCACAGCAGACCAGAAAATTCAATCGAAGTCAATCGTAAATAGCTTAGTCGCCGAATACTCTCTTCTTCTCTTGCGTTTCTTGAAACTTGCATCAAAGAATGCCACATTGAAAATAAGATTAGCAGATGCCAGTCACTGTGATTCACATCAGTAGTTTCACAATACCTTTAGCTCATTACAGATTATTAAGATAAAATTACTAGGCCGTATGAACATATACCAGTGATGAAGCAGGCTACCTTAGGCTTTCCGACAGCAAGTTAGTGGCGGTGGCCTATTAAACATTCATTCAGTATTGAAATGTCGGGAACGTAAATACCAAGTCAGCAGTTTTCTTTTTTTCAGGTCCTCTCCGTGACCCCGTAGTGAAATGCGGCTCCATTGTTGGAATTATTTCGCTGCTATATATATTACAAATGCTGGGTGACCTGCATGAATATGGTAGTATTTTTGTATGTTGAGTCTTGTTCCACAGCAGCCAACATCCTTGTTGTTCTTGAATCTTGTACGATTTACGTCACTACGTATGTTTACTCTTCTCTGGTTAATTGAATTCACCATTCTTTTGACAGCATGGGCGCGTTAGGTTACTGATGTATCTTGTAAATGCTTTGTATTTCCTTTTCCTTGAATTCCAGCCGACCTCCTCGTCTCGGCTCGTTTCACAGTTGTATTAAGTAATTCTTCCTTGTGGTGTGACTTTTCCCACAAGCCTCCCCTGTCCGCTTAGAAGTAAACAAAGAGAGGGATTATTCTGGACTGACGACGAAATGCGAAAGTGCGTTCTAAAGAAAAATGACCGCTGCCGCTTTCACCACGGCGAAGATCGCTTGCATTTTTTGTTTTCTTTTTCTTCTTTTTAATACGCTTTCTCTACTCCATGTTATATGTGGGAACCGATCTCGAGTGCATTAATACTAGATCTACTCTGTCGGGTTGTATTTGAACTGGTTTGGCGTATTTCTGTCTTCTTTCACAGGTATATATTCTTTAGTATTGCATTTATGTGGTCTAGCACTAAATATTCCAAGAGTGCGTGGTTTTCCCTCCGAGTAACGAAATAAAAAAGATATTTAAGAAGGCTCATAATTACGGACACTAGAAAGAACACAAAACAAAATATCACCATGCAATATAACGTGGTTATAACGTGAAATTTAGCGCAACTGACGGTAGGGCTACAATAGAAGATAACTTTGTAAATCCAGTAAATAAAGCAAAAGGTGAATATGACAGCGTAAGATATTATTGTATAATGAAATGGAAATAACTGTAACAGGCTCAACATTGAATATTAGTCCAAAAGCGCTATTCGCGTTATTATTGATTTGGTATGTTCTGCCTAATTTATGAAATTTTCTTTAATTTTTCTGTCCTTTTTTACTTACTAGCACCTGAGTTAAAAAAATTCGCCGTAATGGGTTGAGCCATAACTTTAGGCACCACTCCAAACCAAATCTTGTAGTTCACGAGCTAACTGCCATCTTGACAGCCACTAAAGTCATCGTAAATATTCTGTAAATACACTTCCTGCTTCACTTTTCGCTGTGACCTTTTTCGATTGAGGGGCGGGATCTCTACTCCCTACAACACTCCGTAGCCGACACTCCCTAGTTGTCCCTGCAATGCCAACCCAAGGCGTGAATGCACCTGAACCTATATCAATGTCATTGTCACCTGGACGCAACCTCGAGAACCAGCTACCTTTCCTGACACCAATTCGATTAAAATAGAGGACTGATTAGAGACATACGATTATGTGAGCTTCTATAAACGAAGGGACCCAACTGTCACACTGGCTAATGTGATATTCTAGCTTACCAGCAAAGCGAAGGCTTTATTCCACTGCCATGGGGAAGAAATAACTATACGGACAATATGCAAGAAAAAACGCCAGGAATTCCTTAGCAAGCATGTTGAACGTCTGCGCGTATCCCAGCGTGACATCGCTTCGCGTTACCAGACGTACACTGAATCTTAGCTTATATACGTAATTCTCTGATGTGTTCGCACTGTGCCGCAACGTGGATCCGAAGATGCTTGAAGCTGATAGGGATACGCTTGTAATTGAATGGCTTAGCAGACAATACGCGTCACCTTTTATTTTAATTGCGATATCAATTATATGGACACTCCAGGTGCATTTCTGCTGTTGCCGTGAGGTTCCATATAAAGCCCAAGGACAACCAAATCATGGCGGCGTACCGTATGCCCTATGTGCGAATGAAAGCGTGCTAGAATGAGCCGACGATCGGAGCCTAATCTTGCGCAAGCAGAGAGAAAGCGCGCCCTTTTCGACCACTGTGCCAACCATCATTGTCGAATACCGGGGTTTTGAGGAAGCCAAGAACCACACTGCTGCTGCGTCCACCTGCAAAGACCGCCGCAGAACGCGCTCGCCGAGTCATTTTGCCGACCTTCTCAGTGTTGCTACCGCTGTGCGCCCATAGCACTGAACTGCGTCGAGAGGGGAACTACTCTGCTACATCCTGCTATATTTCGGTAAAATATTAGAAATCTGCACCGAGTGCGCGCCGAAAAGGATTGCTCAATCTTCCAAAAATGGAACTGTGCCCTCAAGCGCCGTTTTACTGCACCATCTAAAGAGGCATCGCGTGATCCAGCGGCTGCATTAACTGCGCCGTGGGCTGAGTCAAAGGTTCGTACTGATGTTTATTCCGCGGGTTACTGCCTATATTCAATACTTTCCAACCCGACGCGTGCAGGTCGCTTGATCGGGTAACGGACAGCCTCTGTTGTCTGGCGGCAGCGACCGATCGCGCTGCTGGCACCGAGCAAGACCCTGCGGTTCTCTATGTATGACCAATGTAAAATGGTGACCGAAATTTGACCAATGTAAAACGCTGACCAGCTCAATTTTTCGACCATAACGTGCATATTGGCGCAGACAAGATGACCGTGAAGAACTTTTGCGCTAATCAAGTTGTCGCCTATCCCCCACATTTCTTGGCGGGGCGATTTCACGGCGTGCGGCCACTACCAAGATCTTCAACAACTCGCCAGCAGACAGCTACTTTCGCCGTTGGATACTGACTAAGCAGCGCTGGTTAAACCTTGCTGCATAGTACTGGGCCGTGACAAACGTTCACTGCCAGCTGACGCGGTGGTGGGCAGGTCATTGCGGTGAGATGACATAGCCCACAGTATGTTGTTCGAGCCAGTAAAAGCCTTCGTTGATTGGGCTTGAGATCACGGTCTTGACTGGGGGCCGGACGTTGAGATTGGGTCCGCAATTGGCAAGCCGGCAACTACCGCGAATGCATTCAGGAAGTTTGTTTTTTGCGCTTACTTGAGGGAATGGCGAATGCTTGCGTGTAGCAAGAGATATCCAGACTGAATTTGCCGATCACAGCCTCATCTGACAGCATTACATGTGCAGAGTCAAAGGTCACGCTTCCATATCTGCACTTCGCGGCGGTGCACGACGCATATCGAGCTGCTTGACGAGTGAAATTGAACCGCTCCAGCAGTGTTTATACCGCTCGCGGTCCCTACTTCAAAACAGTGATCCGTCTTAAAGCACATGTTCATAGAAGCAAGATCATGCTGAAGATATTAAAAGCGACTCTGAATTCTGCACGTACCACGTCCGAGTGCTTCCATGCTTTTTTAAGCACATCTCAGGGAACCACCACTTCGTCGCATTCCACTGCAAAGACTGCGATAAAAAAAAACAAAGGAAAGCTCATTTTTCGTATTTGAATTTATGAACCTGCGACAACTTACTGCTTTCAAGTGCAATGCCGACTGTAAGGTCCTTATGTAAGATATTCTGCAGTCGCTTTCATAATCCTGCTCTGAAAGTCCCTTTTACTGCTCCAAAAGCAGCTCCGAAACAGGTTGGACCATTAGCATCACTAAGTTTTGTACGCATCACCCACCGTGAAATAGAAGCAGCGTCTGCAATCACTACCCCAGTTATTGGGCCCGATCATCGTCATGCGATCGTCTCAGGGATCTTCAGCGCAGTGCACAGAGAATTGGGCAACGTTGTCTTGACCAACCACTGCTCCATTAGTCGGCTCGACAACACTCCATCAAACCGCGTGACACGAAACCGAAACCTGCGTGTTCCTATGCGGTATCGGAACCTGCCCTAATGGCGCACTCCAGAGGATGAGTCTGTATGCTGTACTTGTGGTCGTAGTGCCCATACTTCGCGTCACTGCAGGTCTTCAGCCTACGTTCAATATCATCGTCCGTCTTGTGGTATATATATATATATATATATATATATATATATATATATATATATATATATATATATATATATATATATATATATATACTTCTCCCTGCGACGCAGGTTAAATCAATTAGAAGACTTCAGTCTTCTGAAATGTCGCTCATATTGCCATGGGCACGCAATGTGCAATTTAATCTCCCTCTGAAAACATTTGTCGCCAAAGTGAATATGAAACGCACACTTCATGAAGCTGTGGCTCATCTGTAATTAACGTAGATGAAATTAATTTCCGAAATACATCGGTTTGGAAGAAAGCATGCGTATTTGGAAGAAACAGCGATATTTTATGACGTTGTTGTTCTTATTGTGATTTTGCGAAATAAATAAACTAATTAAGGTTTTAGTTCTACTGAACGGGGAACATCGGTGATATGCCCTTCGGGTGCGTTGGAACAAAGTTGGGCGATCGCCTTGCAAGAGTGACTGTATATGGGGACACACTATCGATAATTGAACGACTGGCCAGTTTTATACAACTAGCGTGAGAGTTATATTGGCTATGTTTATTATTTGCGCAAGCTACATTTGAACCTGTCCAAGTGCTATCGCGATTAATTGTGTACTGCGTGCCGCTACGTGCCGAACACTGTCAATGGGGCGCAGCATAATAAATATTCCCGTTATGATGTAGGAAATTTGGAGGTTCTTATTTACATATATGTAGGTTCTTATCATTCACAGCGAATGGCTTGATGCATATAATTCCACGATAAATCTATATGGCACTCGCACAAGAAAGCATCCCGTAGTGGTTGCATGTGCGTCTTTTAAACATTCTACTTTCATTTGCCTAACTCTGATATCAAGGACTAAGGGGTGAAACAAGGTCACTTATGCTATTGCTGAGGCACTACGTAGATGTGCGAGCTTAAATTTTACACGTCAGCACTTTCGCGACAAATGTGGACGAAGTGTCTTTGAATCACGTAATGACGCTTCTACGAAACTTGTAGCTTCTGAGGTGTTGACCACTTTTTGTGTGTGTGTGTGTGTGTGAGCTGTGTTCAATAAGACGTTGGCGCCTGCTGGTGGCACCGTATAATCCTCATCTTTGGCGCGAAATTTGTGCAAAAAAAACCCCAAAATGATTACGGCTAAAACCAACCGTGCACAGTGAAATTCAACACGGCGCCTGCAATACACAAACGTCCCTGAGAAGACGCAAACGGGCTCCCTCTTATTTTACTTATCGCAAACACAGCTTAGCAAACAACTGAAACAAACAAGCACACCACAGAAACATGCACACAGTAGCGTACAGTAGGAGAAGTCATATGTTTTGCATCATTGCTACACGAGAATCAGTACGAGGCTCCACGTTTTCCAGAAAAGAAATCAGCAAAGTCATCTTTACATAGGAGAAGCGCCATAATCTGACGAAGTAGAAAGCAGGCATAAAGAATGCGCCCACATTGCTGTAGTTCAAAAAGAAGCACTTATATCCTGCTGATAGACAGGTTGTTATTCTGGTCAATGCCGCAAAACAAGAAAACAATTAGGCACAGATACTGCTTATCCTATCAATAGCGCGAACTGATAAATGTTGCTCACTAAATCCTAAGTATACTCTGCGGTAATTAGCGCAATGTTTTTCTTCGGAATATTTCGCACTATTTAACTGAGTACAATGTTACCTTGCCCTTGCATTTTTTTCAATGATATAGATCATTTTCATGGGGTTAACGTTCCATAAATGCCTAGCAGGTTGATAGCGGTGCCGTAGGGACGGTTTATATTAGACCGCTTATTTTTTTTTTTTGCCTAGCCCCTATAATAGCACGCAAACGGTGTAGCACTCCGCCCCCGTCTGAGCACCACAGTCGCTCTCAGGAGTCGAAACAGTGACCTTGTGCTCAGCAGAGAGCAGCCATAGCCACAGAGGCAGCGCAAGTGATGTTGTATGTAATGCACTTCATTGCCTGCACAAATAATCTGCACGCAAACTGTGTAAATATGTGCTTGAACTGATAACAATTCATGAACGCTAAACAAGAGCGGGTAGCATTATATTCAGGTCAAGGTCATGTCGCAACATCTCGAAAATCACGTCTTGATAACATGTCACCCAGAAGAAAGAACGCAGGGTTTCAGCGATGCCCTGTGTGTCTATGGCGGGTACACCCCATGTCCTTACGCATTTTTTTTTCAGCTTTCCGCAAGAACGTCACCCTCGCGCCATCACCACCTTTGCAAGATGCCATATTTGAGGCAAAAGAAATTCACAAACTTTCGCAGGGGCGTTATACGTATATGACGGCCGCTGATCGCACTCACATCTTTCTATCGAAGTGCTGCTTGCCTTTCCGTAAGAACGGTAGCGTAACGGCCGATTAATGTCTTACATTTACTGATTTTTCGCTAGCGTTGCTACCTCAGAACCTCTAGTAGCCCACGACAATATTAACAAATATATTAGGGTAGCAAACCGGTGGCTAATATCCGGCTAACCTCCCTGCCTTTCATCATCATCTCTCTCTAATAAGGTGATATTCTTCATTACTGTTTTCCAAATGTTCGTAAATTTCAGGCGTAGCCGCTGCGCCCCAGGCAGCAGCCGAAGGGCGTTCGAGGGCTCCCCGTTCGCGTCCCTCGCAGCGTGCGACGGGATGAGGCTTCAGCAAGTGCGTGCGGTGCTTTACGATGCAATGCGCGCGCGGCGTGACAGGCGTCCCAATCCACTCTTCCGTGCCAGCGGACGGGGACAGCTGCATCCTATCACAACATCGGCTGGTGTGCGGGCCACGTATACGTCCCCTTGGGCAGCAACCAGCGCTGGACGGTGCGAACGCCGGAACAACGGGAGCTCTCTCTCTCTCTCTCTGGGTCTTTGATGTCTTTACCCCCCTTCCGAGTAAACTCCGCGCATGCCAGAAGCGCGGCTTCTAATTCACTGAAGCTCTTGCATTTCAACGTTTACTAATCATTCTGAGCATTTATTAGGCGCACGCGTCAAAGGTCAAGAGAGCAAAAAAAAAAGAAAGAAAATCAACGCTTATATTTGCCCAGGGTTTGTGCGACTGCTCACTTATAAGTACCTTACAGCAGCAATGCTAGTAATTACTGATGTAATTCATATGTGGCGCTTATACGTTCAAGTGACTTAGCGGCGCAACGTCGACATAGATGATCGTGCTCCTCCACTTGACGGCCTCCCGGACTCTTTCCCCTAAAGGATTGGTGCCGCAGTCAGACGCAACATGGTCACTATCGTGCAATATTGGGAGGCTCTCTTGTCACGGCGAGACAAGCAGGCGCATTTCAAGCCCTCCTGCTACACGTGAACCAAGCCACCAGATTGGACGCGCGCCCGGAGAGACAGTAGTCAACGTGCGAATTAGCCAGTGACTAGAGAGTCGCCGAACGTGTCTGAAATTGACCCCTACGTACACACCTTTCAAATCTTCAACCCATCATCTTCACCTAAGAAAAATTCCCAATTCCAGTTTCTGACATACGCCAGTGCTTATTAGCAATATTAACAAAAATGTGTGCATTTTTCTGGTATTCACTCTTCTTGTCTTTAAACGGATTGGTTTTTTCCCATTTCACACCGTCACACTTGAGCTGCAGGAAAGACCATATGGTAAGTTCAATTTCTTTATGTGTACATTCACTGGAACCAAAGCTTTCAAGAAAAATAGAGCATGAGGGATAGAGATGAAAGGAAGAAGAGAAGCAAGGAGTATAATTATATTGAAACATACTGTTTGCTGCCCTATGCTTGCGAATGGCAAATGGTGTGGTTAAAGAATAAGCATACTGCGGAGAAAGAGCACGCAGACACAATCACAGCCGCTCCCGATTGGTCCAGGCCATCACCGTACAAGATAATGCGCAACACAATGAACCGGAATGTGGGCTCGAGCCGTTTGTGCAATATTCTAGTTTTCAAAGTTTTAGATGTGTCTTCACCGTTTCTTTGCAAACTATGAGCAATGTTACGCAAGAAAATAGGTGGGTGGCACTTTTCGCTCAGAAGACATAGCAAGCACCGCCGTATTTGCGCGCCAACAACGCACATTTTCAATACAAATTAGGTAAATTAACCTGACTGTCAAAAACTTTCTCCTCTACTTGAAAATAGCCCTCGAGTGCTGCATTTTGTGGTTCTTAAGATCCCAGGCATAAATTTTCGCAAAGCGCACCTCGAAGAATCTGGCAGATACGGTGAAAGTTAAAGCGCTACTTCTGCATAAATCCAAAGTGCGACATCGTCTTCAATATGCCGCAAGAAAGAGACATCAGCCTTTCAGATCAATTTCGCAACGAACAAGACGAGGTGGCGGTGGTACTTAATTTCCCATTCGCGCACATCGAAACGAAAGTTTGTTTAAGTGTACATCAGAAAGTAGGTTGTTACTGTGCTAGTCACAATTATTGGTGATACATATTGTGAACCTTGGCGTTGTGTTATTGCAATGATATGCCAAGTTCTAATGGCGTAGGCGTTGTTACTGCGCCAGGAACACTTTTAAGTGCTGCATTTTTCTATTTATTCTATTTTATTGTGCTCTTAAAAGTACTTTTTCGGCCGATGTCTGCAATCTGAAGTGCTTGTTATGCGCGATAAAATGTATGAGCGCATTAGGTAACAAGAATATCTGACAATTAAAGAGTATGTACTAAATCGTCAGCAATACTTATATAAGGAGATACAGTTGAAAGGAGACAGACTACCATGATCCAGAACAAATGCATTGGAATGAGCTTGCTGATCTGGAATAATTTTTCACAATTTTGAGGTCCTTTTTTACATACCCTAGGTAAGTGATAGTTTGTTTAAAATTTAAAACGCTGATCAGGGCGCTTCAATATTCAGTTCGAAAAAAAAATCCCCAGAGCAAATATCCAACGATATTGCCTATTCAGGTACAACTTTTTCTGTTATGCGCAGAAAGAAAAGGCGACGTCTTGTAGAAACAACAGTGACAGTCAGCAGAAAAGTATTTTTTAGTGTTAAATGCGGCACTAGAAGCAAACAAGCAAACTACGAAACGAACAAAAAGAGCAGAAACGAAATACTATTTTATAGTCTGGCGAGACATGCGGCTGAAGTAAAGGTTTTTTTATCTTTCCGTTTACACTTGCCTGTCCCACATTACAAAAAAAATCTTTTTGAATACGGACAACTTTTTTGTCTTTCTCGAGCGTACCAACATACACAGTAATGTCTACATCAAGAAAGAATACATTAAAAAAATTACTATTACAAAAAAGAAGTTCGTGATATCTTGCACCTTTATTCTTTCCCCTCTCCCAAACGTTCGGAGTTCCTTTTTAGGCACTCTCAAATATTGAAGCACCACGCGAGACGGATGTTTACGGCCCTGCTTGATAAAAACAAAAGCAGAAAAAGGACTGATGCTGCCCTGCATCAGTACCACATTTCGGCTTTACGGCAAAACAGAAATAAATAAAGAACGGTCATGAGGCAAGGCCTGAAAACTCCACATGACAGCCAAGCAGGAATATTTCGCAAGCCTAAAGCAAAGAAAAGAAAAAAAATGAACAAATGAGAGGTGTCAAGCACAAACTTCCAAATTCTCTGCACGCGAACATTCCCTGTCTGGAAAAGCCCTCAGTCAAGACAAGATATGGTGATAAAAAAGCAACGGTAGGCAGGTGCATTACCTTAAAACAACATTTTAAGTATTGAGAACATAACCATATGTCTCCATACTATACTTTACTGCAAAACACGCATAAAATATAAAAAAGCAATTCTACGCTACAGAACTATCAAACTCTCCGACGTCGGGCAGTTTGCGTGCATTTTCCTGTCAACGATACCGGAGGGCTTCAACGCATTCAGGCGATCATTTTATATGTTTAGGCGTTAGCGAATACGCATGCTGAAAGCGTTCTTCCTTCTATTTTAAGCTGTTTCTACGTGCTTTCTTTTCTTTTACAGCCATGACGGGATTTGCTCCGTCGACTGCGTTTAAAGTGAAGCAGGAGATATGCGGTTTGACGCGAAAAGACGGCTAGCTGTGCATAAAACAAACTTAATGCAAATAACATTCGGTTTGGACAGAACATAACTGTTCCATCTGGCATGGAAGAACACATGACGGGAACAGGAAAGATAAGCTGAGATGTCGAAACAGGTCGTCTGCACTTACAGAAAAAATGAGTCAACGCGTGGAGCGATAACAGGCATTATACCTTGCTAACATTTTTACGGAGGAGCCAGTGCACATTTTTTGCCAGGCTTACTTGTTTTATAACGTAAATAAAGTAAATTAAAATTGATGTCGCATATTTTCCCTTGGATTCCCGTAGAACTAGAGTGCTGCATCTCTTCTACATTACAATTTCAGTAATGGAGTTCGGTGAAGGAAGCACACCTTAAATATTCCAGGGTACACGGTGAAAATTTCAATGCTGCTTTGGCGTCATAACGAAAAAAAAACTAAAAAGATACATTCGGTTTGAACCAAAAGGAGTGTGTCTCTGTGCCCCAAATTTAAAAAGCTGTGCACAAGAAAAGCGGAGGAAGGTGCACAAACGAGTCCCTTGATACAGAAAGTTAGTCTACATGTGGAGTATGTATGGTATGAAGAACTTTATTTAGGTCTTGAGGGATCAGTCTGGGACGGATGCGGGCCGCACCCACGTCGTTACAGAGAGGCCGAGCCCCTCTGCCGTCACATGGGCCCTCTGGACAGCCCCGAGTTGGTCCGCCAGCACTTCACTGCGCAGCATCTGCTGCCACCACTTTTCACCTCGAGAACCATCACCGGCTAACGCCAAGCAGCGCGAAAGCATGTGTTCTAAATCGAGCAAACCCCCACACTTACTACAATAGATTTAAACCCCGCAGTCGAGATTAATTTTATTCGTGATGACCGTGTTAGTGTACGTTCGTGTCTGCAGTGATAAGAAATATTGCTTGAGAACTCTTCAAAAGACATCAGCGCAATCCTTTGTCCAGCGTTCCAGATTCTATGTCCAATATGGTGCCGTGGAACTAGGTCAACATCTGTGTTATGCTGCTGAAAGCAACGCTAAAAGGCGATAAAGAAAATAAAAACGTACATTACGACACTCAAAAAGAAGAAAGAAAATAGAGAGAGAGAGAGAGAGCAAATTATATATGAAAGGTGGGGAGGTTAACCAGGACTGAGCCCGGTTGGCTTCACTACACTGGGGAAAGCTGGAGAAAAGGAAAAGGGGGCGGAAAAATTAAAAGAAGAAGAGAAAGTCCACTGCGGATATCGTTCAGTCATTCAGTCCGAATCGCAGACGCTGACTCAATCCTGTAGCTTTCGAATATCGCAGCAGTGCTTTTGTGGCCTTTTGTAGCTGCGCTAAACGCTTCATATGCGCGTAGTCATGTAAGCTTGCGAGAAGTAGAAACACTTTCTGTGTCCACGGTGCCTCAATCTTCATATTATGTAGAATGTTCTTGGGA